>NC_138903.1:112580894-113130601 GCF_965194825.1 Balaenoptera physalus | reverse complement strand
ACGGCCAGTAATATTTTAGTGTAAGCATAATTTTGGTGTAAGCACTCTTCTGTGCATACACATGCCCAACGCACACACAGGCATCTCTTTTTGGAAGAAAAAGTGTAATATTAAATATAGTTTTGTAGTTGTCTTTTACCTTTCATTTGATATTATGTTGTGAACCGTGTCTCGTGTCAAATGCAGAGCCCCGACGTTTTCTTAAGCAGTCAGCAAAATCCTTTACCCCAAAGAAATCACACTCAGAGCCTCGAGGAGCAGGAGACATGTAGTCAGGGTCCCGGGTAGACGCCATTGCAAGCGGCTTCGGCCGACGCTGGGCGTGAATCTCGGGGGCGGGGACTCAGCGTTCATTTGCATAAGCAGAATGAAATGCAAACAATACATGTTCAAGTAAAGGCATAGTTTTCCTTTAAGCCTATTATTTCAAAGAATAAGACTTCAGTCACTTAACTGGAAAGAACTGTTGCAAGCTCTTGACCCGAGTTTACGTTCACCCTCACTGTACAAGGTGTCCCAATCTCCTTGGCATTGTCTCCCAAGATCCCTTGCATGAGATGCTCCCCCATCTGCTCCTCAGCGTGGGTGAATCTTTTGAGTGTTTCAGAAGATTTACCGGCTGAGGAGCAGACCAGGTGCAAGTTGCCTAATTTTTGGAAGCCTTGCGTTAGTAAGCAAGGCTGATCTGTGTGTAAAAAGAACAGACTCAAAGAAAAAGCCGGTTTGTTTGCTGAACGCGTCAGCCATGACATTCTGGGTGCAAAAGTTCACGGTTGTTTTGGATTCCGTTGGGCTTTCGTTAAGAAAGTTTTTCTGCGCGGGTCTGATGCGTGGGAAGTAAGGGGCTCGTTTGCGGCCTGGAAGCACTTTGCGTGCCACCACCATGATTCGGTGTAAGTGGAATTGAAAAGAAACCTGGCAAGAAGTTAACAGGGACTTAGAAGTTAGAGCGACACGTTTCTACGGGAAGCGCCGCGGGTTTCAGCTAGGGTTCGCGAGGTGCACTTCTTTTTCTGCTTATGGGGGGTTTTATGTGGTGTTTGGAAAAGTGGTTTTTTTTAACTCTGCAGCCGTAGTACTGGTTTTCGTGGTTCTTAACGTCCGGGGTTTGATTTTTCGTATGAGGTCGTTTGCTTGGCGTGTAAGGCTATGTAGATAGGTGTACTGGTTTTTTTGTTATTTTCCGCAAGATGTAATGATCGCGAGACCCACAGATGTTCTCGCGTTACTGTGGGTGCTGTTGTTCGGTGTGCTCCTCGGCTCATCACGGACTGTTGTATTTCCGTTTTCCATTAAGAAACGTTCGGCTTCAGTGCAGCCTGAGGCCCTCTGAACGCTATTGTTCTTGCACGTCCCACCTAGCTGGATGTGGGACATGACCTTCGATTCACCTCTCATTTTACTACGTAATGGTGATTTTCTTCCTAAGTAGTCATATCATTTTAGACTCCCTATGAGAAAAATTGATCAAAGTGTATATAGTTCACGTTTCATTTCCGTAATGCCAATTTTTGCTTTTTTGTCCAAAGAGATTGTAGCAGCGTTCACTCGCCAGCACTATCACATGCTGAGCAGCTCCTGTTTTCAGGCTTTTACAGTTTTTTTAAAAAAAATAAATTTATATATTTGCTTATTTGTGGCTGCGCTGGGTCTTCGTTGCGGTACGCGATATTCTCATTCCGGTGGCTTCTCTTGTTGCGGAGCTGGGGCTCTCAGCGCGGGGGCTTCAGTAGTTGTGGCTCACGGGCTCTAGAGCGTGGGCTCAGTAGTTGTGGCGCACAGGCTTAGTTGCTCCAGGGCATGAGGGCTCTTCCCTGACCAGGGCACGAACCTGTGTCCCTTGCATTGCCAGGTGGATCTCTAAGCACTGCGCAACCGGGGAAGTCCCTCAGGCTTTTTACAGGTTTTGACCATCTGGTAGGTATGAAATCCGTCGTTTAAAGCACCGGCATAGAATTGCACTGTGTGGATTGAGCCATCACTTGTTCAAATCAAGGTTCCGGTCCAGGGCATGTAGATAGTTTTCCAATTTTTACATTTCATAACCAAAGCAGTGGTTGTCCAATTACTTCCTTAGAATAAGTTCCAGGAGTGGAACTACTGGACTGAATGTTCCCACACATTAAAATTTTTGATCCGTATTACCCAGCTGCCATTCGGCAAGCTTTTACAAGTTTATATTCCCATCTACAGTATTTGCATGCCTTTCCCCCCATACCCGTTTCAAAAGCAGCTTTAAAAAAAAATCTAAGTGATGTATATACCTAATTTTAAAGGTCAAATGACACAAGGCTTTCAGAGGAGCAAAACTCCGAACTGCTTTTCCCCATCCCAATGCCCACTTCCCAGAAACCACCGTTTTACAGCCTTAGCAGTTTCATCTGTTTGCTTCTCTATCTCATAATACGCTTATACTGCTCTTTCTTCATTTTGTTATAAACTGTGGCAGACTCAGCTAGTTGCCCACCCTGATACCAATTTCTTCCTCAGCCTTCAGAGGTAGCTCAGAATTCCTGAGCCTTCCCAGGGTTCTGAAGCATTAAAATGTCCTGGTAATCACCTGGCTGCTGTTAGCTGCTCTCCTGTTTTGGGGTTTTTTTTTTTGTTTTTTAATAAATTTTATTTATTTATTTATCTATCTATCTATCTATTCATTTTTGGCTGCATTGGGTCTTCGTTGCTGTGCGCGGACTGTCTCTAGTTGCGGTGAGCGGGGGCTACTCTTCGTTGCGGCGCGCGGGCTTCTCATTGCAGTGGCTTCTCTTGTTGCGTGCAGAGCAGAGACCGTAGGCGCGCGGGCTTCAGTAGTTGTGGCACGCGGGCTCAGTAGTTGTGGCTCGCGGGCTCTAGAGCACAGGCTCAGTAGTTGTGGCGCACGGGCTTACTTGCTCCAGGGCCTGTGGGATCTTCCCGGACCAGGGCTGGAACCTGTGTTCCCTGCATTGGCAGGCGGATCCTTAACCACTGCGCCACCAGGGAAGCCCTGCTCTCCCCCTTTTGTCAATATGAATTTATCATTTTTCTTTTTATTCCTTTACTGTCATTTAGTGGGGTTTTGTGGATGCCGTGGAGATAAATGGATGTATTTAATCTACCATTTTCAACCTGAAATCCCAAGATCCTGTAGATTTCATTTCTTATTTTATTATGATGATTTTTTTTTTTTTTTTGGCCGCGCCGCACAGCTTGCGGGATCTCAGTTCCCCGACGACGGATGGAACCCGTGCCCCCTGAAGTGGAAGCTCAGAGTCCCAACCACCGGACGGCCAGGGAATTCCCGATACTGTAGATTTTAGAAAATTGAAAAGAAACCCTCTGAAAACGATTAGAATAGTATGCATTTTACAAAGGCCCGTCTGAAAATAGGATAACATTTGGGACACGGCATGGACCTTAAACAACATGCAATCCCACCCTTTTATTTTTCTAAGGACGCAGCCGAGCGCCCCCTCGTGGAGTATGTTGCCCAAGCCAGTCTGACTTGTCCCTCGGGCCTCTTTGCCCTGGGCCCCGAGCTTCACAATCCTGGCGGTCCACCAAGGGACTCGGGGAGTTTCTAAAAATCCCAGGCCCAGGACTCCACCCCGGGCCAATTAAATTATTCTCTCACGGTGTGGGGATTGGGCATCAGCGTTTTTTAAGCTCTCAAGTGGTCCTCAAGTGCAGGATCACTGCCCGAGGCCAAGAAACCCACTGATTTAGCCCATTTGTAACAGCACGGTAATAATTGGACAGTAAGACGTCCAGCCCGTGCTCTTGTTATGCAATTACTTTTGTGTGTTGTCCAGATTCTGAATGGTGTCTATTTTCATGCCTTAACTTCACAAGCCTGTATTCTGTTAATTTGATTAACACAGAACACTTTACGCTAACTTTGCTGGCGGCATCAATATCGCATTCTCGTGTGCCACGCTCCTTTAGTAGAGGCATACGTACGATTTAGCTTAGTCCTCACATCACATTTGTACCCTGCGGTAATAAGACTTCATGAGAGAGTGAAAATTGTCGAGTGATGCGGCCACTTTTCTGTATCTGGAGTTTTGCATTGTCGGAGTGCAGCAACGGCAGAGAATATTATGCACTTAATGGCTATTATTGTGATTATAACGTGGATACTGCAGTCGTAGTCACCAAAATCTGCCATTATGATGAACTGATCTAATATCTCTATTTAAAGTCACAGGCTGGGCTCCATTCCCCCCGCCCCACCTCCAGCGTGATTGAGAACAGGCTTAATTCCTAGAGGGGCTCGTCAGCCTTGCTGAGGTTTAGCTCTAGCCTGCAGATAGCATAGTCATCACTCATCATGGTTATCAGAGGAAAACAAGATGGATCAATATATATCATCACTACTGGAGGAGGGGAAAATCCAACAGGTTTAGAGTAAACGATGTGCTGAAGGGATTCCCTGACGGTCCAGTGGTTAGGACTCCTCGCTTTCACTGCAAGGGGCATGGGTTCAATCCCTGGTCGGGGAACTACGATCCCACATGCCAAGCGGCATGGCCAAAAAGTAAAAATAAATAAATTCTGCAGAAAAAAAAAAAAAAGAAGAAATCTTGCCATTTGCGACAACATGGATGAACCTTGACAGTATTACACTAAGTGAAGTAAGTCAGACAGAGAAAGACAATACCGTATGATTTTACTCATATATGGAATATAAGAAACAAACAAACAAAATGAGAGAAATGGACAGACCAATCCAAACAAAAACAAACGCGTGGATACAGAGAACAGAGTAGTGGTTACCAGAGGGGAAGTAGGAGGAGGGCAGAATAGGTAAAGGGGATCAACTGTATGGTGATGATTGGAAACTAAAGTTTTGGTGGTGAGCACGCTGTAGTGTGTACAGAAGTTGAAATATAATGTTGTCGATGTGAAACTTATATAATGTTATAAGCCAGTGTTATCTCAATGAAAAATACAATACAACAGCCCCTCGAGGGAGCCGAGGACTGGAGGGAGCCTGAGTCCCTGGCTGCTTCTTGGAGCACGCGCCTCGCTCACCTTCCTCTGGACTTCATCGACGTGAAACAGAATAAGTGTCCAGTTTAGACCACTGTAACTTTGGGTTTTCTGTCACATGCCATCCAACTTATTCCTGAATCATAGACATTATATATAGCTTTGCTTCTAGGGAAGAAGAGGGTCTGCTGGTCTGATGCTTTTTCACCCGCCCTCCCACACCCCAGGGACAAGAGGAGAATCCTCAAAGCTTCCGGAGAGAAAAGGCAGGAAACATACCAAGATTCAAGAGTCAGAATTGCATGAGTTCCCCAACAGCGACACTAAAAGGTAGAAGGCAATACAGCAATGCATTCAAAATGCTGAAGGAAAACTTCCTCCAAACCAGAATTTTATACCCAACCGAAGTTTAGATATGGAATGAACTTAAGAGTTCATTGGCTACGTGACCTGCTTTGGTCATTGGAATGCGGGCAGAAGAGACACGTGTCACTTCGGAGCAGGAGCATGAGGGTCATCTCTGGTGAGCCGCATCCTCTTCTCCTCTGGCTTGAGACTGGTGATGTTCCAGACAAAAGCTGCTCCATCCCCTGGGTCCTGGGGAAAGGACGAGGCACAGCACAGAGCTACAGGCAACCCATGAGGGACATGTAACAGGCCGGAGAAATGTTTCTTGTTGGAAGCCAGCGAGCTGTTGGGGCCATATGTTACCACACCGTAACTTAACCTCGGGTGACATACAAAGGGGTGACCTAGAAAAGAGAAAAATATGAGATAAAGGAAAAGGGACCCAACAGAGGAAAAAGAAGGAAGATCCCGGCGCAAGAGAACAGATGGTCCATATTGGAGCAGGAGGGCGTAGGATTCCTGGAGGGATGTTTAATGAAGTAGATAAAATGACTCAGTTACCTGAGGTGCTGGAATATATTGAGAGTAGAGTAACATTTCTAGCAGAGACTCTGGAAAAGACATGGGTAATAGGTGTATAGATAATCAAGCAAATAAAGACTAAGACAATTATCAACTCAGAGACAAAAGAAAAGTTGAAGCAAAGTAAGGTATTCATAGGACACTGGATGGCTAGGTTGTGAAAAATATTCTCATGGAAATAATGTAAAAATAGATTAAATTAACAAAATTAAAACAACTATATCAGGGGAAATGCTTCCGTGTGTGTGTGCGCGCGCGCGCGTGTGTGTGTGTGTGTGCGCGCGTGTGTGTGTGTGTGCTGGAAAAGTTTCTGTAATTTTTTTTTTAACATCTTTATTGGAGTATAATTGCTTTACAATGGTGTGTTAGTTTCTCCTTTATAACAAAGTGAATCAGCTGTACGTATACGTACACCCCCATATCTCCTCCCTCTTGCGTCTCCCTCCCACCCCTCCCTATCCCACCCCTCTAGGTGGTCACAAAGCACCGAGCTGATCTCCCTGTGCTATGCGGCTGCTTCCCACTAGCTATCTATTTTGCACCCTAATTCTTTCCTAATTTTCTCCTTTCCATTTTGTTTTCACTTTCTGGACTTCCTTTAGTTAGATGTAGTACGTTCTGGAACGAACCCCTAACTTTTCTCTTTTCACTCCCATTTTTCTACCTCCTGTTTGGCTCTGTTTTCTAGAAGATGGTCTCGACTGTATCTTCCAATACTTCTAAGGAAGGTTTGACCTATGACCTCACGTTGCTGCCCCTTATAATGCAGACACTCAGTAGGGAGGAAGGAGAGAAATGATACTGGATATGGAGCCTGCCTGGCGGGCCGCACTTTTGTATCTTTGTTTATATCCCATATCTCATTCCTAGTGTTATTCGCGCCTTCCTCTTTTCCTTGATGAAATCTTTAAAAAAAAAAAATCATTTGCGGGGGATGTATTGGCAGATTGCGGTGGACATATACCCACTACTATATATAAAACAGATAACTAACGAAGACCTACTGTATAGCACAGGGCACTCTACTCCATCCTCTGTCATGGCCTATATGGGAAAAGAATCTAAAAAAGAGTGGATATATGTATATGTATAACTGACTCACTTTGCTGTACCCCTGAAACTAACGCAACATTGGACATCAACTATAGTCCCATAAAAATGGTTTAAAACTCATTTTGGCTTCCTTGATTCTTTGTCTTGTATTTCTGCAATGCTTATTATTCTTTCCTTCTAATTCCTTTATCTTTGCTTACTATGAAATCTTTTTTATTGATTTTCCTTATTTTTTCTCCATACGTCAAGCACAGAAATTTCTGAAAACATAGACAAAAATAGAGAGTTAACAAAAGGCATAACGGCCAGTAATATTTTAGTGTAAGCATAATTTTGGTGTAAGCACTCTTCTGTGCATACACATGCCCAACGCACACACAGGCATCTCTTTTTGGAAGAAAAAGTGTAATATTAAATATAGTTTTGTAGTTGTCTTTTACCTTTCATTTGATATTATGTTGTGAACCGTGTCTCGTGTCAAATGCAGAGCCCCGACGTTTTCTTAAGCAGTCAGCAAAATCCTTTACCCCAAAGAAATCACACTCAGAGCCTCGAGGAGCAGGAGACATGTAGTCAGGGTCCCGGGTAGACGCCATTGCAAGCGGCTTCGGCCGACGCTGGGCGTGAATCTCGGGGGCGGGGACTCAGCGTTCATTTGCATAAGCAGAATGAAATGCAAACAATACATGTTCAAGTAAAGGCATAGTTTTCCTTTAAGCCTATTATTTCAAAGAATAAGACTTCAGTCACTTAACTGGAAAGAACTGTTGCAAGCTCTTGACCCGAGTTTACGTTCACCCTCACTGTACAAGGTGTCCCAATCTCCTTGGCATTGTCTCCCAAGATCCCTTGCATGAGATGCTCCCCCATCTGCTCCTCAGCGTGGGTGAATCTTTTGAGTGTTTCAGAAGATTTACCGGCTGAGGAGCAGACCAGGTGCAAGTTGCCTAATTTTTGGAAGCCTTGCGTTAGTAAGCAAGGCTGATCTGTGTGTAAAAAGAACAGACTCAAAGAAAAAGCCGGTTTGTTTGCTGAACGCGTCAGCCATGACATTCTGGGTGCAAAAGTTCACGGTTGTTTTGGATTCCGTTGGGCTTTCGTTAAGAAAGTTTTTCTGCGCGGGTCTGATGCGTGGGAAGTAAGGGGCTCGTTTGCGGCCTGGAAGCACTTTGCGTGCCACCACCATGATTCGGTGTAAGTGGAATTGAAAAGAAACCTGGCAAGAAGTTAACAGGGACTTAGAAGTTAGAGCGACACGTTTCTACGGGAAGCGCCGCGGGTTTCAGCTAGGGTTCGCGAGGTGCACTTCTTTTTCTGCTTATGGGGGGTTTTATGTGGTGTTTGGAAAAGTGGTTTTTTTTAACTCTGCAGCCGTAGTACTGGTTTTCGTGGTTCTTAACGTCCGGGGTTTGATTTTTCGTATGAGGTCGTTTGCTTGGCGTGTAAGGCTATGTAGATAGGTGTACTGGTTTTTTTGTTATTTTCCGCAAGATGTAATGATCGCGAGACCCACAGATGTTCTCGCGTTACTGTGGGTGCTGTTGTTCGGTGTGCTCCTCGGCTCATCACGGACTGTTGTATTTCCGTTTTCCATTAAGAAACGTTCGGCTTCAGTGCAGCCTGAGGCCCTCTGAACGCTATTGTTCTTGCACGTCCCACCTAGCTGGATGTGGGACATGACCTTCGATTCACCTCTCATTTTACTACGTAATGGTGATTTTCTTCCTAAGTAGTCATATCATTTTAGACTCCCTATGAGAAAAATTGATCAAAGTGTATATAGTTCACGTTTCATTTCCGTAATGCCAATTTTTGCTTTTTTGTCCAAAGAGATTGTAGCAGCGTTCACTCGCCAGCACTATCACATGCTGAGCAGCTCCTGTTTTCAGGCTTTTACAGTTTTTTTAAAAAAAATAAATTTATATATTTGCTTATTTGTGGCTGCGCTGGGTCTTCGTTGCGGTACGCGATATTCTCATTCCGGTGGCTTCTCTTGTTGCGGAGCTGGGGCTCTCAGCGCGGGGGCTTCAGTAGTTGTGGCTCACGGGCTCTAGAGCGTGGGCTCAGTAGTTGTGGCGCACAGGCTTAGTTGCTCCAGGGCATGAGGGCTCTTCCCTGACCAGGGCACGAACCTGTGTCCCTTGCATTGCCAGGTGGATCTCTAAGCACTGCGCAACCGGGGAAGTCCCTCAGGCTTTTTACAGGTTTTGACCATCTGGTAGGTATGAAATCCGTCGTTTAAAGCACCGGCATAGAATTGCACTGTGTGGATTGAGCCATCACTTGTTCAAATCAAGGTTCCGGTCCAGGGCATGTAGATAGTTTTCCAATTTTTACATTTCATAACCAAAGCAGTGGTTGTCCAATTACTTCCTTAGAATAAGTTCCAGGAGTGGAACTACTGGACTGAATGTTCCCACACATTAAAATTTTTGATCCGTATTACCCAGCTGCCATTCGGCAAGCTTTTACAAGTTTATATTCCCATCTACAGTATTTGCATGCCTTTCCCCCCATACCCGTTTCAAAAGCAGCTTTAAAAAAAAATCTAAGTGATGTATATACCTAATTTTAAAGGTCAAATGACACAAGGCTTTCAGAGGAGCAAAACTCCGAACTGCTTTTCCCCATCCCAATGCCCACTTCCCAGAAACCACCGTTTTACAGCCTTAGCAGTTTCATCTGTTTGCTTCTCTATCTCATAATACGCTTATACTGCTCTTTCTTCATTTTGTTATAAACTGTGGCAGACTCAGCTAGTTGCCCACCCTGATACCAATTTCTTCCTCAGCCTTCAGAGGTAGCTCAGAATTCCTGAGCCTTCCCAGGGTTCTGAAGCATTAAAATGTCCTGGTAATCACCTGGCTGCTGTTAGCTGCTCTCCTGTTTTGGGGTTTTTTTTTTTGTTTTTTAATAAATTTTATTTATTTATTTATCTATCTATCTATCTATTCATTTTTGGCTGCATTGGGTCTTCGTTGCTGTGCGCGGACTGTCTCTAGTTGCGGTGAGCGGGGGCTACTCTTCGTTGCGGCGCGCGGGCTTCTCATTGCAGTGGCTTCTCTTGTTGCGTGCAGAGCAGAGACCGTAGGCGCGCGGGCTTCAGTAGTTGTGGCACGCGGGCTCAGTAGTTGTGGCTCGCGGGCTCTAGAGCACAGGCTCAGTAGTTGTGGCGCACGGGCTTACTTGCTCCAGGGCCTGTGGGATCTTCCCGGACCAGGGCTGGAACCTGTGTTCCCTGCATTGGCAGGCGGATCCTTAACCACTGCGCCACCAGGGAAGCCCTGCTCTCCCCCTTTTGTCAATATGAATTTATCATTTTTCTTTTTATTCCTTTACTGTCATTTAGTGGGGTTTTGTGGATGCCGTGGAGATAAATGGATGTATTTAATCTACCATTTTCAACCTGAAATCCCAAGATCCTGTAGATTTCATTTCTTATTTTATTATGATGATTTTTTTTTTTTTTTTGGCCGTGCCGCACAGCTTGCGGGATCTCAGTTCCCCGACGACGGATGGAACCCGTGCCCCCTGAAGTGGAAGCTCAGAGTCCCAACCACCGGACGGCCAGGGAATTCCCGATACTGTAGATTTTAGAAAATTGAAAAGAAACCCTCTGAAAACGATTAGAATAGTATGCATTTTACAAAGGCCCGTCTGAAAATAGGATAACATTTGGGACACGGCATGGACCTTAAACAACATGCAATCCCACCCTTTTATTTTTCTAAGGACGCAGCCGAGCGCCCCCTCGTGGAGTATGTTGCCCAAGCCAGTCTGACTTGTCCCTCGGGCCTCTTTGCCCTGGGCCCCGAGCTTCACAATCCTGGCGGTCCACCAAGGGACTCGGGGAGTTTCTAAAAATCCCAGGCCCAGGACTCCACCCCGGGCCAATTAAATTATTCTCTCACGGTGTGGGGATTGGGCATCAGCGTTTTTTAAGCTCTCAAGTGGTCCTCAAGTGCAGGATCACTGCCCGAGGCCAAGAAACCCACTGATTTAGCCCATTTGTAACAGCACGGTAATAATTGGACAGTAAGACGTCCAGCCCGTGCTCTTGTTATGCAATTACTTTTGTGTGTTGTCCAGATTCTGAATGGTGTCTATTTTCATGCCTTAACTTCACAAGCCTGTATTCTGTTAATTTGATTAACACAGAACACTTTACGCTAACTTTGCTGGCGGCATCAATATCGCATTCTCGTGTGCCACGCTCCTTTAGTAGAGGCATACGTACGATTTAGCTTAGTCCTCACATCACATTTGTACCCTGCGGTAATAAGACTTCATGAGAGAGTGAAAATTGTCGAGTGATGCGGCCACTTTTCTGTATCTGGAGTTTTGCATTGTCGGAGTGCAGCAACGGCAGAGAATATTATGCACTTAATGGCTATTATTGTGATTATAACGTGGATACTGCAGTCGTAGTCACCAAAATCTGCCATTATGATGAACTGATCTAATATCTCTATTTAAAGTCACAGGCTGGGCTCCATTCCCCCCGCCCCACCTCCAGCGTGATTGAGAACAGGCTTAATTCCTAGAGGGGCTCGTCAGCCTTGCTGAGGTTTAGCTCTAGCCTGCAGATAGCATAGTCATCACTCATCATGGTTATCAGAGGAAAACAAGATGGATCAATATATATCATCACTACTGGAGGAGGGGAAAATCCAACAGGTTTAGAGTAAACGATGTGCTGAAGGGATTCCCTGACGGTCCAGTGGTTAGGACTCCTCGCTTTCACTGCAAGGGGCATGGGTTCAATCCCTGGTCGGGGAACTACGATCCCACATGCCAAGCGGCATGGCCAAAAAGTAAAAATAAATAAATTCTGCAGAAAAAAAAAAAAAAGAAGAAATCTTGCCATTTGCGACAACATGGATGAACCTTGACAGTATTACACTAAGTGAAGTAAGTCAGACAGAGAAAGACAATACCGTATGATTTTACTCATATATGGAATATAAGAAACAAACAAACAAAATGAGAGAAATGGACAGACCAATCCAAACAAAAACAAACGCGTGGATACAGAGAACAGAGTAGTGGTTACCAGAGGGGAAGTAGGAGGAGGGCAGAATAGGTAAAGGGGATCAACTGTATGGTGATGATTGGAAACTAAAGTTTTGGTGGTGAGCACGCTGTAGTGTGTACAGAAGTTGAAATATAATGTTGTCGATGTGAAACTTATATAATGTTATAAGCCAGTGTTATCTCAATGAAAAATACAATACAACAGCCCCTCGAGGGAGCCGAGGACTGGAGGGAGCCTGAGTCCCTGGCTGCTTCTTGGAGCACGCGCCTCGCTCACCTTCCTCTGGACTTCATCGACGTGAAACAGAATAAGTGTCCAGTTTAGACCACTGTAACTTTGGGTTTTCTGTCACATGCCATCCAACTTATTCCTGAATCATAGACATTATATATAGCTTTGCTTCTAGGGAAGAAGAGGGTCTGCTGGTCTGATGCTTTTTCACCCGCCCTCCCACACCCCAGGGACAAGAGGAGAATCCTCAAAGCTTCCGGAGAGAAAAGGCAGGAAACATACCAAGATTCAAGAGTCAGAATTGCATGAGTTCCCCAACAGCGACACTAAAAGGTAGAAGGCAATACAGCAATGCATTCAAAATGCTGAAGGAAAACTTCCTCCAAACCAGAATTTTATACCCAACCGAAGTTTAGATATGGAATGAACTTAAGAGTTCATTGGCTACGTGACCTGCTTTGGTCATTGGAATGCGGGCAGAAGAGACACGTGTCACTTCGGAGCAGGAGCATGAGGGTCATCTCTGGTGAGCCGCATCCTCTTCTCCTCTGGCTTGAGACTGGTGATGTTCCAGACAAAAGCTGCTCCATCCCCTGGGTCCTGGGGAAAGGACGAGGCACAGCACAGAGCTACAGGCAACCCATGAGGGACATGTAACAGGCCGGAGAAATGTTTCTTGTTGGAAGCCAGCGAGCTGTTGGGGCCATATGTTACCACACCGTAACTTAACCTCGGGTGACATACAAAGGGGTGACCTAGAAAAGAGAAAAATATGAGATAAAGGAAAAGGGACCCAACAGAGGAAAAAGAAGGAAGATCCCGGCGCAAGAGAACAGATGGTCCATATTGGAGCAGGAGGGCGTAGGATTCCTGGAGGGATGTTTAATGAAGTAGATAAAATGACTCAGTTACCTGAGGTGCTGGAATATATTGAGAGTAGAGTAACATTTCTAGCAGAGACTCTGGAAAAGACATGGGTAATAGGTGTATAGATAATCAAGCAAATAAAGACTAAGACAATTATCAACTCAGAGACAAAAGAAAAGTTGAAGCAAAGTAAGGTATTCATAGGACACTGGATGGCTAGGTTGTGAAAAATATTCTCATGGAAATAATGTAAAAATAGATTAAATTAACAAAATTAAAACAACTATATCAGGGGAAATGCTTCCGTGTGTGTGTGCGCGCGCGCGCGTGTGTGTGTGTGTGTGCGCGCGTGTGTGTGTGTGTGCTGGAAAAGTTTCTGTAATTTTTTTTTTAACATCTTTATTGGAGTATAATTGCTTTACAATGGTGTGTTAGTTTCTCCTTTATAACAAAGTGAATCAGCTGTACGTATACGTACACCCCCATATCTCCTCCCTCTTGCGTCTCCCTCCCACCCCTCCCTATCCCACCCCTCTAGGTGGTCACAAAGCACCGAGCTGATCTCCCTGTGCTATGCGGCTGCTTCCCACTAGCTATCTATTTTGCACCCTAATTCTTTCCTAATTTTCTCCTTTCCATTTTGTTTTCACTTTCTGGACTTCCTTTAGTTAGATGTAGTACGTTCTGGAATGAACCCCTAACTTTTCTCTTTTCACTCCCATTTTTCTACCTCCTGTTTGGCTCTGTTTTCTAGAAGATGGTCTCGACTGTATCTTCCAATACTTCTAAGGAAGGTTTGACCTATGACCTCACGTTGCTGCCCCTTATAATGCAGACACTCAGTAGGGAGGAAGGAGAGAAATGATACTGGATATGGAGCCTGCCTGGCGGGCCGCACTTTTGTATCTTTGTTTATATCCCATATCTCATTCCTAGTGTTATTCGCGCCTTCCTCTTTTCCTTGATGAAATCTTTAAAAAAAAAAAATCATTTGCGGGGGATGTATTGGCAGATTGCGGTGGACATATACCCACTACTATATATAAAACAGATAACTAACGAAGACCTACTGTATAGCACAGGGCACTCTACTCCATCCTCTGTCATGGCCTATATGGGAAAAGAATCTAAAAAAGAGTGGATATATGTATATGTATAACTGACTCACTTTGCTGTACCCCTGAAACTAACGCAACATTGGACATCAACTATAGTCCCATAAAAATGGTTTAAAACTCATTTTGGCTTCCTTGATTCTTTGTCTTGTATTTCTGCAATGCTTATTATTCTTTCCTTCTAATTCCTTTATCTTTGCTTACTATGAAATCTTTTTTATTGATTTTCCTTATTTTTTCTCCATACGTCAAGCACAGAAATTTCTGAAAACATAGACAAAAATAGAGAGTTAACAAAAGGCATAACGGCCAGTAATATTTTAGTGTAAGCATAATTTTGGTGTAAGCACTCTTCTGTGCATACACATGCCCAACGCACACACAGGCATCTCTTTTTGGAAGAAAAAGTGTAATATTAAATATAGTTTTGTAGTTGTCTTTTACCTTTCATTTGATATTATGTTGTGAACCGTGTCTCGTGTCAAATGCAGAGCCCCGACGTTTTCTTAAGCAGTCAGCAAAATCCTTTACCCCAAAGAAATCACACTCAGAGCCTCGAGGAGCAGGAGACATGTAGTCAGGGTCCCGGGTAGACGCCATTGCAAGCGGCTTCGGCCGACGCTGGGCGTGAATCTCGGGGGCGGGGACTCAGCGTTCATTTGCATAAGCAGAATGAAATGCAAACAATACATGTTCAAGTAAAGGCATAGTTTTCCTTTAAGCCTATTATTTCAAAGAATAAGACTTCAGTCACTTAACTGGAAAGAACTGTTGCAAGCTCTTGACCCGAGTTTACGTTCACCCTCACTGTACAAGGTGTCCCAATCTCCTTGGCATTGTCTCCCAAGATCCCTTGCATGAGATGCTCCCCCATCTGCTCCTCAGCGTGGGTGAATCTTTTGAGTGTTTCAGAAGATTTACCGGCTGAGGAGCAGACCAGGTGCAAGTTGCCTAATTTTTGGAAGCCTTGCGTTAGTAAGCAAGGCTGATCTGTGTGTAAAAAGAACAGACTCAAAGAAAAAGCCGGTTTGTTTGCTGAACGCGTCAGCCATGACATTCTGGGTGCAAAAGTTCACGGTTGTTTTGGATTCCGTTGGGCTTTCGTTAAGAAAGTTTTTCTGCGCGGGTCTGATGCGTGGGAAGTAAGGGGCTCGTTTGCGGCCTGGAAGCACTTTGCGTGCCACCACCATGATTCGGTGTAAGTGGAATTGAAAAGAAACCTGGCAAGAAGTTAACAGGGACTTAGAAGTTAGAGCGACACGTTTCTACGGGAAGCGCCGCGGGTTTCAGCTAGGGTTCGCGAGGTGCACTTCTTTTTCTGCTTATGGGGGGTTTTATGTGGTGTTTGGAAAAGTGGTTTTTTTTAACTCTGCAGCCGTAGTACTGGTTTTCGTGGTTCTTAACGTCCGGGGTTTGATTTTTCGTATGAGGTCGTTTGCTTGGCGTGTAAGGCTATGTAGATAGGTGTACTGGTTTTTTTGTTATTTTCCGCAAGATGTAATGATCGCGAGACCCACAGATGTTCTCGCGTTACTGTGGGTGCTGTTGTTCGGTGTGCTCCTCGGCTCATCACGGACTGTTGTATTTCCGTTTTCCATTAAGAAACGTTCGGCTTCAGTGCAGCCTGAGGCCCTCTGAACGCTATTGTTCTTGCACGTCCCACCTAGCTGGATGTGGGACATGACCTTCGATTCACCTCTCATTTTACTACGTAATGGTGATTTTCTTCCTAAGTAGTCATATCATTTTAGACTCCCTATGAGAAAAATTGATCAAAGTGTATATAGTTCACGTTTCATTTCCGTAATGCCAATTTTTGCTTTTTTGTCCAAAGAGATTGTAGCAGCGTTCACTCGCCAGCACTATCACATGCTGAGCAGCTCCTGTTTTCAGGCTTTTACAGTTTTTTTAAAAAAAATAAATTTATATATTTGCTTATTTGTGGCTGCGCTGGGTCTTCGTTGCGGTACGCGATATTCTCATTCCGGTGGCTTCTCTTGTTGCGGAGCTGGGGCTCTCAGCGCGGGGGCTTCAGTAGTTGTGGCTCACGGGCTCTAGAGCGTGGGCTCAGTAGTTGTGGCGCACAGGCTTAGTTGCTCCAGGGCATGAGGGCTCTTCCCTGACCAGGGCACGAACCTGTGTCCCTTGCATTGCCAGGTGGATCTCTAAGCACTGCGCAACCGGGGAAGTCCCTCAGGCTTTTTACAGGTTTTGACCATCTGGTAGGTATGAAATCCGTCGTTTAAAGCACCGGCATAGAATTGCACTGTGTGGATTGAGCCATCACTTGTTCAAATCAAGGTTCCGGTCCAGGGCATGTAGATAGTTTTCCAATTTTTACATTTCATAACCAAAGCAGTGGTTGTCCAATTACTTCCTTAGAATAAGTTCCAGGAGTGGAACTACTGGACTGAATGTTCCCACACATTAAAATTTTTGATCCGTATTACCCAGCTGCCATTCGGCAAGCTTTTACAAGTTTATATTCCCATCTACAGTATTTGCATGCCTTTCCCCCCATACCCGTTTCAAAAGCAGCTTTAAAAAAAAATCTAAGTGATGTATATACCTAATTTTAAAGGTCAAATGACACAAGGCTTTCAGAGGAGCAAAACTCCGAACTGCTTTTCCCCATCCCAATGCCCACTTCCCAGAAACCACCGTTTTACAGCCTTAGCAGTTTCATCTGTTTGCTTCTCTATCTCATAATACGCTTATACTGCTCTTTCTTCATTTTGTTATAAACTGTGGCAGACTCAGCTAGTTGCCCACCCTGATACCAATTTCTTCCTCAGCCTTCAGAGGTAGCTCAGAATTCCTGAGCCTTCCCAGGGTTCTGAAGCATTAAAATGTCCTGGTAATCACCTGGCTGCTGTTAGCTGCTCTCCTGTTTTGGGGTTTTTTTTTTGTTTTTTAATAAATTTTATTTATTTATTTATCTATCTATCTATCTATTCATTTTTGGCTGCATTGGGTCTTCGTTGCTGTGCGCGGACTGTCTCTAGTTGCGGTGAGCGGGGGCTACTCTTCGTTGCGGCGCACGGGCTTCTCATTGCAGTGGCTTCTCTTGTTGCGTGCAGAGCAGAGACCGTAGGCGCGCGGGCTTCAGTAGTTGTGGCACGCGGGCTCAGTAGTTGTGGCTCGCGGGCTCTAGAGCACAGGCTCAGTAGTTGTGGCGCACGGGCTTACTTGCTCCAGGGCCTGTGGGATCTTCCCGGACCAGGGCTGGAACCTGTGTTCCCTGCATTGGCAGGCGGATCCTTAACCACTGCGCCACCAGGGAAGCCCTGCTCTCCCCCTTTTGTCAATATGAATTTATCATTTTTCTTTTTATTCCTTTACTGTCATTTAGTGGGGTTTTGTGGATGCCGTGGAGATAAATGGATGTATTTAATCTACCATTTTCAACCTGAAATCCCAAGATCCTGTAGATTTCATTTCTTATTTTATTATGATGATTTTTTTTTTTTTTTGGCCGCGCCGCACAGCTTGCGGGATCTCAGTTCCCCGACGACGGATGGAACCCGTGCCCCCTGAAGTGGAAGCTCAGAGTCCCAACCACCGGACGGCCAGGGAATTCCCGATACTGTAGATTTTAGAAAATTGAAAAGAAACCCTCTGAAAACGATTAGAATAGTATGCATTTTACAAAGGCCCGTCTGAAAATAGGATAACATTTGGGACACGGCATGGACCTTAAACAACATGCAATCCCACCCTTTTATTTTTCTAAGGACGCAGCCGAGCGCCCCCTCGTGGAGTATGTTGCCCAAGCCAGTCTGACTTGTCCCTCGGGCCTCTTTGCCCTGGGCCCCGAGCTTCACAATCCTGGCGGTCCACCAAGGGACTCGGGGAGTTTCTAAAAATCCCAGGCCCAGGACTCCACCCCGGGCCAATTAAATTATTCTCTCACGGTGTGGGGATTGGGCATCAGCGTTTTTTAAGCTCTCAAGTGGTCCTCAAGTGCAGGATCACTGCCCGAGGCCAAGAAACCCACTGATTTAGCCCATTTGTAACAGCACGGTAATAATTGGACAGTAAGACGTCCAGCCCGTGCTCTTGTTATGCAATTACTTTTGTGTGTTGTCCAGATTCTGAATGGTGTCTATTTTCATGCCTTAACTTCACAAGCCTGTATTCTGTTAATTTGATTAACACAGAACACTTTACGCTAACTTTGCTGGCGGCATCAATATCGCATTCTCGTGTGCCACGCTCCTTTAGTAGAGGCATACGTACGATTTAGCTTAGTCCTCACATCACATTTGTACCCTGCGGTAATAAGACTTCATGAGAGAGTGAAAATTGTCGAGTGATGCGGCCACTTTTCTGTATCTGGAGTTTTGCATTGTCGGAGTGCAGCAACGGCAGAGAATATTATGCACTTAATGGCTATTATTGTGATTATAACGTGGATACTGCAGTCGTAGTCACCAAAATCTGCCATTATGATGAACTGATCTAATATCTCTATTTAAAGTCACAGGCTGGGCTCCATTCCCCCCGCCCCACCTCCAGCGTGATTGAGAACAGGCTTAATTCCTAGAGGGGCTCGTCAGCCTTGCTGAGGTTTAGCTCTAGCCTGCAGATAGCATAGTCATCACTCATCATGGTTATCAGAGGAAAACAAGATGGATCAATATATATCATCACTACTGGAGGAGGGGAAAATCCAACAGGTTTAGAGTAAACGATGTGCTGAGGGGATTCCCTGATGGTCACGCCCCGGTGGCTGTGTTTCAGAACACAAATTTTGGTCTCGGGTCATATTCTGGTCTGCCACTAGCCAAGTACCAAGTTAGGTAGGCTCTCTGAGCCTCAGTTTTTTTCACCTGTGAAAGTGGGATAACGTGGTACCCTATAAGGTGGTTGTCAAGGCTAAAGGTGAGGTTAAGTGTTTTCGTACAGCATCTGGGATGAATGATAGCTATAGTTATTAGTTATTATTACTATTATTAAGATTTGGAGAGGGAGCATAAATCATATGACTCCCGAATAAAGCCATCACGCCTTCCTGCTGCACGGCGAATAAAAGGCAGCCTCCTTCCCCGGGCTCTGTACGTGATCAGCTCCCTGCCTGCCTCTCGCCCAGCACGCCTCGTACCCCAAACTGTGTTTTGCCTGGCTGTTCCCTGAACTCGGCAAGCTCCTTTGCTGCCTTAGGACCTTTGCATTTGCTGTTTCCTTTGTTTGGAAGGTTTTTTGCCAGATCTTGTGCAGCTAGCTTTTTTGTGGGACAGGTGGGTGTATATACTGTGTAATCTTCATTCAAATCAATATATGGGATCTTTTGGCTTCCTGAGATTTAGGTCTCAGCTCAAACATCACCACCTCAAAGCAACCATCCCTGACCAAGTCACCTTGCCGTGCCCTCTGGCACATCACCGTGCTTTATTCTCTCCAGAGCTCTCATCATGATCTCCAGTTACCTTGTGCACGGTTTATTTTTATGTCTGTCTACCCCATACCGCCCCACCCTCCTAGAGAAAGCACCGAGAGAGCAGCCACTTTACTGTGTTTACTTCTATATCCTCAGCACCTTGAACAGCATCTGGCGCACAGGAGACACTCAACAAATACTTGAATGAATAGTTGATGTAGAAGGTGCAAAAGGAGGGGTGATGGTGACAGGAGCACGGCCAGTAAGGGTGGGAGGAGGTGGGGTGGAGGAGCTGGCCTTGGCAGGGAGGACCACTTACTTCCAAGACAGGCGGGAAGGGGGAGGCATGAGGGGAAGCTGGAGACATTTTGATATGCAGCGCAGGGCTTCGAGAGGGCTGCTTCGGCTGACCGCTTTGACATTTTCACAAACGAAAGGGTGCAGTCACCTGCTGGGAGCTGAAGGGCAGCGGAAGAGGGGTCTGGCCTTTGAGGCTAGTAGAGGGTTTTGGAATAATTACACTAGCTGCCATTTATTTAGCACTTATGCACCAGGCACTGTTCCAAGCCGTTTAGACATATTAGCTGATTTCATCTCTTGACAATTCTATGAGGAGAGGCACTATCATTACTTCCATTTTAAGATGTGGAAATTGAGGTCCAGGGAAGTCAATTAACTTTTTCCCAAGGTCAGACATCTAAGATGTAGCAGAGCTGGGATTTGAACCCAGGCTGTCTGGCTGTTGGAGCCTGTGTGAAAAACCACTACAATTCCCTGCCTCCCTGGCCCCTGAGGTGCGGGTCTATGAAGGGTCAGCTAGAGATGAAGAGGAGGACTGTGGAATGAATGGTACATGGCAGGCCCAGGGGCAGCCAGCCAGCCAGCCAGCCAGCATGCTGTGCCAGGAACCCAGGAATGGGAGCAAAGAGAGTGAATGGGTCGGGAGAGGGGGGTGGTGGTGACTCAGGGTTAAGCATGGCAAAGACGGAGGCTGAGGCATTCTGAAGTGCACGAGGGAAGGGGTTTCTGGGGAGAGAAAACAGTATGTGCAAAGGCCCTGAGGTGGGAAAGAGCTTAGCCCATTGGGAGGAGTGAAAGGACAGCGTCAGAGTACAGTGGCAGGGAGCAGGGGAGGGTGGCTGGGAGGCATTCCAACCGTCCACGGTGGAGCCGAGGCATTGGTACTTTGTAAAGTACCCCAGGTTATGCAGCCAGAGTTGAGAACCACTGATTTAGACCTATTTCCAGGTGATGCTGGTTTGGGGCGCACATTTTGAGAAACATGGTCTAGATGATTCTAATGAGTAGCCAAGGTTGAGAACCATTCACTGAACAGCACAGAGCCATGGCTTCAAAGTGTGACTGAGGAACAGGCAAGGCCCTGGTCTCCTCTCAGGGAACCGGGGCATGGGAGTAGCTTCCACAGGACCGAGGCGAGGGAGAACGGAGCATTGGTTGGGAAAGAATGAACTTGGGTGAGGAGCAGCAAAGGTGGAAACTAAAGGGGGGCTTTATCCAAGGGGCAGGCGAAGGAAGAAGGGCTAGCAACCAGGCACTGAGGCCAGGGCACAGTGGCGCAGGAAGGAGCAAAAGGAGGCTGATGGGGAGAGGGGGGGACGGGCAGAACTGCAGGTGGGGTTCCCGAGGTTCAAGGCTCACAGCAGCCAGCTGTCCCATGCTGGTGATGGCAGCTCATTATTCATCGTTTAGTTTACACTTCACCCCCACTCTCCAAAAGATGGGTGGCCAAACTCTGAAATACGGAAGTGTGGAAGGTGACGCGATGGCGTGTGGTGGGGGAAGGGGGACAGGCTGAGCACGGGGTCAGAATTTACTGAGCTGACAAGGTTGTCAACATCAAGTGAGATCCCGAAAGCCTAGGGCAGTGCGGCAGAGCCAGGGTCATACGGTATGGTGCGGAGCTAGGGGCAGCGGGGACTGGTTAACGTCTCCCCAGCACCCGCTACGTGCCGGGTAGCATGCTTGCCACTTCCTTTCTTTCTCATTTAATAATGCAAGGCCTGGTGGGCCATGGGAAAGTTTGGATTTTCTTCTTAAATGCACTGGGAAGTCACTGGAGGGTTTTTAAGAGGGAAGTGGTGAGACTGACGTAGCTAAGTCATATAAGATCAGTACTATGCCCACTCCATCTGACAGGCCAGGAAACTAGAAGTTAGCTAGTCCAGATCATGCGTAAGGAGGCGGCGGCAGAACCCAGATTGAAACCAGGCCCCTCTGAGATAAAGCAATTCGGGTAAAGTGTTAACAGTTGGTGAGCACAGGTTAGAGGTCTAGGGTGTTCACTGTTCCCTTTCAATTTTTCTATATGTTTGAAAAATTTTGTAAAAAAATTAGAAAAAAGAACCAGGTCTAACTCCAAAGCTGAAGCTCTTTTTTCCCACTATGCCATGCCATGTCACTAACCTAAGTGACATTAAGTCACTCATTGTCCCCTCTGAGCCTGACTTTGCCCATCAGAACAACGAGATTGGATCAGATCACCACCAAGGTTCTCTCCCTAACATTTCATGGTGATCTCGCCATGGCAGCATGTGGCTTTAGATCATTAGGCTACACTAAGAGCCAGGTCTTCAACCTGCCCTGCGGTCAGGAAGGCCCTCCCGGGTCTCCTGTAACAGCAGCCAGGGACGCGGTTTCTAACCTCTGGGAAGGCAGTCACTGAGGCTGCTCTGCCACACCGCCCGCTGCTGTGTACAAACTGCTGGCCGTCAGTCTCCGTCCACTGGGGGGAATCACTCGCAAAAGGAAACACCTTCTTCTGCCAAGGCTTCGGGTGGGGCTAGAAAAACCGTTCATGACAACACTGAATCAGCACATGCATCAGGGTCAAGTTCACAGTCAGAGGGGACTGGAAAAGGGCCCTGGTTGACAAGCAGCCTCCAGCTGAGGCCTCTTCAGTCTCGAAGGGAAAGGAATCAGGACGCCCAAATCCACACTAGAGGTCGGCGGCGGCAGGGGAAGAAGCGCCACGCTCCAGTTAGGGGCCTCCTCTTAAAGTCTCAGAGTTCACATTAGAGCCAGAAAAGAAAAAGCACAATTAAATTTATGGATTTTGTCACCCCAAGAGGTAATATAAGTTCAAAACTGATTTTTCAGAAGTTGCAAAATGAATTACGTGAAAACAGGCTCTTCGGGAGGCATGTCTACACTACGGAGGCTATGTTGCCAAGGCCAACTGGGTTCTCCCAGAATGTGGACAGCGAAGTTTGTCAGATTCCTGGGGCTGGCGCGATCATGGATCTGACCCAGTGTGACATTTATGGGCATTAAGAATCAACATCTTTTCTCCTAACAGTGTTATTTTGTTGCCTGAATCCCCAGGGTCAAAACAAGAATCCTTGGCTGGCCTCTGAAAGCACTGTGACTGCTTTATTAATCTCTGAAAATATGTGGCTTCTTCTCCTCTCCAAGGGCAAATATACTGAGAATTCTTACGGTATTTCCCTGTAAGACAGGAAATGACAGTCCAGGCGTAGCGGTGGGGACTGCAGCAGTCGAGTGGGACCCAGTGACATAAGCCTCCCTCCTCAGTTCTTCCTAAGATCACATTTAGGTTTTTCACACAACATATATTTATTCAGGAAAAAAAATTTGCAATAAATTATAATAAAAAAGATGACATGAAATACAGAATCCCACTAGCAGCTTTGCCTAGTGACCAAGACATTTGGGGGAAATACAACAAACAATTACAGAGTAAGAATCAGGAAACAGTGAAAGGGAGACTAATAGCAACATCACCACGTGGGGTTGAACTGCTTCTTCCCTAAAACGATAGATGCAGAGTCCTCCCCTACCAGCTGGATCTAAACTCCTTACTTCAGAGGCGCTAGGAAATAGTACATGAGAGGTACTTAGGAATTAGAGGGTGGGGCTGGAGTAGGCACAGCAGGGAAGCAGATTTCTTATGTCTGCTCTATTTCTTGTCCCCCCTCCCTAGAGATTGTCTAAAACCCTCAACCCTGTGTACATCCCAGGACCAGAGCTGGAAAGAAGGTTGAGGCAGGAAAGCAACTGAGTGCATCTGCCTTCTGGAGAGTGAGCCGGACGCCGCACACAGCCCCACTAACCACATCCCTGACCACCTGAAGGCCTCAGGTGGCAGCAGACTGGAAATGTGTCTAGGACAGGCGTTTCCCTGTCTGTGTGCTACGACCTTGCCCCAGCTTCTACCATCTGCCTCTCCAGCGACCCCTTTCTGGACTAATGGAGATGACAACGCTGTTCTGCTCAGTCTGCCATTAACTAAGCTCAACACCCAGCCCCTGGCCTAACAGATCTGCAGCTATTTGGCAACCAGTAACTTGACTCCTACTTCTGTAATTCCCAATCAGGAGAGGCTTTAGCCAGAATATCACAGGATACATACCTTTTCTTCCCCCAAAGGACTCAACGCATAAGAGATGGGGGAATTGGAGAACCACTCATGGCGGTGCTTCCGCGGCTCTCTCCTTTGATGCTCTAGAAGAGTCAATGCCCAAGACCACACACAGAGCCTATACATGAGGCTCCTGGGATTTCATGTGAACATGTGACAGTGAGTCAACTCAGGGTGGTTTTAATGAAAGAAAACCAGGAGGAAGCTAACTGCATCAGGCAGTTTTGCAGTCAGTGGCTGGTGGCTGGTTTGCCAACCAACATAGATTAATTTTTTTTAAAAAGGGCTGCCCTGCAGGAGCTTGAGTAAATGACAAGCTCAGAGGGTTGTCTTGGGCGGGAGAGAAGGTGCTTGGTTCATCCTACTGCACAGTCTCTTTTACACAGCACTGGAGAAGGTGACTGGGAGCTAAGGGCAGCTGGTTGTAGAGCCCAGAGTCAGTCCTGATGAGGGAGCGGGTGACATCTGCCCCTGGTACTTCAGAAGACCGGAGAGGGGGGTTCTAAGGGTTATCCTCAATGCCCCTGCTGGGGGAAGGAGCAGTTTCCACAGAGAGGCCCACTTGAGGTGCAGCCTCCCTTTTTGACTGTGGTACAAGTGTTGCTCTGGAGGTGGATTTCTAAGTGGGGGATGGGCCCCACAGACACCCAGGATTGGTTCTCGTGTAAAATTTGAATAAGAACCAAAATGGATGGTAGGAAGCAGGATCTGTTGAGCATGAATATTCTCACTCTTGAAACACTCAAAGTGCTTCCACTCTGACTGTGATTCTCTCACATCAATGAGATGTCATCTCTAACAGTCCCTAACATTCTGCTACTAAGTGTGGTCTGAGACAAGAGAATATGGTTCCACCCACTGCAGATCCATAATAGGCCAATGTTAGAGAAATGTACAGATGCCATTGTAGTAGAGATGCACAAATGCATGTAACAACTACATGGAGATGGTTATCTCACTTTTGGAGACACCCAAGGAGTCACTAGCCTCACCCAGACTTCTTTTGACATGATAGTATTAGCAGAGTAGAGGGCAAAGGGGTGATAAGGGGAGGGGGTGGGGCCAAAGTGCTTTAGACGAAGGACTACAGACAAGTCTGAGCTACAGCAAGTAGTGCTTGTAGGCCTAGAACGGGAAGATCTCAGAGTTTAGGCCTCGGGTGCTAAGGACAATCATGACAGCTGGGCAGGAGGGCAACAAACACATCCCCAGGTAAAGGAGTGTAAATACAGATTTCTTTGCCTTACAAAGAGAGAACACAAAAACACCAAAATATGGTAACTTTGGCTTGGCAATATAAGTCTAAAAGTATCTTGCTGCGTAGGATATGGTAAGGGAGGGATTAGGAAACTCGCTTCCTTTCGCACTAGAAACAGAACTTTTTCATGCCAACAGCCTCAAAATTCTGCAACAGACCCTTCCTGTGGCGTATCTTTTCAAAACATTCTGAAATACTTGGTGCCCAAGATCTTCCGCCTCTAGAATCTTGGAGAGTAGTAAGAGGAAAAGGCTTATTATTAGTCTTCATCACTCCCAAGCAGAAAACTCAGAAGGAACTGGGTAGCACGCTGGCGGTCACTTGGAGTCTGTCTTGCCATAAGGTTGGGTGGAGGCCTTAGGAGGAGACTAGTGAAGAGAGTAGCTAGAGGGCGAGAGAAAGAAAAGGGGAAAACCCTTGGTCAGACACAACCTAAGCGAAGCCTCAGGGATGGGGGCTGGGGGGCCAGGGAATGAGGGCAGTGGGAGGAAGTGACTGGCGCGGGCCTGGACACTAGGGAGGGAATACACGTGTGCACTGTACACGGACCGTCCCGACCAACGCCCCCGTGTGGCTGTTCTTGGGAAGTGCTCTTACCGATCATGTTGGCGCTGACGTTGTTGTACTCAGAGAATTTTAACAGTTCTCGAAGGAATGCCATCAAGTAACGAAAAACATTTCTGTGGCATCCTGGAAGCTGGGAAATCACCTGTTTTTTAAAAAAGGGGGTGGGCAGTGAGGATAACAGGTGGAGGAAGGGAGTAAGAAGAGCTCACAGCTGCCATAAAAGTAGTTTATAATCCAACCCTTACAGGACTCCTCCTTTATTTACTCATGACCAATATAGTACCTGTCAAATGATAACTCCTGAGGCAGAATGCTCATACTGTTTGGCCCCTGTCCACTCAATGAGCAGGTCACGCAGTTATCACACATTCGCATGCACGCCCTACCTCAGGAGCAGATGGGTGTTAGCCTAGTCTTTTCCCATCTCCCTAGGCAGGTGGCTGTGGTTTTCTCTGCAATGCCATTTAGCATGGGTGGCAGCACCTCCCAATACTCACTAGTCTGATTCAGAGGTATTCTCAGCTATTGTGCATCAATATCATTTCAAGATTAAAAAACAAACACCAAGAAGACAAAAAGAAAGGCTCACAAGTGTCACCCACCCTTCCTGGTCATGTCATCCAGAATCCCATGTACGATCTGTTTCACTAATCTTACCCCAGAGTAGAGGTATCCACCCTACTCAATAGGTCAACAGGAAAAGGGTGGCAAATATAATAGGAAATAACACAACCTAAAATTTAAGGGTCCCAACTCTCAGTGCTGGTGCCCTGCCATGAACAACAGATCCAGACCCATCCTATCACATAGCTGGCTGCCCAGCTGGTTTGGTAAAACTCAATGATTTCTCTGTGGGGGAACATGCCTCAAACACATTCTCGGAGCAATAAAATTCACCTGTCGGCAGATCCGGGGATCCTGAGCAGAGTCGAGGCATCGCTGATAGAGCTCATAACAGATGACAGGCTCTGGCAGGGCTTCCAGGAAAATGAGCAGCGCCTCAGCCACTGAGTGATTACTGCCAGCTGGATTGACTCCCGTCAAGGGAAAGAGGCTCCAAGGAAAAGGCCACACTTAGACCCGATTTGCTCCCTTCCTCAAGCTCCCTCAGGGATGGTTTCCTTCCTCTTATCCAGAGCGCCCTGATCCTAATTGGGGTTTGATATTTTATTGGTCCAGGTATGCTGCAGCTGAGTTGTTACAGAATTGATCAAAGACTCTTGGGAGGTTTGGCCCAACTTGAAGGTCAAGGGAATGTGGCCTGCAGAATGACAGTTCACACTAGAAACTAGTCACCAACGTTTCCCATCCTCCTCCCTCTCCTGGTGACAGGAGTGATCATTGGCTTAAAGCAGAACAGCACCATGGCTGTGGGCCCTATGTCCCATGCCAATTAGAAGTCGTCATTATCTAACCCTTGATTCCTTTTAGTAAGAGTCTGATAAGGAGAGAGGTCGAAAGTTTCTGAGAGGAATTAACTGTATAGTCAATGATTACCTTATAATAAAAGAGAGCTACAAAGAAAATAAAGATGGAAAAAAAAATCAAATGTAGGTGGGAAGAAGAGTTTGGGCAAGTACACATCCAGCTTCCTAAGCCTTTGTCGAAAAGGATACGGATTGTCTTGGGAATGCTGGTATCCAGACAATCAATGATCTGCTGTAACTCCTCCTGCATTCCAGGGGTTTGGAACAGGTCCTCCTACCAAAGAGGTCACAATGAATGGAACATGGCAAAATGATCAGCACTAAGGTTCTGACGATCACCCAGGGCTCAGGAGAGCAGCAGGAAGCAAAGGGCAGGGTGAGGTGCATATTCGTGATTAGGAACACGAATATGTTCCTAATACATAAAAGGTGTGACAATGGCCCCTTTTCCCTTTATCATCTCTATAATCTGTCTGAAATTTTATTTCAAACTAGAAAATTATCTTCAAAGGTTTCAGCCTGTACCTGATATGGCAGGGGACTAGAGGACTCCATGGGGAGACCAGGTGCTCCCACTTCTAGCCTCCTGACAAGTAGAAGGCAGAGTCCAAACATGGAACCACATTCGAATACCGATACACAGAATGCTAGGGCAGGAGTAAAAGGGCATGTCCATACCAAACCTTGCCTTCAAGTTCTTCACTTTTCCATAGGTAAGACAACATTATCTTTCAATTTAGTCCCAAGAAAGTTTTCTTTTTTGGAAGAATGGGTTAGGGGTGGCAGGTATTTTAGATAGGATTGAAAAGTGAGGACCAAATTAAAGAAATGGGCTTGAAGTTTGCTTTGGACTTTGAAATCTGCAATGCCTCCATGACAGCTAAAGCAGGCGTTACAGATTCAGGTGCTCAGCAGTCCAGGGGAAAGCATGTGTAGCCAGGAGACAGGGGAGGAGTTCGGCCCTGCTCCGCCATTACTCTTATGCCGTGGTCTTAGGTAAATCACCTAGCTTGCATGCTTCAGCTCTCACATCTGTAAACGGGGATACTTCCATCTGCCCAGGCAATCTGATATGACAGTGCTGCTCTGCGGAGGTGGCTTGGGAAAGTTAAAAGCACTGTATATACTGACGTGAGGTATTATCATTTCCCACTGGACTCACACACCTTCCAAAGTTGCAGGGCAGGCCCACTCTCACTCACCTGGTGACAGGCGTGTCTGAATAAGTGATCTACCAGGAGCCAGATCTCCTTGGGGACCTTAAGAGGTTTCTCACTGGCACCTTCATCCAAGGGAACCATCTGCAGCAGGGATTTCTCCTAATAGATAAAAAGGGGTGAGAATCCAAAGGGTCTCAATGAAAACTTCTGTGTGTAACAATCTCCCTCAAATTCTGCCTATGTGGGTATAATCTCATCTTCACCTCTTAAGACTTTTCATATTTTCTCACTGGGACACTCCTGGTCAGAAGGCATTCGATACGGATTCCCACAGTTAAATGATCTCCTTTTCTAGATGTTCCACTTAACCGTTAAGCATTCCACTTGGGTTTATTATGTTTATCACATGGATGCATTGTGTGCTGTAAATCCTTTCAAGGGTGACACTGAGAACCAGCAATACAGTCACGGTAGAGCCCACACACCACCGGAGACTCATGGACCATTAAATTACAATTGTCAACAGAGCACTTTGAGAGAGAGCAGCATCTACTTAGGTTTTTGTTGACATTTTTTGTTGTTGACTTTTAACTTATTCTTCTTTCAGGTCTTACCACAAATATCAGAGCTTGCATTGTTGATTTAAATGAGGTTCTCTGGTCCTCAGGAATGAAAGACAATTCACATTAGACCTACATACATGAATATTTCAGGCTTGATAGAAGGTCTAATCTTAAGGCACTAAAACTCAAAGTCTTAAGATCCAAAAATAGTAAACTGAATACAGCATACCAAGAGCCAGAAATACCACGAAAAGTCTAGGCTCTGAGTCCAGAAGTTATTCTTTATAGTAATAGCTCAGCAAAGATTTCTTGGGGCTTTGACTCCTTTCACCTAACTTTCTACTCTATGTTAGATTCTCCTGAAAGAATCTCAGAGGAAAACCCAGAAGTGACATAAATTAGATCAGTAACTAAATCTGAACTTGAAAATGGGGAATAAATTCAATTATCTTATGTTTATATAGTCAAATATAAATTATACCAAAAAGATATCTGAAATAGTTTAAAAGGCATCTGAAGGCAGCCTTCATAAAAAATCTAGTGGAGAAAATGGTGACGAATTTTTGGCATCTTTCCCCTCCTACACCTCCGGCTTAAGGTCATATATGATATATGTTCAAATTTAGGAAATGCTGTAAATTCGATCCACAACCCTTATTTAGCCGTGTCACTTTAAGGGAAAGAAGAGAAGCATTTCATTACTTCCAGATAGTGTGTACGCTAGAACAGAGCAGAGGGTTCTTCTTGACGTTCTGTTCTTCAGTACGCACTGGTGACCTTTTAAAGCCACTGTGCGCCTTTCTAAGGGAATAAGGAAGAGAAGGCAGCATGACAGTTGGTTATCATTTAAAATCTATCTTCTTCACATTCGTTTTGCTTCCTTTCTTTCTTTCCCTGGGAATCTATCACTTGATATTCACGTTTCCTATAGTTGCCAGACCTTCTATCAGTGGCTCACCCACTAACTTTTTTCCAGTTGCAAGTATTAAATCCAGGCATCCAGATGATATCTGAGCCAAAACACTGTCCATAATGCACTCTGCTCACTTTCTGGACCAAGTGCAACACAGGTACAGATTCCTTAGCAGACACCTTCAAGCTTACCATATATAAATTATTCAGCACTGATTCATGTACTTTTTAAAAATCTGACATCCAATTAGCACTTTTCCTGTACTAAGGCATTAAGGCAACACAAGGCACTGTTCAAGATGAAAAGACACATGGCCTGCTATTAACAGGGAAGGGCTGGGAAGCAGAGCCGTCTCAATCCTCAGTGGTTTCAAAAGGTTAATAATATGCCAGTAGGTTATATACACCATCCACTATCCATTTTCAAATTCATGTGTGATAATATGAAATGTCATACTTGTATCTCTGAAGTCTAGAGAAAGATTATGCACAAGAAACAATACTTTTTAAAAAGTCCACAAATTATCCTGAACTCTAATTTTCAAAGGGAAACCAGGCATGCTTTGTCTTCTTCTTTCAATGGGACACATTTAGTGCCTGATAAGCTCACACTCTGTAACGTTAGCGCTATTAACTGAAGCACAAAAACAGTACACCATCTCCACCAACAAACTGCATTAAACTCCACCAAATGGGGAGGTCACGTTAGATTCTGTGTGAAAGTGCTTTAAGAATGTTTTTCAAGCCCATGTTTCTCTACCGGATGGCCCTGTGTGGAGCCAGGCAGCCTCCAGCTTGAAGATGGAGAGGTGGCAAAGCACCGCAGAAGAAGCGTTCGCTCGGTTCCTTCACTGGGTATTCAGAAGACCCGGGTTCTAGTCCCCTCTGCCTCATGCCCCTGATGTCAGGAGCAGTATAACTTCAGCGAGGTTTTGAACTTTCTTGGGCCTTGGTTGTCTATTAGAATGGAGAAGACACCTTACCCTGTCTGAAGGCAGGGAGCTCTACCAGATGATCCCTTATGATCTCATTCAGCTCTAGGATTCTAGTCTATGATCTATTTCTTGATCGTACCTGTGTATTCTTTCAGTAATTAATCACTATTATCACTTCCCCCAAATTACTCTTAATGCAACAGAAATTCAATTCTGCTTTTACTATCATCGGAAATGGAAAATGGCAAACGGTACCCTCCTCCATCTCACAAGCTTTCACATACATCAAGACAGCTCTTTAGTTACTTCTTATTTCAAAAATACAAATCTGGAACCTTGAGTCCTATTGCTTTTATGTACTGGGTCTCAATGACTTGACTGGTGCAGTAAAATAAATATCTTTCCTGTACTTCAGACACACTTAAAGACAGCTGGCAGGACTTTGGGGGATTCTCATGGAGTCAGAGGTGTCTGATGTGGGAAAGCCTCGGGATAAATTCCAGGGACCATGGCTAAATGTTAATCAAGCACAGGGAAACACAGAACTGCCAATGGATTGCATTACCTTTTCTAGGAAGCTGTCTTCTTCCTGAGAGCAAAGCAGGAAAAGAAAGTCATTGACAGATAGAAAATGATTAGAATTAATTAACAGAATTAGAAACAGATCAGTATTATTAGAACGCACTACCTCACTAGATACATATACTTTAAACAGCTTTAAATTCTTCAAATAAATCATGATTGTTGAAAATGGAACATATTCTCATATGCAAAGTTCTCTATCATGCATATTCAAATTTTGTGCAGCATATTGAGACTATCGCTCAAGAAACATACATGTCCAGTCCTAGACTTTTGTGTCCTTTGGCAGCTGCCAGCTGAGCCAGCCAAACACCCACTGATATTTCCTTTTCCCGTGCTGCCTGGAGGCAGGCCCTACCGCTGTGCTGTGTGGCACCTCGCTCACCCTGACACCACTTCAGTGGAAGAATTTGGTTGTGAGCCCGACAGTGGCCATTCAGGAGATGGTAAGCTTCTCTCCTCTCCACTGCCATACCTCTCACCCTAGCTAGCCTCCCAAGCAGTATCTCACACTCCTTTCCATCGCCCGGTACCCTCTCCCCTCCTCAAGGGCCCCTAGAGTCCTCAAATATGGAAGTCCCTCTGAAATGCAAATTCATTTCATTTCAGACCTTTGTGGACCATAAGATCCATCATTATCCCCTACTGTGTTTTCCTATAGAGTATAAGAGAAAAAAGAGAAGCAGGGGAGAGGGAAGAAGGTACCTTTTTAATCGCCTCTGTCTTTTGTGCTATTATTACAATGTAACAATGACAACAGTGACAGTAACTACTGCCACCACTTAGGGGGCATCTGCCATGGAGCAGTAACTGCAATGTCATTTAGTCTGCACATATGCACAAAGTAGATATTATTCCCGTTTTACAGATGAGGAAACTGAGGCTCTGGGAGATTAAATCATTTGCCCACAGTCACACTATTATGTATTAAGTGGCAGAATCAGGATTAGAACTCAGGTCTGACTGACTCCACAGTCATTACCACTATGCTCCCTTAGATAACTCAAAACGGATAAACTGACTGCTTCTTAGACAGAGAGGCAGGGGAAAGCTTGGAGAATGTATTCTACTCCCAGCAGGCTAAAGACAGTTATAAAGCAGCAGGGTTAGTGGAAAGAGTACAGGCATGGGTGTCAGACGGTCCTGGGTACAAATCTTCATGCTACCTCTTATTATTTCATACAGACTGCAGGCAAGTTAGTAAACTTCATAGAGCCTCAGTTTCTTCATCTCTAAAACAGGGATAATAACATTTACCTCACAGGGACAGGGAAGCAGTCTAAAACACAGGGGGTGTGGGGCAGTGGTGGCGCAGTATGCCAGCAGCAGGCCTGGTCTCTCAAAGCTCCCTGCACCTCCCCAGCAACTCCCAATCCCGCCATGGGCCGCCAAGAACTTGGATATAAATCCCACGTCTCAGTCTGAGAGTAAAAGGAAAAATCCTGATCTTACCGTCACAGATGTGCAGGAGGTTGGAGGTGGGGAAATATGTGTTCCCTGATACTCCAAGTAGTAACGCTGAATGCATTTGTCCCAAATGACTGTTATATATGCTGGGTAGGGTTTTTAGTATTATTAGGTACATTATGAATTAAACATGCTTTTGTAGGTTTACCTAGACTTTTAAATACCATATATAGAAGGAAATAAAAATAATCAGAGTAACAGTGCTTTAAAAAGTATACAATATTCATAGTATTGTAATTATAACACTTTTTAATGTGGAAGTTAATTCTGAGTGCCAAACACCTAATTTAACTAAATTTTGGAGCACAACCTTTTTTAAAATTTAGAACTACTTATTAACAAATAGAGAATTTGCTTGTCTGACAGACTTCTCTATTTTCCCTCCTATGAATATGTGCCACATGATATGATGAGTAAAACCAGGCAGAGTTTTTATATACTAACCTGTCAAACCAAGCCCTCCAAAAGGTTTTCTTCAGGCATTGACTATCTACCAGTGCAAGGCATTGAGCTAAATGTCTTTCAGGGGTAGGGGGGGTATGAAAAGTGAGGCTACAGAGAGGGGAAAGACACGGTCCCTGACTCGGGTTTACAATTGAACTGGGGTAAGGATTCCCAGAATTTATGGCCTGGCACTACTGTAATTCACCAATTTGAGTTCTCAATAAATGGTTAAAACAAACAAAAAATCAGGGGTTCAAAGGAAAGAGAGATGGCTTTCAACTGGGGCTGTCAGGGGACTTTTTCACAATGGTGATGCAACCTAACTAGCCCTTGAAAGAGTCACAGGATTTTAAAGCGCAGAAATGGGGTGGGGACATTACAAGTGGGAGGGGACAGAAATAAACAAAGGTGCAGAGAAGGTAGATCACAAGGTGAGATTAGGGAAGAGTTAGTCATCTGGTTCGTGGGGAGCAGGAGGGAATAATGAGAAAAATAGTAGGAAATAAATCTAAAAAGGTGTGTTGAAGTCAGACTTTGCTGGACCTTGAATGACAGGTAAAGCAATTTGGATTGTATTCAGCAGGCATGGGGGAGCCACATGTCTAACTTTAAGCAAGGAAGTGATAGGCCCCAAAGCTGTATTACAGAAAGATCAGTCCGACAGCCCTGAAGAGGGAAAATAGAAGGCTAGGGAAATAGAGGTGAAGGGAATCGTTAAAAGGCTATCGAGGTAGGTCAAGCAGGAGACAGCAAGCACCTCAACTAATAATGGGAACATAATATTTTTTAAAAAATGAATGGGGCTTCCCTGGTGGCGCAGTGGTTAAGAATTTGCCTGCCAATGCAGGGGACACGGGTTCGAGCCCTGGTCCGGGAAGATCCCACATGCCGTGGAGCAACTAAGCCCTCAACTAAGTTGTGCGCCACAACTACTGAGCCTGCACTCTAGAGCCTGCGAGCCACAACTACTGAGCCTGTGTGCCACAACTACTGGAGCCTGCGTGCTTAGGGCCTATGCTCCGCAGCAAGAGAAGCCACCGCAATGAGAAGCTCACGCACTGCAATGAAGAGCAGCCCCCTGCTCGCTGCAACTAGAGAAAAGCCCGTGTGCAGCAATGAAGACCCAACGCAGCCAAAAATAAAATACAATTAAAAATAATATAATAAAGAATTATTTAAAGAAATGAATGGATACAAGAGAAAACTCTGAAATCAAAAGGACTTTGATACTGGTTGGAGGGGCAGCAGATTTACACTGAGAGTTTACTTCTCTGGTTTCAGGCATAAAGTAGGCGTAAATTATATTTATTTCAAGTCTAGGTTCAACTCTGAAAATAGAAACACCACTTAGCTCCCACTAATAAAGAGCATTCTCTTAAGGTAGTCCTAAGGTTGCTGCTAATCACTTAGTTCAACTGACTTGCCCACTCTCTGCAAAAGGCTACGTGTTGATCACATTAAAAGGGAAAAGCGTTCAGGAGTCCCCAGTGGGGCAACACTGGCATACTACAAATGCACTGCAAATCATTCTTCATCCCAGCATTCACCCTTAGAGGAATTTTCCCAGTAGTAAATGCAGCTAAAATCATGTAAAAAGAGTCATTTAGAGGCAGATTCAAATTTAAAAATAAAAAGCAGAAAACTGAATGGATACTGAAGTTCTAGAAAGGATTCGTTCATGTGAAATATAAAAAGAAACACAAACCATACACTTAACAGGATAAGAAATGGGTCGTTAGATCAGTAAGACAAAGTAAACACCTACTTGGAGAGATCACTGGGGACAATTAATCACCAAGTTGTTATTCATGTTATTTCAAATTTTTGATATTGTTCTCCTAATAGACATGTCCCCACGCAAATACAGCTGGTTCCCCCATCCCTCAACTTTTTTCACCTCTGTATTTACAAGCCAAACCTTTAACTGGTGGGTTCAAGCCTGGCCTCCTCTCTACTAGTCCAGTCTACATGCAAACCAGAATGTTCCTTCAAATGTGTCCATTTACAGCCACATACAACTCATTAAAGACTTCCGGTGGATCTAGATGCCCTCTGGCTCCAGTATAAACTCATCTGCTGACTTCAAGATTCTCTATCCCCTGGGACTTCCCTGGTGGCCCAGTGGGTAAGACTCCACACTCCCAACGCAGGGGGCCTGGGTTCGATCCCTGGACAGGGAATTAGGTCCCGCCTGCATGCCACAACTAAGAAGCCCACATGCTGCAAGTGAAGATCCCACATGCCACAACTAAGACCCGGTGCAGCCAAAATAAATAAATAAATAATAAATACTAAAAAAAAGAGCAAAAGTGTTAATTTAAAAAGAAAAAAAAAAGGGACTTCCCTGGTGGCGCAGTGGTTAAGAATCCACCTGCCAACGCAGGGGACACGGGTTCGATCCCTGGTCCGGGAAGATCCCGTATGCCATGAAGCAACTAAGCCCATGTGCCACAACTACAGAGCTTGCACTCTAAAGCTCGTGAGCCACAACTACTGAGCCTGCGCGCCACAACTACTGAAGCCTGTACACCCTACAGCCCGCGCACAGCAACTACTGAGTCCATGCACCACAACTACCGAAGCCCACACGCCTAGAGCCCGTGCTCCACAAGAGAAGCCACTGCAGTGAGAAGCCCGTGCACCGCAACGAAGAGTAGCCCCTGCTCACCACAACTAGAGAAAGCCCGCGTGCAGCAACAAAGACCCAATGCAGCCAAAAATAAAATATAATAAAATAAGTTTAAAAAATAACATAAAACAGAGTAATAACATATTTAAATATTTTAAAAAAACCTCTCTATCCACTGCTCCCACCCTACTTAACCAGCTTCACACAACAAAACAGGCTGAATCTGAGACTGATTTTCACAGAGATTAGCTGGTCAATCAATAAGCTTTTATAGCATATAAGGGCTTGAGTAAACAGCACAGGAAAGGAATCTATTGTTGATACAAATTACAAGCTCCACAACTCTCATTCTAAGTGACTTTCCAAAATATTGACTCACTAAACATACTGGACATGAGCCAATAAAGGTAGTTAATGTTTAGATTATCTGTAACCAAACTCCCTACTAACCTCGATTTAGAATTTAGCCATATTGTGCATACAAGTAAACTTTCTTAAATTATAAGAACCCACATAAACTCCATAATATTTTGCATCCAATGTATAATGAATAAATATTGACGATTATATGCTACTTAATATGCTAATTAATAAACCAGAAAAATCTATCTTAATTCTGGAAAAGAATAAGGATAATTACAAACAGATTCTCCTCTGTTTGCCACCTGTGCTAATCCCAACAGTTCTAGTAGCGGCAAAGTCACTATCAGGCAGAATGAAAAGGACTTTCGCCAGTTACTTTATTCTGCATTTGGGGGGAAGAGCATGTGGCACAAGAATCTTTGTGAAAACAGTACAGGGAGAGTCAACACAGGCACTGAACTCATTTCTGGTTTCACTCAAATTTTAGAGTAAATAATACAAAAAAGGACAACAGGTATCATTATTAATAGCCTTGTCTCATGGGATTTGAAATATCATCTTGGGTCTTGGAACAAGCATGAATAAACAAACCTAAGAAAGCATTTCAGAAGGTCAAAATCAAGCCAAAACAGAGTGGGAAGGTACTACAAATGGGGTACAGATAATCTTAGATTTCTTGTTTACTGCCTCACACTAATATGGATAATTTCCTCATCAATGAGATCCAGGAATTTATTAAATGCAACAGGCTGTGAAAAGAATCAGAACCCTAAATCCTACAAAATAAAAGCTTTAACAGAATAAATGGTGACCACACACATACAATTTAAAAAGAACTCAGCAATTTTGTAATGAAAAATGATCCGGGTTCTATTTTTTAAAACTTTGAATCATGTGTGCACAAGAAGAAGAAAAAAGGCTTCCTACAGAGCCATTAACTCCACTAAAGATTTTGACTACTTCCTATTCATGGTCAAATGTGGTTGAATTACTTGATAATATTTTAAATAAAATAAACATTTTTAATGCTGGTTGAGTCTCCTTCTTGTCACTTTAATTAATATGGGACAATTGCAGTAAAGGGTAGTATAATGTGTCTGCCAACTCTGACCAAATAGTTCCAGTTTATAGGAAATAAGGTGGGAGGAGGGAGTACAAAAAGACAGGTTTAAAAATTACCAAGAGGAAACAATCAGACAAATTTAGGAAATGGCAGACCCCTGACTGGACAACTGTCCTGGACTCTTAAAAGGCAAAGTCATTAAAGAAAAATGGAAAGGACTGTTCTACTCTAAAAGAGACTGCAGAGACCTCACCAAATGTACTGCATGAACCCAGATCGGATCTTGGCTTTACAAAAGCTATGAAAGAAATTATTGGGACAACTGGAGAAATCTGAATACCGAGTAGCTAGTTTTCTTAGGTGTCATAATGGCATTGTGCTGATATAGAAGTTGTTCTTTTTCTTAAGAGAGGCAGGCCAAAGTGTTCACTGGTGAAGTGACACATCACCACTTAATTTCAAATGGTAGAGCAAAAAAAAGTATGTGTCAGTATATGTGTATAAGGCATGTGGGTGTTGTTCACTGTACTGTTCTTTCAATTCTTCTGCACATTTGCCATTTTCATAATAAAAGTTGGGAAAAAGAAAGCTGGGAAATGTTGTCTGGGATGGAGGCAAGGGGTAGGAAAAAGAAAGGGAGACAACTTCATTTGGAACATATCCTAAAAGGTGAAATAATACATTCAAAAGATAGGAATATGGTGGTAGAAGAAAAAATAAGTATCATGAAAAATAACAGAATGTCAGGATATGAATTTCTGGAAAAAAAAATGGTTGTCTCTCAACCAGGGCTAATACACTCAGTCATGAGGGCTCTAGGGAAACAAGCATAATTCCAAGAAAGAATGCTGGGACTGAACTCAAGGGTTTTAATCTGCCATCTGAGTCATCGCTAAAACAATTCCATGGCAACAGAACAGATCACACTCCGACAAGCCAGCAGCCTGCCCGCCGGTCTAGCCCTCCCCGCTAGATGATACAATCACTGCTCCGGCTAGGCCAAAAGGATCAATGTGAATACTAATGGTAATGATAACATACGGCTGTCACGCCATCTAATTTTCTTTGGTAAAAGACCAAGAGTATACTTTCATAGCCCAAAGATGTCTGCACACAAATCCAACAATATTTTCACTTAGAAGAAAGGTTCTTAACAGAATGAACTTGTTACTAAATTAATTTACGTTCCTGAAGATAATAAGCATTTCCTCCATAAGGACATTGATATTATAGCTTGGTGTCAGGAAAGAGAAATCCTCCTCCTTTCTTTTCTTGAGTGAGTCACATTAAACTTGTATCAAACTTCAGTGCATATTATAATCATCCAGGATGCTGATAAAATGCAGATCCCCAGGCCTCGCACCCTGAGATTCTGATTCCGTTGCCAGAGGTGAGTGGGGGGAGGGGCCTGCACTTGTGTAAGGACCCCTGGGGGTTCTGAGGCAGGTACTCTGAGGTTCACTTATGGCCTGGGCTCCAACAAGCAGCTGAGTCTGACTTGGATTAGATACGATGATATAGTGAGGGGCTCTGGACTGGGAGTCAGAAAATCTGGGCGACAGATTTGTCACTATTGGGGCAAGTTACTGTCTCTGTGCCTCAGTTTTCTCATATATTTAATGAGGATAATACCACTCCCCCCCCCCCGCCCCATTACTGGACCTCACATACATGCTAATTTATATAAAAATGACTTGAAAGTATGAAGAGCATAACAAGTAAGCATATCTTTATAACTCAAAGATATAAATCTTTGAGAAGGGAGGCTTTAATCTAATTCAGTGAACTTCGTATTATCTCATATTCCTGACAAGAGCCAATTACATATTACCTTCTCCTCTTTCCTTTTAGGCTTAATCCAATGAAAGGCGTGTTAAAGTGACATTCTTATTCTTATTTATCACTTGCCATCCACCCCCCACTTCCCCTGCCAGCCCTGACAAAACAGGAAGCACAGAGAGAAGGAGGACATCAGTTAAGCACTGCGAAAATTCTATCTAAAGGAGATGCATGTCTTAGGATGCCTCTTACCAAGTCTATGAGTTTGGTAACAGGAACTTCTCGGATTGGTCTTTTCATTCGGCACAAAGCCTCTAAGGATGTACCAAAACAACTTGGGAAGTAATTTCCACTGATGGTCAAGAAGTAATCTTTGCCTCGATCCAGGTGAAGGACAAGAATATCTTCAATCTTATCTTCCCCTGAGTTCAGGATGGTCACAGAGTCTTTGCTGACATACACATCAAGGGAAATGTCCACGGTCTCATCTGAAATGTAAGAGATGGTACATGATAACAGAAACTTCCAGTGGAAAAGCAAAAAGGGGATGAGAACCAACAGAAGAAGTGTCCTCTAAAAAAATCATTAAGTGATGAAGGAGAGATGGGACAAACGGAAGAGGGAGGAGCCCCAATACAATGACAGTGAAGGTGAGAGACGTATGGTTAGAAAACAAGAAGTTAATCAAAGGGAGGGGATGGTACATCGCGAGCAGAGACAATGGTAAAGGGAAAACTCACTTGGCTCCAAGTAGCCCTCACAAGGTTCAGCCCGAAGCCATGGTTTGCAGTACTGGCTGTCATTAAGCTTAGGGATGAAAGAAAAATGGCAGGGAACCTGTCCATTGTTGCTGATCTGGAACTTCTCCTTTTGTAGTTGCCGAAACTTCACATTCTCAAACACAAACTGGGGAATAACAGACAGACACAAACATGCATCACTAGTAGGGGAAGAAAGTCAGTTGGATTATTCCATAGAGAATATGAATAAAGAATGAGGTCATTATTAACCATTATTAACTGCCGGGTGCACTCGCCAAGCGAGCCAGCTACCCGCTGTCCCCTCACAACAGCAGAGAAGGGGCCAGGCAGCTCTTGCTACTTCTCTAGGCTACTCTGATTGTTCCTAGGATCCTAAGAGTATAACCCCACCTTGGGTCAGGGCATGCATCCCATGACCAAGTCCTGGTTCCTGAGATATGAATTGGCCAGCAACTCTGAAATATTAAATAAGAGCAGCTAACATCTGAGGGCTTACTTTGTGCCCGGCGCTGTTTTAAGGGCTTTGCATGTATTAACTCGGGTAATCCTCACAACCTCCCCTTTATCCAAAAAAGGAAACTGTGGCTCTGAGAGGGTAAGACGCTCGCCCACGGCCACACGTCTACTAGATGGCAGTGCTGGGACTGGAGTGGAGGCAGTCTGCCTTCAGCTCACAGTCTTCATGACTTTGCTGTGTTGCCTTCTCCTAGTAACATGGTTTCCCCTGTGCGACCATGATGGGCAGCAGATGGGCAGGCGTGTGTGTTTGCTCACCTCCCTCCGGCTGAGTTCTAAGGAAGGAAGGAAGTCATTTTCCATTCTGTCCATGATGCGTACAATATCTTCAAACACTTTCCGGTACCTCCGTTCATCCACAACCTTCACCTGAAAGAAAACGAACCCTCTTTTCAGTCTTACGTGCGCGTAGCTCATCTTCCTTTCAGATTACCTAACAGTTTAAAACCGGTCATTATAGCAACCATTTCGAATAAACTGTGGTGCAAACAACATCCTCAAACACTTTCTGAAATCTCGCTCCATCCACAACTTTTACCTGAGAAAAACAGACAGATCCTTATTTTAGTCTTATGTGCTCTCAACTTATATATCTCTAAGAGTCTAACCATCTTTAAAAAGGCCACTAAAACAAACATAAATTATGGGATCACACACTGTAAGGTAAAGGTGAGGTTAATTGGTTAACTTCTTGGAAAAGTTAAACCTCTGTGCTACGAAGCTTGGCAATAATAAATATTTGGGAAGAATATTTTCTTGCTCCATTGTTAAGTAATTTGGTGGTGGAGAAAATGTGATGATTGTGCTAAAACTTTTTTCCTGCACTATACAAACTGACAGTGTCAAAACATACCTATCACTATTTCTAACAATGATCATAAAGTGCTGAAACAGCAGAAAAAATGACTAAAGCATTTAACTCTATTAGCTGTTATGCACAATGCCAAGAATCATAATACCAATATAATATAATATCAACGCTCAGATTATATGATGATAAAAGTATGTTAGTAAATAGAACCTATGGCCATTTTAGAAAACGGCCGATACAAAATGTCCCAGATCAGAGTAAAAGCATGACGATAAACAAATCATCTTGCCTAATAGATCGAAAAAACTCCCATCTGACACAGCACTTTCGGCTTCCTGAGACAGCTGTGCTTTTTTTTTACTATTAAAACTTTATACAAATCGATGCCCAAAACAAACATAATTAACATAGCATTTTCACTTATTAAGGCCCCAGTTTCTTTTTAGAATAGAAAACTTCACAAATTCAATTTAAAAAAAAAGATTGATGTATGCAGTAGAGGCTGTAAAGAAAGTGTGGAAAATAAGAACATCAAAGCTGAGTCTCAAAGACTGTGGAGGTTTTTACGTATCTGAACCATAATGATTAGAGAACTTAGGAGTAAGCAATCACTAGCGTCACCAGGGTGCCTACTACAGTGTTATATTAAGAGGAATTTTATACTTTTTAAATTCTTTTTCAACATTTTGCAACTTAAAAAATTTTTTTTATTTATTTATTTTGGCCGTACCGCACAGCATGTGGGATCTTAGTTCCCCGCAGGGATCGAACCCGCGCCCCTGCATTGGAGGCGCGGCATCTTAACCACTGGAGCACCAGGTAAGTCCCTTTGCAACTTTTTATTTCAAAAAGTATTTTACATATGTCATCTTATTTTCACAACAACCTGTGAGGCTACCAAAGCAAGGATTATTCTTCTCACAGTTGAGAATATCAAGGTACAAAAAGACCAATTAAGTTGCTCACTGCCACAGTTAATAGCAGAGGTGATATCTGGACCTCTAGCGTAAGACCCTTTCCAAAATACTGGATATGTGACAGGACCAACTTGGGTATGTCTTTTTTTTGGGGGGGGGGCGTAGGTCTTAAAAACACAGATGCCCCAGCTCACTGATCGCAATCTCCAGGGGGTGGGGTCCATGCATTTTGAAGCTCTTTAGGCAATTCCGATGTCCACCAAAGTCTAAGAACCAATGCAACAGATCCCATTACCAAGTGCAGGGGTGGGAACCCCATCTCAGCTTAATCTCAGCCAGCCCACAGCAAGTCTTCTGAAATTAATTGGCCCCTTAGCACTTGGTCCCTTTGTTAACAGTCACTGATGTGAATGGTGGTAAGAAATACAATGTGGTTCTTAAAGCCTCTAATCATAGCATGCCCAAGAGTCCAAAGTATGGGGTGGTTACCCAATAAAATCAAAGCTCTTCTCAGTGGGTTATCATGATCATAACCCTTAATGCACAGTAAGGATAATGAAGGGGAAAATGTTACCACAGAATGTCACCACTTGATACATCCACTTTAGAAAAGGAAATTACCAATAAAATTAGGAATTAAGAAATATGTACAATGAGCTAGATCTTTATGTAATAACACGGATAGCTCTCCAAGATACACCACTGAATTAAAAAAAAAAAGTTGCAGACCAACACATATAGTATGAGACCATTTATGATATATACACACCAACACACAAAGCACCACCATATTGTGTATGGGTAAACAGAAAAGGTCTAGAACTGTGCTGTCCAATATTATAGCCAGTAGCCACATAAGGACATTCAAATTTAAATTACTTCAAATTAAATAAAATTGAAAGTTCAGTTCTCTCAGTCACACTTCAAGTGATCAATAGCTGCCTGCAGGTAATAGCTACTGGATGGGACAGGATAGATCTAGAACATTTCCATCATCACAGAAAATCTATTGGACAGTGCTGGTCTAGAAAGAAATAAATTCATAAGGGTAGTTGGCCTGGCTAGGGAGTGGGGTTTAGCGCAAAAGTGGGAGTAGGGGATAGAAGAGGCATTGAAGACCTTCAGCCTTATCTGTGAATTTTGCTTACTTTTATTTTTATTTTAAAGAGAAAACCCATTTTAATTCCTGTGTGATTTAAAAAGTATTAAAAACTAGAAAGGTAGTATCTTTATTAAAGATACACAAAAATACACAGAAAGCATGGAAAAATTGTAAATATCCTGCTAGGAGCTCTGAATTAATATGTACGGAGTATTACAAATATTCTGAGGTTCTGAAAAGAAATACAAACAGAAAAGCTAAGCATAGCTGATGAAACCAAAAAGGTTAGTGTCTGGGGGAAAGACATCCTTTTAAAAATGGATTAAGAGAACTCAAATGAAGAAAACAGGGCAGTCCACAAGCACAAGCTAGAAATTAGGTGGGTTAAAAGTAGTATCTGAAGGTATATCTAGTCAGTAAGTTCTCTGGAACTCTGCAGGCATTGTGGGGGTAGGAGAAAGAACACCTATAAGTTTGGGAATTAAACAGGCTTAAGATTTGAATCTCAGCTCTCCTTCTAATTGCATGCTCTTAAAGAAGTTTATTTAAACTCACTGGTTCTCCACTTGCTCATCTGTTAAATGAGAAATATTTAACTCAAAGCATTGTTGTGAGGAGTAAATGAGATGGGTGTAAATTGCTAGTACAGCCTCTGGCACGTACTAGCTACTTTTTGAGGAACACATACTATTATTATTCATTATTATTTTAAAATTTCAAAATGGATAAAAGTCAAGTCATGATTGCCTCAATAAAATTTAGAATCTATTCTAAGATGAAGAACAGATTCTGTACATAAAGGAAATGCCCCAAAGTCATTCCCCTCTAAGACAGGAGCAGGATAAGACATATTGGTGAGAACCTATCTCAGAAGCCAAAAAAATCAACATACACACAGAGGAAAGAAATCTACCCTACTGTGCTCTTCGCGTGTCTTACCTCATTAATCCTCTTAAGTAGGTACCATTGTTATTCCCATTTTATAGAGGAGGAAACTGAGGCAGAGGGATGTTACATAAATTTTCCATTGTTACAGTTAGAAAGTGGTTGAGCTGGGAGGCAAATTTAAGCAGTCTAGCTATAACGTCCATTCTATCAAGCACTGCCCGATATAGATTCTGTCAGATTACATGACTGCAGGTCTGGAAAAACTACAAGAAATAATCTAAATGTACTAGCTGTAATAAATTAAGTCAACAAGATCCCAAGATATAACTTGCATACTAATAACACACAGCTAGAAAACAAAAACTTTACTCACAACAGAGACAAAAAATTAAACAACTGGCCATTAATCCAGCCCAGGATGCAATAGAGTTAAAGAGAAATTTAAAACCTGTGCTCCTGGACGGGAAGACTTCACTATCTTAGTTAGTAGAACTAACAATATGCCTCTTAACATCATATACAGATTATGTTGTATTCTGACCGGTCTGTGCCTTTGTTCCTGCTGTCCCCAGCCCTCTACCTGGAACCTCTCTCCCGGTGCTTCCACTCCTTACTATTTATCTGATGAGGACCTACTCATCCTTTAAAACCTAGCTTTGAACTCTTCTTTATGTATAATGACTTTAGGAGATGAAGGGTGCTACCCAGCCATTATGCAGCATGAGAAACATCTGTGTCACTAAAAGGCCATATGGACAGCATTTAGGAGGGTCAAGGGCACTAACTTCTCAATGCTGCAAATGATTATTTGGTTATGAAAACATTTACGGCTCACTGAATTACTGATCCGTTCTGAGTCTAAATGATGCTCTAAGAATAGATACTTAACACACAAACGACTGCATGAACAAACAAGTGTTTACCCCAATGTGGAAGAGAGCGCTAACAGGCTTGTGGTCACTGGTTTTCAGTTCCATGTGACTCCGGTAATGAAGCTGATTAACATTAATTCCTCTCCAGAGAATTCGGTCACACCAGGCTGGAACCCGACATTTCCCACTGCAAAAAAAGTAAGGAATTAGAATAACATACCACACAAGAACGGAATACCTACCACACTGGTTCAGACCTGAGTTAGGCCCTCTTGTTATCTGCTTCTCCTTCCCTAACGACTCCAACTATTATCTTCCCTACTATATTGCAAGCTCTGTGAAGGGACTGTGTCTGCTTGTTTGTCACTGCATTCTCAGCCCCTAGCACAGTATCTGATGTAAAGTAGGTGCTCAATGAATAGTTATCTAATGAATGAATAAACGGTGCTCCTAAGATTAGGATTATATCTTCAATAATGTTGCCCCAGGGGAAAACAGAATAGCACCTTCTTAAAATACCCTCAGAAGGACAGGATTATATTCAGAACACTTCCTCTTCGTTTGCTCTATCAACTGCAATGATGCTTCACAACAGATAGACAACTAATAAAATCTAAAAATCCAATCCTATATTCCTAGACTGGGCTTAATCACTGGAGATGGGTAATAGTAGAGATTTCTTTAAACCTGGACTTTTATGGATAAGTCGAGCTTCTTCTAATAAAGATGAACTAACACCTAAGCATGCAAGTCTGAACAAATAACAGCCCATAAGAATACCAAGGGGAGGGAAAAAGCCTATTCATCATTCTATTAAAATAAGCAACACCTGTACACCTGATCCAGACAGTGACACAAATAAAGTTCTTATCAGTAGCTCTTCAGTTGACTCTCAAGTCAGGTGAGTGGAATAAACAAGGCAATGTGCACAAGATGTGTGACAGTCACTTTCCACTTGCTGAGCAGCTCCCTCGGAGGACGGAGGACGCAGAGACAGGCTCCTCCCCACCCCGCCCTGGCGCTCTCGGAGTCTAAAGAAGCTGACTATACCCAGGCATTCTTTTTTCTTTCAAACTTCTGGGCTCAGCCAGGTAGGAAACCATAGGAAACGAAGAAATAGTAGGTAGAAGACAAACAGTCACCAGGCACATACTGACAGGGGCACTTTACTAGGGGTGATTGGGGAATCAACGGGCCCCCTAGACAGTGATTCTCAGCTTTCTCCAGCAGTCGTGGAGGTCGGGCCCAGGCACTGGTATTTTTAAAAGTCCGGCAACAGAGTCTAATGTGAACTCAGGATCGAGAACCACCGTGCTGGAAGAACCTTTCATGGCTCTTTGTTTTCACCTCTGGTATCCTGAGTTAAAGAGTTGAAAAAGAGTTTGGGAAAAGAGCCAGAACAGGGCAACAGGTAAGGAAATAGGGGTAAGATCAGAAGGGCAAAAATCTAATAAGCAAGTCTGCTGAGGTGAGAGAAATAAGGCATCGCAGGCAGCTCGTAAAACTTCGACAGCCTGACAGAGCAGTTCACACTCTCCTAAGGTGAGCTCGCCTGTGAGCACACACAAATTGAAACCTCTTCTGTAATAGCACTGAGCCATTAGGTTTCTCTGTTTCTGGCAAGAACTAAAAATTTCCCAGCCCTTCATCAATTCAGAGAGACAGAAATAAGATCAGGGCTTAACCTATTCCATGAGGAGGTTCTTGTTCTTTTACCTGGAATCCCATCGGTCTGTTTTAGAATCATACTTATACGTGGGGATAAACTTGATTTCCCCTTCCATGAAGTCAGCAAAAGCTTTTTTCTGTGTGCGCTGAATATTTAGCTAGAGGTAGAAAAACGTATCACATAAGCAGGGTAACACCATCTTAACAGAAGTGATAATCGGGTTGATCAGCCATTTCTAAGTATCTAAGTTCCGTATCTTTTGCAACTGTCGGAGCACATACATAAAATTTCTGTGCCTTATGAATTAAATTTTGACATTCCAACAGCATCTAAGCTCACCCACAGACAGGATGCTCATATGAGCATGTCACTAATTTTTTATTGCTAATGGTGGTCAGGGTAAAATGGAAAAATGAAACCTGAATAATCATAAGTTCCCTGATGTTAGCCCAGGTTTTTTTTAAATTTATTGAAGTATAGTTGATTTACAATGTTGTGTTAATTTCTGCTGTATAGCAAAGTGACTCAATTATACATATATATATTCTTTTCCATTATGGCTTATCACAGGATATTGAATATAGTTCTCTGTGCTATACAGTAGGACCTTGTTGTTTATCCATCCTATACATAACAGTTTGAGCACAGTTTTAATTTTTTTAAAAAGCGCACAAATTTTGATTGGATAATTCCAAAAGCCAAATTCAGTGAATAGTTATATTGGGTTGGCCAGAAAGTTCATTCAGGTTTTTCTGTAACAACTTGCAGAAAACCCGAACGAACTTTTCGGCCAAGCCAATAGATCGTTTTGAAAGTTACCCTCACTCAAATATTTTACCAGAATTACATAAGATTCAGAACTTATTCCAACTGTACCCCCTTTGGAGGCAGGACAGAGGAAGAAATGCAAAGTTAGCCAGCCAACCTCAATGTGAAGGTAGACACAGCCAAGAAAGGCTCACTGTAAAAACCATTCTGCTGCAAAACACCGGAATTTTGACTATGTCTGAAGGTCAAAAGTCTCACGTTAGGATTTAAAGACATTCAAATCAAGTTGAAACATTTTCTTCCCTCAGTAAGAAGCATTCACTTTTAGCAGCCAGTATCCATATGCTAAAGTAAAAATTCAAGTCCTGTGCCAGGTTCCAAGGCAAATTTACAGAAAACTAGGTTCCTCAATATCATTTTATATAAATGTTACCATATCAATGCTTCTCACACAGGTTTTAACATCTATAAACTAGCAAGCCCCAACTTCTCAATCAGTTCCCATTAGACCACAGTCTGTGCTATTTGTCCCAGACAAACTTCTCTTTTGTGCCTCCCAATCCCCTCACAGGGCCTCCCTCTTTTACCTCCAAGCTGTTGCTGAGCCTGCCAAGTAATCATAGAGCAGCTTTCCCTGTTCCATCTGCCAAACCACATCAACATAGCTGAAGGCCCACTTCCTCCAGGAAGTGTTCTCCAATTAACCCCACCCATTCTCCAACTCATTTATACAAACCTCTGAAATCCCTTCTTGATAAAGACTTAATGAATAAATGTTATATTGACTTTTTATCACTAACGTTATCTCCTCTCCTCCCATGCAAGCACTTAATAAAAGCACTACAAACCTTGTGTGTATTCACTGCATCACTAGTCACAATGTTTTCCCCAGACAATGAGACCTTTCCATCTACTTCTAGAGTAAGACACAACTCCCATGGGTCTAACTCATAAACCTAACAATTTCATCTGCTGTCTAGGAAAGTACCTATAAAATAAAATTTTATTACCTGGTCCAATTTCAAGAGTCTCTGAAGGTCATTCTTATTAATAAGACTCTTCACTTCATTGGCATCAGGCATGCAAAGTCTGTAGTTCAAATCTCCCAACCAGATGACAACACTGAGGATAAAGAAATACATGAACAGAAATAGCGGTAATTAGCATAAAAATCAATCAGAGGAGAATGGAGAGAAGGAAAATGGGGAGATTATTGATAAGCATTCATTTATCACTATCTGACTAGGGGTTTAAGCTATAACTATCCTTTGGGGGCGAGTACTATCAACACCTGAGAGGGCTGAGGGATTACAAAATAGGTGGGAGGACGGGCACTGCACACATGAGGAACAAAGGCAGGGAAATACGGTGTATGTGTGGGACTCAGAAACCAAGGAGTTAACTCCCTGAGAGAAGCATGTAGTTTATTTGCTGGACTAGCTTCAAAATTTCACCTGGCTACTTGCCAGGTCTCTAGGGGAAGAGAGTCTGAACGTTTTCTGCCTCTCTGAGCCCTGATGTTCTGCAGGCTCTCCACTAGGGTCTGCATGGTCTGAATGACAGCTCTCTCCGGCAGGGCCCACTAGCAAACATAGGTCCAGGACTTTCTGCTGTAGCCAGTCTGTCTACCCCTGCCCCAGAACCGCAGTCCAAGTCCCAGGCAGGAAGGAGAATGGCAGGCCACGGAAGCCTGAGGCTCCCAATCACAGCAACAGACCCCCAGGTGTGCTGAGAGCCGCCCAGGGGAGACCCTGAAATTCCCACACCAAAATGGGTTCTCTTGTGAGCTATCTCAAGTTCCAAATGGGTCTCTTTGCCAATCTTTAAGGTCCCAGGTAAATAAATTTATGGAATTTCGGGGCAATTTTATGATTACTGATGTCAAGGCCTTGTTTTACCACTGTGAAACAGAATTCTATATGATCTTAATTGTTGAGACAATATGGAAAGAGGCCAACATCACTACCTTTCCCTACTCTTTCCTCAATTACCCCACTCTCTACTGATCCTAATACTCCCAAATTATCTTTTGTTTTCCTACTAATTCACATCTCAAACCACTATTCCAAATCTCATCACCCTCTCAGAATTTCAATTACTAGTATTAATTTCCTTACAACTAACCATTTTCTACTAACAATCCATTCCTCAACTGATTTTTGTTTCTATCCTTATTAAGTCCCATTCTTCACTAACCTTCCACATTATCCATTGGTGTCTTTAAATCTCCACAGCCCCTTTTCTTAATGATTCACAGCCAGTAAAAAGAATAATGTAGATCTATATTTACTGGCTTGGAAAGAGATTCACAATAAATAGGATAATACAATCCTATATAATGAGTATGTGTGTGTTTGTATGTGCATAGAGAAAAAGTCTATAACAGCACTATTCAGAAGAGATAGGGACTTCCCTGGTGGCGCAGTGGTTAAGAATCTGCCTGCTAATGGAGGGGACTCGGGTTTGATCCCTGTCTGGGAAGATCCCACATGCTGCGGAGCAACTAAGCCTGTGTGCCACAACTGCTGAGCCTGCGCTCTAGAGCCTGCAAACCACAACTACTGAGCCCACGTGCCACAACTACTGAAGCCTGTGTGCCTAAAGCCCGTGCTCTGCAACAAGAGAAGCCACCGCAATGAGAAGCCCGTGCACCACAATGAAGAGTAGCCCCTGCTCGCTGCAACTAGAGAAAGCCTGCATGCAGCAATGAAGACCCAACACAGCCAAAAATAAAACTAAATTAAATAATTAATTAAAAAAACAAACAGAAGACATAGGACGCACATCACAAATGTAATTTTCAATTGTCTAGTAGCTGAATGTAAAAAGTAAAAGAAACAAGTGAAAATAACTTTAACAACAAATTCCAGGGCTTCCCTGGTGGCGCAGTGGTTTAGAATCCACCTGCCAATGAAGGGGACACGGGTTCAAGCCCTGGTCCAGGAAGATCCCACATGCTGCAGAGCAACTAAGCCCGTGTGCCACAACTACTGAGCCTGCGCTCTAGAGCCTGTGAGCCACAACTACTGAGCCCACGTGCCACAACTACTGAGGCTCGTGCGCCTAGAGCTCGTGCTCCGCAACAAGAGAAGCCACCACAATGAGAAGCCCATGCGCCACACGAAGAGTAGCCCCCGCTCGCCGCAACTAGAGAAAGCCCGTGTGCAGCAACGAAGACCCAACTCAGCCAACAATTAAAAAAAAAAAAACCCCAATGCCTTCTTTAAAAAAAAAAAATTCCATTTAACTCAATATATGCAAACTTTTGTCATTTCAACATGTAATCAATACTTAAAAAGTTGAGATATTTTACATTTTTTCCCTCCTAAATTCAGTGTATATGCTCACAGCACATCTCAATTTGGACTAGCTACTTTCAAGTGCCCAACAGCCACCTATGGCTACTGGCTGTCATAATGGACAGCACAGATCTGGAAGGATACACACTGAATTGTCCACAGTGTTTTTCTTCGGAAGGAGCGACTGGCTGGGGAGAGCAGAGGTAAGAAATGAGGGATTTTTTACTTTTACCTTTTATTACATTCACAATGAACATTTCTATTTTATAATAAAAAATAATAAAAACTGATGTCAATTGACAGACCCCCTCTACCATTACCCTAGATGCCCACTAACAGAACTAACTTTTCCTCTGATAGCAAATCTAATTCCTCTGACTCAATGCATCTGCTATTCCTCAAACCCGCCCCCTTCTTTGTGACCCCAATCCCTAAACAATAATCTCTTCACTCTTCACATTTCTATAGCTTCTCACCACATTTAGTCTCTTCTCACCTCCACTATTCAAAGGCTAAGGAAGACTTAACCACTCACTCATGTTTCATGATGTTCAGCTGCGGGAGGGTCTGATTTGGGACCACAAAACTCATTCGTGCGCAGATGTCCTTATAATCTTGATTCCTTCTCTCAAAGTCCTCCACGTGGGCAGCCAAGTGGGAATTGACAACGCAAAAGGTAGTGTTGTGAAATACAAATCTCACAGCTACCCCACCTTTGTTTCCCTGTTAGCAAGAGTTATTATTCACAGTTAGTACAAAGACGCAACTAGCACCTGAACTTCACATGGACATAAATCATAATTGAGCTCATTTCCAAAGTAACTCACCATCTTCCCCATGATTCCAGTCCCAACTGTTTCTGTAGCAACATCACGGATATATCGCCACTGATCCTTTCTGGCAAATATCAGGAGCATCATCCCAACAAGGCGGACCAGTTGAACCTATGAGTTGCAGGGAATTAGAAGAGGTTCATGTTAATACCACTCTTTGCCACATATCGAATTCCCACAACTAATTTTCCACCAAGAAGATATAACCATGCCCTAATCTGAATCCAAATCCTCTAATTTCCCAGTGGACCTCATAAAGAGAAAACAAAATTTCTCTGGGAAAGCTCTAATCTGGCTCTGACCAGTAGGAGTTAAAAGTCTTTGGAGACAACGAGTACACTCAGCTCTAGATTCATTATTTTAATCACTTTTTAGCCTACCATGAGTAGGCAGCATTAAAAATTGGAATAATAATGACAAAGCCTCTATCCCAGCTTGTTCCTTTTGCCTCTTCTTCCTAGTTTCTGATTTACAATTTCCTAAGAAATTAAAATGTATAAAATAACAATCCTTTTTACTTTTAAGTCTGTGAACTAGAAATATGTCTGAAATGTGTATTAGTCTATATGAGAGGAATAACATCTTCAGGAGTCTCATCACCTACATCAGCTGTTAGAAGATGCAGATGAAAATTACTTAGACAAATGACTCCTTTTAAAGGGCTTGGTATGGTAGCCCCATAATTAAAATAACTCTTCTGGTAGCCTCTACCATGTGCCTTCTAGAGACCAACAAATTGGGCCACCTTGCTAAAGTCAACTCTATTCTTGACTTACAACCAAGTTTCGAGCTCATTTAAATTCCACAACACTCCTGTTCTTGCTCCAATTCCAAAGCTTACCCTATGCGCCCACATGCTTCAAACTGCTTTTCTGTAAAGCATCCAGTTCTGACCATGTCAGCGAACAATTTCAATCTTAAACTCTCATTGCAAAAATCACTTACCTTATGTGTCATCATTTGAGTTAATTATTGCTATGAGAACAATAAAATTCTTCTTTTCTCCTAAAAACTACCTAAGCAATGAAACTATAAGATCGGGAAACTTAGGGAATTTTTTTTCTAGGAAATAGGAATAAAAAGGATTAGTCTGCCCTATTCCAGTATTACACATGGGGAAGAATTCAATTAAACCACTCTTTTGGAACAAGCTATAGATAACAGAGTAACTTCTAGTGAGTTCTATTTAGTTGTATACTAAAAAAGATAATTAAATGCGGCTTACTTTCTTATACTTGGCTTTGGAATGCAAACCCCTCTCCACAGCCAAGGACCACTCTTGTTCCTTCACAGATTCAAAGTAGAAAAAGGCTTCTGTGCTCAAGTCCAGCTCTTGGAATCTGAGAAAACAAGAGGATGTGAAATCTACACACATCCCATAATTATCTCTGACTACCTCCTGTCCCATTTTCTGAGACATTAGATGAAAAAATGGGGAAGAGATAAATCTTAGAGAACTGCTCTATTGACTCAGGTGATCAGTAAGGACAAGTAGTTTTCTTTTCAAAAGACTCCCTGCCACAAGTATATGCACAGGCTATGCAAAACACAAACAAAAAAACCTCCATAAGGGTAACAGTAGAGCTTTGCTTATATATCCTAGAAATAGTCACTGTTAGAATTAACCTCAAATCTCAGTTTCTATGAAGTATATAGTTTTCTATGGGTTTTGAGAGGATTAGATGCTTCCTTACACAAATTTAGGTATCTGTTCCTTTATGATCTCACAAATTTGACCCACAAGTTAACTCTCACGTATAGTCTACAGTAGGTTTTTACAAATGGTGGGGGAAAAAAAAGTAAAATGTCACATAAACTAACACCAAACATACAGCCAAAATGAAATTCCAGACGTGTATTTTACCCAATGCAGTAGATATCAGGAGGATTCGGATCACAGTTCAGCCAAGGTTCTAACCCACTATCTGGAGACTGGCCATTCACGTTCCATGTTCCAACAAAGAATCTAATACATGATACCAAAAAATAATTTAAAAACAAAGGTCAAGTGTGAATGTTCACAATAAGCAACATAATTTCTCAAACTGTTTTGCCACACACACACACAAAACCCTCCTGCTTGTAGAAGACAAAGGCAGTGGGCTTATTCTCTCCAAATTTTACATCAGGTAAACCTACAGAAAGGAACCAAGTCTCTATTTAAAAAACACAAATTTAATTGCTCTACCACATTTCCTTTCTATTACATTCCATCCAAACTCATATTTGAAGGGAGAGCTTGTGGATGGGAAAGAGGTATCTTCATGCTATAAGGATGTCTAATATGGATAACTATTCCATAAGGAGTTGTAGTTAAATCCAAAAACTCACTTCCCGAAGGATTACAAGGACATCTGTGTAGGAAATTCTGTTGAGACAGATATAGTATTAAGGGGGAAAGCAGAAGGGAAAACTCATGACTGTCTTAACTGTTTACATACAAATATAAGCATCACGGGAAATCTGAAGATCTGGAGGTTTCAGCATAGGGATATAGTCATGACTGAATTAGAATAAATGAGGCATAATGGGATAGCAGATGGGACTGGAATCTTGGACTAAAAGGGTACATGCTGTTCGAAAATAACAAAGAAAAGTGTTGCTGCTTTGAACATCGGGATACAAGACACACACCACACATAGTGAGTCCAGAAAAGAGGATATCACCAAGATGAAATGAAAAATATAATAGAGGAAAGAATCCAAGATAGACCTCCCAATCAAGATGATTGGGTGAAACTTCCTTCAGTTAACTTCCCAAAGTAGGTAAATTAAAGTCTAGTGGTAATGGCGGACTTAATTTTCCAATATTGGCAAGAAGAAATTCAGCAGGTCAGATAAACACACTTGCTTATGGAATGTACTAGGAGACAATTCTCTAGTACTTGTGAACTTGACTTGGTTCTCTAAGAGTGGATAGAAAGATTAGTAGATGTGGTATCATTAGTAATTAGAAAATCCAAGGGAAATTGTAGCATTTGCATTATTTTGGATATGTATGTTATTGACCAGCATAAAGACAGGGGCTTGAATCAGCTCACCATTCTTTTCTTTATGCTTTTATTCTGAATTAAGCTAATTAAACTAATACCTTAAATACCAAAAGACCATTTTTCCCTATACCTACTAAAGTTTAGCCTCAGTAAGAAGAAGAGAGACTAACCTGAAAGTCTGAATGTTGACATATTCTTTCTCTCGCTTTGCCAGGATGTGTTTGATGAGACCCTCCCGCTGCCCAGACTGGGTGTTTGGTACAAAGAGCTTCCGCATGGTATTGGTCACTTTGGGCTGTTCCTTGTTAGAAGCTTCTTTTTCACGTGGAAGCCTAGCAAATAAATGAGGAATTCAAAAGTGAAATTGCCTTAAACAATTCCCATGTGTGTCTCACACATGGGAAATCTGTTTCAACATAGGACTTACATTCTATTCACTGAAGATGGTGGGGGTGGCGGTTCCCGATGAACCCCTGTAGGCTGATTCTGCAAATTTATTTTCTTGTCCAAATTCAAAGATGAAAAATTATCCTCAAATCCAAGAAGCCCTGAAGGACACAGAACCCAGAGTGGAAGGGGGGAAAAGATAACATCCAACTTATCCAGGATTGATAGGACTTTGCTTTGATCAGCGGTTTTGGTTTGATCACTATTTGCTCAGTGGCATTACCAAACAGAAAGGTATAAGAGTAGTGATAACGTAGATTGGGGGAAGAAGCACATCTGTCCCTGAAGCACTGACATATTAACTAGAATGACAGTAAGTTACGTTAACTTAGAACGTGAATAATAAGAGCTAGTATTTATAGAAGACTTTTAGCACAATGCCTGGTTGATAGTAAGAAATTATATCATTATCTCACTTAATTGTCACAAAGACCTCATGAGGTAGGTGCTATTAAAAATCTTCCTATGTTACAGAAAAAGAAACAGAAGCTCAGAGTTGTCAAAGTAATTTGACCAAGATCATATAACTAGTAAGTCAGAGAACTGGGATTCAAACCCAGGTAGTCTGGCCCCAGAGCCTGCACTTTTTACCCCTCTGCTAAGCTGGCACTGAAAGAGCTAATGTGCCACAGAAAGGATCAGGAGTGAACATGAGTCAGTGGGTACGGACTTGATAAAACCACTCCATAGGAGAAGGTATCTGACACTGACATTAATCCACATTATCTTATCTGCCCAGATAAAATCTATTGACTCTGCAATAATCATAGCAACCAGGGAAAAAAAAAGAATCTTTTCAGTACCTGAAAAAACAGAAGAGTTGTCCTTAGTGTCTAATTTCTGGTACCAGCTGGATGAGTCCTTTTGCTCTGTAACAAGAAGTTGTGACTGCGCTGGAGAGATAAGGGTCATAGTCAGAATGGAATGACTATTCCATTGAATGGAATATACCATAACCAAAGGCCATTCACTCAGCACTCAAGTGCAGGGGCCAGCGCCATTCTTGAATACAAAGGAAGAGACTAAGAAAATGAGGGCAGCTCTGGGATCATCTGGGACCAGAGGAGGATTACAGTCTGCAGTAAGCTGTCCAAGGAATGAAACTGAAGATTCTGGAAATTGACTCAGTGTCCTTAAAGCTGAATAGACTTATTCCCTAACCTATCCCTGGGGCCATTCCTGAAGAAAAAAAAAATCGCCTATCAAGGCTCTAGGGGTGAGGTACTTTGCTAATGGCCACTTGCCTCTGTACAGCATGTCCCATGCAAATAGTAGAAAGAAAACTGCTGAGGCTTGAGTTACCTTCCTGAGCAGCAAGGACCTCTGAGAGGAACTTCAGACAGTGTTCCTCATCAGGGATTTCAAAGCGGCGCTCTCTGGTCCAGTCCCCCTGAATCCGAATTTTGCAGCCACCTAAAAAGAATGGAAATCCATGTACATATAGCTATGGAAAATAATGTTTTCTTGGGATATTTTCAACTTACCAATTTAATAGGAGAAGGTCCAGATTGCAAATATTCCAGACCTCTAACATGTGAAGCATGCCTATAAGATCAAGGGATTCGGTGTGGTGGTGGTGCCGGGGGTGATGCACAGAGGAAAATCTAATGAAGGCTGATAAACTGTGTAAATGAGCAGCCCAATATAGTGATATGATACATACTGAAATCACAGTTTCCTACATTCTGATATATCGCTCAAATGTCACTGTAGGAACCTCCAAAATCTAGCAGAAGATCAATTCCTCAACCACCCTCCTCCCATCTCCTAGCTGGAAATTCCTACCATTTCAAATCCAAATCATATAGTAAGAGTCTCTGAAGTGTGAAGGGAAAAAAGGAAATATGATGGTTTGTTCCTAGGTACAGATTGTACCCTGGCAATTGAATTTATAAGTAATTAAAAAAGAAAAGCATAATGGGATTGGTTTGAATTATTCTGAAAAGAAGCATCTATACCTCATTTACCTCAAGTGAAAAATGTATGTCTTGAATAAACTCACAAAAACAATATAATGACCCATGTCCAGGAGTGGTCTGGTTCAAGTACAGTCAATTGGAAACCAGTATAATTAGAAGCAAAGTTATCTGGGACTTTAGTTTCTTATGTATATAACATACTGTCTCCCCTTTTCTAATGCCCTCTATTTACCATCAACTGTCTGGATATGGTGACCCAGGAAACCCATGTCCTTGTTTACATTCTTATTTTAACTGATTTATTACATTTATTGCTTTCTCATGGCCCTGGAAACTATAAGCTCCTTAAGGGCAAGAGGAGCTTGTATGCAGGCTGCACATACCGGTTATCCAACACAACACTCTCAATGGTCTCCCGGGGTTGTTTGGGACAGAGGGGCTTCTCAGGACTCAAGACTTCCAAAGCTAAGACAGGGAAAGTCCCAGGCAAACTGGGCTCATCGGTCACTTTATTGATAACAATGACATCAGACTTCACAGACAGAAGAAGGCATTTAATGACTACCAAACTGGACTCTTTCACACTTGTAAATAACAAAGAGATGAGAAAATAAAATGAAAATCGTAGTTTCTTATGGTAGAAATCCACTTCTGAACCTTTGACTCTCTCTTTCTTTGCATTTCTTTAAGTTTCTGTATTCACAGATTTAGTGATCAGAAGACAAGAGATAAACATAGAGGAAAAAAATGAAAAAGAAGGCACCCAAGAGGACCAGCAATAAGAAAATTAATGAGGGTGCCACTGTAAGGTGGAGAAAAAAAGAGGGGGCATGAATAAGGACTGTCAATTAGAGCAGCCTTGAAGATACGATGGGAAAACCTCCTTCAGGGCACAAGTAGTCCTCTCTTTCTCAGATAATTTATATTAAAAGTAGAAAAAAAATTTAAAAAGAGCAGTTTCTACCTGATACAGACTTAGAACAAGAACACATATTCTCTCTGTCCCACAGTCCTTGAAAGATATATTTTAGCATATATAAAAAATAAACTGACCCATTTAACGGACAGAAGATTCCAGAAATTGCTTACAAAATAACACTAGATGCTCTCTCACCATGTTGCATGGGAAAGAGGACAAATTACCCCCACCACCCAACCTTCTACTCTCCTCCCTTCCAGCCCCTATGGCCTCTTTGTGATCAGCAAACACTCCTCTATCTTCAACTTCTCCTCTGAATACTCCCTGCATCTCTCAGTAGTTCTCAACTAAGTGTGCATTAGAATTACCAGAGGCGCTTTTAGGAAATACTGACACTTGGGGCCCCATCCCAGGCCAAGAAAACAGAATCTCTGGGGGTGAAGCCCAGGCACTGGGAGTTTCTAAAACACTCCTCCAGGTGATCTAGTGCATCCAGACTGAAAATCAGAGTCACCTGCAAACTGGCTGGCCCCTGAGACTAGCTCCCCCTGTGGCCCTCTGAACTAGAGGCTATTTATAGTCTTTCACACCCTATGTAATTTAAGACTGATGTCCTTATTTGTCCTAATGCCATCTCCAGACCATTCCCTCTCCTCCTCCCTCATGAAAAATACCTTCTCCTTTGAGGCTCACCCACTGGGCTATGCCAGCTTCTTCCCTTCCCTCCTCCATGAAATCATGTACCAACTTCCCAGAAACTTCCAAATCCAGGCCTGATTAAGACTTCCTCTCCACTCACACCCCTGCTTTAATTTTGCATCCCTGCAAAATTAGCACAGAAAGCTCAGTCAACACCTTCAACTTCCTCATCCAACGACCTTGCCCCTCCACCTCAGCCACCTACTCCCTCAGTCCCTACTGGGACTGCCTCAGTTATACCCTGAACCTTTCATCACAGAAACACCATCACCTCATAAATCTCTAATTCAGATATCCCACTCTGAACTGTTACTCCTTCCAGCTTACCTGCTCTTATGGGAACCTCCAGCGCACTGATCCCTCCACTTACTCAGTATCCATTCACTTCCTCCTGCTTTCACTTCCCTTTTTATCAAACAGATGCTATCATTTCACTCTGTTGCAAAAACCCAGAACTGCCTTACCACTCTGTTCTGGCTAACACCTACATGGCTAACTCCCAACCCTCAGAAATCCAACTAACTGGCTTCTCTGTACTTATGTCTGAGGGAGTAAAACCACACACACACACACACACACACACACACACACACACACACACACACACACACACACACACACACACACACACACACACACACACACACACACACACCCATTATAAATTGACTGCTAAGCTCAACGGGGCCCTATATGATAGGAAGCAATCTAAGTTTCCATAGTCAACTTGTCTCCCACTACTATTTGGAACCACTATTCACACCTTCTCATTTATCCTCAATCTTTGGATCCCCCTCTTCTCAAGCTCTCTTCTTCATACTTTATGAGCTTTACCTCATACTTCAGAGGAAACAGAAGCCATCACATGGAAACCTACCTGTATCTGTACTCATCTTCTCCTTTCTCTTCTGATGCAAGGAAGAAGAGTCCTCCTATCAAAGGCCATCTTCTTTCTGAATTGCAACCCCTCAGGTTCTCTCAGGAATCTCACAACGATTCTCTAGACACCTCCCCCAAGTATCTTTAACCTCTTCCTCACACAGGCTCCTTCTCATCAGCATTAAAATAAATCATGTTCTAAATCCTCCTCATTTAAAAAACAAAAAACCTTCCTGGACCCCATATCTCCCTCCAACTCCGGTCCACCTCTACATTCCCCCTTTGCAGTCAAGCTTTAAAAGACACACAGTTGCTACTTGCTCACCTCCCATTTCTCGCTTTAATCCACTCCAATATGACTTTGGCTCCTACCACCCCTCTGAAATTGCTTTGTTAAGGTCACCAATAATCTTCATATTACTAAATCCAATGGATACTCTTCAGTCATCTTATCAGACCTAGCAGCAGAAATCAACACTTGACCCCTCCTTGAAATAGTCTCTTCCAAAGGCTTCTATGACACCATGCTCATCTATTTTATCTCTCTCTTTGGTCACTAATTTTTAGTGCCCTTTGAAGCATCTCCTCCTCTATGTGAACTTTAAAAAGTGGAGTGAGTTCAATCTTAAACCTTTTTCTCACTGTGTATCAGCACTGTCCAATAGGACTTTCTGTGATGATGGACATGTTCTTTAACTGCACTGTCCAATATGGTAACCAGTGACCTCATGTGGCTAAGGAGTATGTGAAATGTGATTAGTGCTGAGGAACTGAGAAACCGATTTTCTAATTTCGTTCTAATTAATTTAAATAGGCACATACGACTAGTGGCTATGGTATCTGAGAGCACAGCTCTATATACAGTCATATCATCTCTCATGGTTTCAAATACCCTCTATGTGCTAGAGACCCAGACTTTACTTCTGAGCTTCAGATGCATACATTCAACTGCCAATTTATCACCTACACTCAGATGTCTCAAAGAAATCTCAAAGTAAACATAGCTAAAACTGAATTCATGACCCCTACCCCAGGAAAACTCATTCCTCCTGCAATGTTCTTATTTCTGCAAATGGTATCACCATCCACATTCATGCCAGAAATCTGGGATTCATCCTTGACACTTCAGCTCACCCCCTACACCCACACCAACCTCTGTTGATTTAACCTCCAAAAACATTTATCAAATCTGTCCACTTCTCTCCATTCTTACTGCCACCACACTCTCTAGCTTAAACTACTGAAGGAGCCTCCTAACTGGCACCCCAACATAGGCATAAAATCCTTCATATTCTTTCAATTTTTAAAAATCTGAAAATCCAGATTCCTTATCATGGCTTACAAGACCCTACTGGATCTGGTCCTAGCCTGTCCTACCTTGGTGTCTGAGCCTTATTTCAGGCATCCTGGCCTTCTTTCCTTTCAAAGAAAGTGTCAAGCTACTTCCAATTTGGGGCCTTTACACATGCGGTTCCTTTTACCTGGAATACTCTTCCCCATTTTCACCTGTCTCTTACTTATCCCCTCTGGTCTCAATTTAAATATCACTTCTTCAAAGAGGCCTTCCCTGAGTACCCTGCCTAATTTAGTTAGCACTCTTATAAACTCTCTGTATTTCTCCTTGATAGCATTTATCAAAACTGCAATTATGGGGAATTCCCTGGCGGTCCAGTGGTTAGGATCCTGGGCTTCCACTGCAGAGGGCCTGGGTTTGATCCCTGGTCAGGGAACTGAAATCCCACAAACCACGCGATGTGGCCAAAAAAAAAACAACCCCAAAACAAACCAAAAAAACCCCCTGCAATTATACGACTATACCTTATCAGTTTAAATTCTGTTTCCTTCACTAAGTTTCATGAAGTATCATGACTATATTGCTTTCTGCTATATCCCCAGAACACAGTGCCTGGCACATGGAAGGTATTCACATGTTTATGGAATGCACTAATGGATTATAGGCATCTACGTGACACTGGTATCAAACAGCACAGAAGCAAGAACCAAAGCTGGAGGAGCAACCTTATCTATGTTGTTCTCTACTGATTGTGCAGCACTTAGAATAGTGCCTGGCAAATAGAAGGCACTCAACAAATACTTGTTGAATAATGAATAAAAGAGGGTTTAATATTAGGGAATTAGTGTAATACAGTCCATCAATAGGTCAAATAAGGAAGAACAATATAACCATCTCTATAAATACAAAAGACGTTTGATAAAATTCAATATACATTCACCATTTTAAAAACCACACAAACTTGAAATAAATGCAGTTTCTTAACATGGTTTTAAAAAACGCTATCAAATCAACAGGCAATAACATCCTCAACAATGAAGCACCACTTGAGGCATTCTCACTGAAATCAGGACCTAAACATAAATCAGCATCATTATTTAACATTGATCTCCAAATTCTTATTGGTGTAATGAGACATAAAGCAAAACTAATAGTTATAGCTACTAGAAAGAAACAAAACTACTATTTGCAGATGACTAGGGCTGTCTATCAAAACCAAAAAAGAAAATAAACAGCCCCCCAAAAATAAAAATAAATTTCTGTAAAGTGGCTGGATAAAAGATAAATATCTAAAACTCAACAGCTGCTCTGTATACTAGTAATAAGCAATTAGAAGATAAGAGAAAAAAGGTTCCACTGACAATAGCAGCAAACAAATAAAATCCATCAAAAAATAGTTAACCTACAAATGTATGATAGCTATGAAGAAACCGCAAAATGTTACTGAGAGATATAAAGAGAAACTGAGTAAGTAGAGATATACCATGTTCCTTGACAGTGACTTAATTTTATAAAGGAGTTAATTTAATAAAATTTGGTGCATAACTATGGTGAAATATTAGCCATTAAAAATCATGTTTTTGGAGGAAACAAGATGGCGGAGTAGAAGGACGTGCTCTCACTCCCTCTTGCGACAGACACCGCAGAAATACAAAGCATCCTAAGAGACTACTACAAGCAACGCTATGCCAATAAAATGGACAACCTGGAAGAAATGGACAAATTCTTAGAAAGGTATAACCATCCAAGACTGAACCAGGAAGAAACAGAAAATATGAGCAGACCAATCACAAGTAATGAAATTGAACCTGTGATTGAGAATCTTCCAACAAACAAAAGTCCAGGACCAGATGGCTTCACAGATGAATTCTATCAAACATTTAGAGAAGAGCTAACACCCATCCTTCTCAAACTCTTCCAAAAAATTGCAGAGGAAGGGACACTCCCAAACTCATTCTATGAGGCCACCATCACCCTGATACCAGACAAAGATACTACAAAAAAAGAAAATTACACATCAATATCACTGATGAATATAGATGCAAAAATCCTCAACAAAATACTAGCAAACAGAATCCAACAACACATTAAAAGGATCATACACCACAGTCAAGTGGGATTTATCCCAGGGATGCAAGGATTCTTCAATATACGCAAATCAATCAATGTGATACACCATATTAACAAACTGAAGAATAAAAACCATATGATCATCTCAATAGATGCAGAAAAAGCTTTTGACAAAATTCAACACCCATTTATGATAAAAACTCTCCAGAAAGTGGGCATAGAGGGAACCTACCTCAACATAATAAAGGCCATATACGACAAACCCACAGCAAACTTCATTCTCAATGGTGAAAAACTGAAAGCATTTCCTCTAAGATCAGGAACAAGACAAGGATGTCCACTCTCACCACTATTATTCAACATGGTTTTGGAAGTCCTAGCCATGGCAATCAGAGAAGAAAAAGAAATAAAAGGAATACAAATTGGAAAAGAAGAAGTAAAACTGTCACTCTTTGCTGATGACATGATACTATACATAGAGAATATCCTAAAATGCCACCAGAAAACTGCTAGAGCTAATCTATGAATTTGGTAAAGTTGCAGGATACAAAATTAATGCACAGAAATCTCTTGCATTCCTATACACTAATGATGAAAAATCTGAAAGAGAAATTAAGGAAACACTCCCATTTACCATTGCAACAAAAAGAATAAAACACCTAGAAGTAAACCTACCTAGGGAGACAAAAGACCTGTATGCAGAAAACTATAAGACACTGATGAAAGAAATTAAAGATACCAACAGATGGAGAGATATACCATGTTCTTGGATTGGAAGAATCAATATTGTGAAAATGACTATACTACACAAAGCAATCTACAGATTCAATGCAATCCCTATCAAATTACCAATGGCATTTTTTACAGAACTAGAACAAATCATCTTAAAATTTGTATGGAGACACAAAAGATCCCAAATAGCCAAAGCAGTCTTGAGGGAAAAAAAACAGAGCTGGAGGAATCAGACTCCCTGACTTCAGACTATACTACAAAGTTACAGTAATCAAGACAATATGGTACTGGTACAAAAACAGAAATATAGATCAATGGAACAGGATAGAAAGCCCAGAGATAAATCCACACACCTATGGTCAACTAATCTATGACAAAGGAGGCAAGGATATACAATGGAGAAAAGACAGTCTCTTCAGTAAGGGGTGCTAGGAAAACTGGACAGCTACAGGTAAAAGAATGAAATTAGAACACTCCCTAACACCATATACAAAAATAAACTCAAAATGGATTAGAGACCTAAATGTAAGACCGGACACTATAAAACTCTTAGAGGAAAACATAGGAAGAACACTCTTTGACATAAATCACAGCAAGATCTTTTTTGTTCCACCTCCTAGAGTAATGAAAATAAAAAGAAAAATAAACAAATGGGACCTAATGAAACTTAAAAGCTTTTGCAAAGCAAAGGAAACCACAAGCAAGACGAAAAGACAACCCTCAGAATGGGGGAAAATATTTGCAAACGAATCAACGGACAAAGGATTAATCTCCAAAATATATAAACAGCTCATGCAGCTCAATATTAAAGAAACAAACAACCCAATCCAAAATGGACAGAAGACCTAAATAGACATTTCTCCAAAGGAGACATACAGATGGCCAAGAAGCACATGGAAAGCTGCTCAACATCACTAATTATTAGAGAAATGCAAATCAAAACTACAATGAGGTATCACCTCACACCAGTTAGAATGGGCATCATCAGAAAATCTACAAACAACAAATGCTGGAGAGGGTGCGGAGAAAAGGGAACCCTCTTGCACTGTTGGTGGGAATGTAAACTGATACAGCCACTATGGAGAACAGTATGGAGGTTCCTTAAAAAACTAAAAATAGAATTACCATATGATCCAGCAATCCCACTACTGGGCATATACCCAGAGAAAACCATAATTGAAAAAGACACATGCACCCCAATGTTCATTGCAGCACTATTTACAACAGCCAGGTCATGGAAGCAACCTAAATGCCCATCGACAGACGAATGGATAAAGAAGATGTGGTACATGTATACAGTGGAATATTACTCAGCCATTAAAAGGAACGAAATTGAGTCATTTGTTGAGACATGGACGGATCTAGAGACTGTCATACAGAGTGAAGTAAGTCAGAAAGAGAAAAACAAATATCGTATATTAACGCATGTATGTGGAATCTAGAAAAATGGTACGGATGAGCTGGTTTGCAGAGCAGAAGTTGAGACACAGAGGCAGAGAACGGACGTATGGACACCAAGGGGGGAAAACCATGGTGGGGTGGGGTGGTGGTGTGCTGAATTGGGCGATTGGGATTGACATGTATACACTGATGTGTATAAAATTGATGACTAATAAGAACCTGCAGTATAAAAAACCAAACAAACAAATAAAACAACTAACACTAAAAAAAAACAAACAAACCATGTTTTTAAATAATTTTAAATGACATGGGAAAAGGTCACAATATAATGTTAAATGAAAATGCAGGATAAAAACTACATATGAGGATTCCAATTATGTAAAAATATAAATAAAAGACTGGAAGGAGATACATGAAAATGTTAATTACAGTGGTGATCTCTAAGTTGCAGGAGCATAATTTTAATTTGATACTTCAAACTCTTCTGAATTTTCCAAATTGTACATAATGAGGATGTATTACCTGTATAATCAGAAAAAATTTTTTTAAATGTTTAATACTAACATCCAGACAGTGGGAAAATACACAGTTACAGTAAAATCAGGCCTGCTTAACAAACCCAAGGTCTCCCTCCAGCGACATACTGTGTACTCTAAAGGTTTATATATGAAGCCTAAGGATGAAGATAAAAATCTAGTTTCAGTGCAAATATTAATAAATGGGCAGAAATAACAAAGGATTTTATTCAAGCGGTTACTTAACTACTTCCCATATGATCCAGTGACTTGAACTCTGGACAGAGCAACACATGGTTAATTTCTACGCAGGCGAGACCAACAAAACGAATCCTATAAATTAGGTGTTTGTAAGAGAAAAGGCACAGCTCAGTTTAACTTTTCAGCTTTGGATCAAATACCTATTTCCACACTAAGAACAGGACATTTAGGTATCTAATTTCAGCAGATTTCAGCAGCAATGTCAGTCACTGCTGAACAAACTTTGCTCAAATTTTGCTTTATTAGTGTTGTTCTTGCCTTCTGCTTTTTCTGTACAATAAGACATAGCTATTAAGTTATTTGCTCTCTTGGATATCTGCAGTAGAAGCTAGAAGCTGGAAGTGCTCAGCCTTTCAGGATCAACCCTTAAGACTTCCAAAATCTATGACCAAAAGAAAGAATTAATAAAACCCAAACCAGAAAAAGTCTATCTAAACTTTGCAATACAAAATAATAGTGCCAAGGACAGGGACTGTGTCTAAGCAAAATTATGTATAAACTGATAGTCCCAAGCTAAGGGCCAAGCCCCACTCATCCAAGGACTCAGCCAAGAGATAAGGTAACCCATTTGATTTAGATTCATGTGGTCATATACTCTTTCCCACAGCAAACACAGAGTAGATACAGTAGCTTTCAAGTGCCCATTTTCTCCTCCCCATGTTATCAGAGTACAATTTTAGATGATAAATGGAGAACAGCTTGCACAGAAAGTCAGTGATGATTTGCTTCAAACAGATAAAAATGAGAGAACAGAAACAGTGAGAAGGAAGACCATGTTCTCGCTGATAAAGAAATGCCTTGAGAGGATGGGCTTAAATAAAAGACCAAAATTATTTTAAGAAAAAAAAAGGTATCCCTGGTACAAGAGGGACTCTGTAGTCTCCCCAAATAATATAACAAACAAAGGAAAACATTATGATTTAAAATGCAAAAATAAAAAATGGATGAGGGGAGAAAAGCTTAAAACATAACAGCAGTTAAAAAAAAACACTCATAAACCTTATGTGCTTTAAACACTTTCTGGCCCTTCCTACAATTTTCAGTTCCACAGCAATGACTTAACTGATAGCAACAATACTGGTAGTTCAAAGAAGTTCAGCATTAGAAAAGCAGATCATACTTTCAACTTTTTAAAGATTCTTGCCAGCCACCTGCTTTTTCTTAAGCTTAGGCTAAATGTTTGTGGGAGGTAATGCTAATTTGTATGGCTGCCTTAAGAAAATGGAGAATACAGGATAAAATGGTAAGATAAAAGTTGTGCAAAAAAGGTGTCTTAAATACAGTGGGTATTCAAGTAAATATTTGTTGAATGAAAATCAACTCCATTCAGAAAGATACTCACTGTTTGAAGCTATGTCAATCAAAAGAGTTTCTTCCGCTTCTGAAGGAAAAGAAGAAAGAACAGAATCAGGGAAGAGAAAACCATTCATTACAACCAAAAGAAGTATACACCTAACTAAATAACTACTTCTCTCAATCACCACTCCTAGGTTTTAGAACACACGAAAAAAATCCTTTGCTTTTTTGTTTAGCATTTTTCAAAGGGGATTTTAATAGCACTACGTTCTAAAGACTATGAGCAATTCAACTAAAAGAAAAATTAACAAGTAACCACATGGAATGCCTCAAAGCAAATCAAGCAATGACCATAGTAGGGAATATAACATGTGAATCCAAGTGAAGGTGTTTAATTCCCCTCAACTATAACACACTAATTTAATATAATCTAACTGTATCACTTAGGTAATTGTTATAAAAAGCCAAGAAAGTGACCCCAAAGGCCTAAAGGTGAATTACCTTCTTAACTCAAATCTAGTCTCTGAAAATTTCCCAGGGACCTCATTACCTCCACCCCTGTCCCATATAGGAGCAGAGAATACTTGAAGTTCTTTATCTTCAGTCTACCATTAACACTTGTGGATCCAAGGCTTACCACACCCAACAAGGAAGTATAAAATGGGCCAAAGCACAGTCTCCAAGTTCAGAGTTCTCTTTTCTCTCTATGGCTCACCTGGACTTCCTTCCTTACCTCTAGTGTCTAGACCCAACCCATCTCTTCCTCTCTGACTTCCCTGGATTTGGCCAACGGCACCTGCCAGGCCCTCCTGGCTAGTTAAACTCTGGGTACTGACTCCTTGGGATTCGTTTGGATCTACCTTGGCCAAATGGAGTAGGCTCAGCCTTTTCTAGTTCTCTCACTAGCCTGGACTGTATATTTGGCTCCATTACACAGGTGCAACAGAAGCAACTGATAATTACCTAAGTTGTCTAATATTCGAGAATAGTCTCGATACTTTTACTAGCATGATGAATGAAGCAAGGGACAACAGTGCATCAGGGCATAGGTATTACATGTTCACAACTGCTATTTGATAACTTTAATTCTTTAAAACCGAAGTACTTAGAGACTTTTCAAAATAGATGTACAGGTTGGGAAACAAAGGATGTGAAAACTCAAGGAGGTAACCGTTCCTTTTGTCATGGGGAACTACTGTGTGTGTGCACACATATTTTCCTAGATTCCAATCTAGCAACCTGCCATCTATTTCTTATTAAAAATAAGACTAAGAGAAACCGGGTAAACAAGACTCTAGAAGTATTGATAGCACAAAAAGGTATAGAGTTAATAGGATACTAACGTCACGTTCTTTGGCTTTTCTCCTCCTTAAAGGGCTGAGCATGTAACAAAGGGTACTACACTATGAAAAGTGAGGTGACCACAGTAACTTACTATAGCATGCAGGTGCCTCGTTCAATATGTCTCTCTCACACAGGGCAGGCTAAATGGCTAAATAAAAGACTTCATTCTTTTATACAATGTGGATTCTATTCACTGTGGGTATTTTTAATTCTTAATACATGCTCTCTTAAGAAGTCATGCCCACTTAGTATTTCTACTTACAGAGATAAATCCTAAGGAAATAAGAGACATGCAGGAAGATTCATTACTTATTTATACTAACAAAAAATAACCTGAATGTCAAACACAGGGAATAACTACAATATAGGCCATTCATAAAATGGAATAGTATACAGCTATTAATAGCATGTAAAAGCACTTATAATATGATGGCATGTGGAACAGACAAAAAACTACATACAGTATGAGTCCCACCTACCCTAAAAGTTACAGGTGTAGAAAAAAGGAAAATGTTAGGTGTTTATCTCTGAAGGATGTGAATTTACTTATTTCCTTTATAATTTTCTGTTCTTTCCAAACTTTTTACAGTATATATATATTAGTTTTGTGATAAAAAAAAGTTGAATGTAGTTTAAGAAAGAAGCCATGCAAGGGAGGATTCAAGTTTTCCAAGAAGCTACAGCTGACACAGAATGCCTGTCTGATGAAGGCAATGAACCCACTGGCAACACAATGCACTTGTTCTCTAATAATCAATTTCCTTTCTAGAGCAATGTGAAATGACAGAAGCAACACCTCCTACACAAACCTCCCAATTTTTGAGTCTCATTGTAGCAGATGAAACAACAGATTTTCTGTTCTCTTTCCCCAAATTTGAAGGCAGGAAGCCAAATACTTCCTCCCCAGAGTCGATTTTCTTATGATTCACCAATGCAAAGGTTTGAGAATCAGCACAATTGAGTGTAAGGTATTACAATCTGGCAAGGCTTGTTGCCAAATGTTTTAATTTCAGATAGTGTGGGGAGAAAGTGCTGAACGCATGTGAATTCAAGTGACCTTGATACTTTACAATGAGCAGTGTATCAGTTAAACCCAAGAATGTGATTTAAATCCACATATAGATTCATCAGCATAAAAGACTACCTACATAGGTAACAGACTACTTACATCTCTAACCCCAGCCAGGGTAGCAGGTAAGAATATATATATTTCAATATAATCCTTCAGGGCTCTTAAACAAAGCATTTATCATCTTCTCAATGGTAGATTAGTAATGTTATCTTTTTGCACAAAGTGTAATACATTTCATTTTATGTGCAGTGACAAATTTAAATATGTATGGTATTACACAAAGCAATAATGACCAAGGAAAAACATTATAAAACTAGCTAAGCAATTAAAGCTAGTACCTTGAACACATCTAAAGTGGCTATTTATAGGAATGATATCTTGAACATGCTGTTCCTTCTTGTGCAACCGGATTATTAGCCTAGGAAACAGAAGAATGCATCAACGAATAGCTACTGAAAAACTCAAACATTTAACAACAAAATACATTGCTGTGTTGTATACAAATCTAGTCTGTATTTATTAGACTTGCTGTATCTTGTTCCCTAGATCTGAGCATCATGATAGATATTGCTTTAGGTCTAAAAGCATATTAGTGGTGATCAGTATCTGAATACCCACAATTCTATGCCATAGAGAACATAAAATAGTCTATGTCCTAAAAACAGTTTACAAACTTAAGAGCATGAATTACAGTGCACACACCTTCAGATTACGCATACCAGAGAGAAGAACTAATAGCTAGGTGTGAAGTCCAAGAGGGCAGGGACTATGGCTGTCTTTTCACCACAGTATTTCTAGCACCTAGTACAGTACCTGGCACATAGTAGTCACTCAAGTTTGTTGAATAAATGTATTATAAATTTCATCAATTAGCTTTCTGGTTATATTCCCATGGCTTTTATCAAAGAATGATTCTATCTCTTCAAACAAATATACAGGTTCATGGAGAAGTAAGAGGAGGTGCCCAGCCAGCTGAATCAGTCAAAATAATCCCAGTGACCAATAAGGTAGCAGATATCACAACCAGATTGCCTTTACATCCCTTGTGTTTTTACCATGGTTTCTAATTTCATGCTAGTACTTCTGGTAAGCATGACTGAACTTGGCCCCCCAGTATGAAATGCAAGATTTCTAAATTCCTATGTACTCCTGAAATACTAATTTTCATTTACTACTTATTCTTAGTGGCCCACAGTCAAGGTATAACCTACTGGTAAATGGCCATTCTGAACATCTCCTACCTTCCCCCCAAATCACTCTTCAGGTGGTTCTTTTTGCCAGGAACACTCTTCTTTTCTTCCTGAGACCTAGCTCAACTATCACCTCCTCTGTGAAACTTGGCCTCATGCCCTTTGCCTGCCCCTCAAATAGAGCACCTTAACACACTCTGTTATAGTTACATTTATTTCCCTCAGATTTGAGCTCCTTGAAAGCAAAGACCCTATCATATTCAGTTTTGTCACCTACTTAATAGATGCTCAATAAATATTGGTTGAATAAACAAACATTTAATTAAGCTATAAACAGAGATGAATTTCTAAATACACCTGTTCAACATGTGATATTAGAAGTCATTGTTCTGAAAGGTTTGATTTCCATTTTGTTGTCTTTTGGGGAGGCTTATCGTTTTAGCTTTTTGAAATTTTTTTCAAATGTGTTAACTTTGAAGGAGTTAACTTGGGGAAAGGAACTGCTTAGACAGGACTAAGGGAAATAAAAGTATTAATGCTGTCTTTCTGCTCTGATCCTGCTTGCCTAATTTGCAGGGGTTTAATATTTTAAGATGACTACAAGAATATGGGGCAGGCCCTTTTCAAACTGCAAAGTTCATGAGTCAAGCAGAGAATCCTATAAACCCAGATGGAGACTAGAAAGTAGATAAGACTGACAAAGCAAGGGTCAAGGAGGAAGAGCTTACTTTGAGGAAGATGAACACAAACCAATATAATTCCCAAGTAACATAGTACAGAAATGGTGTTGAACATCAGCAGTAAAGATTCAACTGGATTGTATTGTTAAAAACCATCACAAAACAGACAATGACATGGATGGACCTTGAGGGCATTATGCTAAGTGAAATAAGTCAGACAGAGAAAGACAAATACCATATGATCTCACTTATGTGTGAAATCGAAAAACAAAAACCAAAAATACTGAACTCATAGACACAGAGAACAGATTGGTGGTTGTCAGAGGCAGGGGGTGGGGGGAATGAAATGGGTGAAGGGGGTCAAAAGGTACAAATTTCCAGTTATAAAATAGATAAGTCATGGGGATGTAATGTACAGCGTGATGACTATACTTAATAACAGTGTACTGTATATTTAAAAGTTTTTAAGAGAATAAATCTTATGGACCTAGTTGCAGGGCAGGAATAAAGAGGTAGACATAGAAAATGGACTTGAGGACACGGGGTGGGAGGGCGAAGCTGGGGCGAAGTGAGAGTATCATCGATATACATACACTACCCAACGTAAAATAGTTGGCTGGTGGGAACCAGCAGCATAGCACAGGGAGATCGGCTCTGGTGCTTTGTGATGACCTAGAGGGGTGGGGTAGGGGGGATGGGAGGGAGGCTCAACAGGGAGGGGCTATGGGGACATGTGTATGCATATGGCTGATTCGCTTTGTTGTGCAACAGAAGCTAACATGGTATCGTGAAGCAATTATACTCCAATAAAGATCTATTTAAAAAAAAAGAGAGTAAATCTTAAAAGTTCTCATCACAACAGGGCTGCCCTGGTGGCGCAGTGGTCAAGAATCCGCCTTCCAATGCAGGGGACACGGGTTCGAGCCCTGGGCCAGGAAGATCCCACATGTCGCGGAGCAACTAAGCCCGTGTGCCACAACTACTGAGCCCATGTGCCACAACTACTAAAGCCTGCATGCCTAGAGCCCATGCTCTACAACAAGCGAAGCCACCGCAATGAGAAGCCTGCGCACCACAATGAAGAGTAGACCCCGCTCGCCGCAACTAGAGAAAGCCTGTGCGCAGCAACGAAGACCCAATGCAGTCAAAGATATAAATAAATAAATAAATAAATTTATTTTAAAAAAAGTTCTCATCACAAGAAAAAAATTGTTAACTATGTGTGGTGATGAATGTTAACAAGAATTATTGTGGTGATCATTTCACAATATATACAAATATCAAGTAATTATGTTATACACCTGAAACTAATACAATGTTATACATCAATTATTTCTCAATTTAAAAGAGAAATGCAACCTCCCCCCAAAACAACCCATCACAAAACATAAACTGGGAATTTAAGTCAATTCCACAAATATTTATTTAATATCTACTGCATGTTAGTCACTAAATAAATTGTAACAAGAGAGTAGGGCTAAGAATAAGAATAAAAATTCTACCTAAATCTAATCATTCCTTTCAACACAGAAAGGTGAAAAATAATAGGTATATGGCAAAAAAATGGAAATCAGAATTTGGTAGTTGGAAACAGAAAAGAGTAAAAAATTGTGAATGCAGACCCAGCATTATCCCTAGGAAATACTTCGATTTGTTCAAGGAAGGTTAAAGATGAAACAACAGGTGGCATCATAATCCATTTGCCTTGAAAAAATGAATGTTAGTGTTTGATTCCTTGCGTGCAAAAAAGCCTTACCTTTAATTGTAATTTTAGTCTCTCAAGTAAATTTCTCCTATGGTTGATAGCAGGAACTACAGAACTAAAGAATGCAATAGGCTTCAAGTTCTAGGATAAAAAGGCCCAAAGTAAAAAAGTTCTGGACACTCAAGTCAGAGAAGGCACCCAAGAGACAAGGATTTGAGGGTTATATATGGTTTGACAGTATCAGGTGTCTCCAATAAATGATTTCAAAAGAAACTTCTCAGACAATGTAATGACTCAGACAAATGACTTAACCTCTCTGTACCTCAACTTCTATATCTAGAAAAGGGGGATGATGATGATGATATTACAATTTCACAGTAACCCTCACATGAGGGTTAAATGAACTAATTCATGAAATGCTTAGAACAGTACCTGATACACATCAAGCCATTGAGTGTTAGTTGTGCTATACCCTTAACTTTTACAGAACTGGAATACAGAATTTGATTTCTCTATGGGGAGGACACAAATAATCAGGAGAGCTACCACTGCAAGTTTAAAAGTTCTTCCAGTACAAGAGACCAGATAGAATAAGGCATTTACCTCAAGGCCAGCTGCTCACTCCCTTATCAGCTGAATAGAGTTCCAAACCTACCAAACCAAGGGACCAGATCCTGGGATGTGGTCATCTCAACAATGTAGCTATTTTATTTAATCCTTATAATTTTGTTTTTAAGAAGAGGAAACCGAGGCGCAAAAAATTTACTGATTTGCCCAAGGCTTACATCTTCCCACCCTATTCTTGCCTTTGGAAGTGGCAGTGGTGTTCCACTTTTCAATTCACTTTTCTGTTGAATTTACTTTCATTAAACTGGTCTTCCAGGGTTTGATGAAATCTGGGAAAAATAAAATGAATTTATCACTTCAACAGAACTGACCAAGCAGGATCTAGGGAAGAGCTACCTCCATAGAACCAGTTGACGTCCAGTTGAGAGTGACGCCAAGAGCCTCAGAAAAGGGCAGGCTAGGCCAGTGTGAATTTCTTCTCTGTAAACTGGACAGCACAGATAAAGATTGAGTCTGGACAATCTAAAAGCAGGGACTGAGAAAAATTGTTTTTAAGCAGAATCCAATGTTGGGGGATGGCAGGATTTAAATGATCAACAATTAAAAAATTTTCAGCGATCAACAATTCTTCACTGATGTCAAGAAACCAGTGAACAGCCAGGGGAGGTGGCTTGGGCACACGGCGATAGGGACCTACCTATGATATGTGATGGTCATCAGGGATACTTTAGATGAGGCATTAGTGGCAAGGGAGATCAGCAGTATAGTGATGGCTTGTCAAAATCTTTTGATCAATGAGTCAACAGTCTTTACTGAGCTCCTATGTGCAAGGCAGGGTGGAAGGTAACACACCCTGATGAAATGTCAAATGTCGTTTACATTTCTACACATTTCATTACTTTTACTAACTGTCAAGTCAATAAGTGAGGCAGTTACTGGCCTACACAAAACCATTACTGAATTAATGAGTATGCCTCCAAGCACATGGAATAAGGGGGTGGTGAGACTGGAGGAACCAGCTGAATGAGGTTAAGAAAAGGCACCTCTGTAAGGTTAACAATGAAGCGTTTCTACAGTACTTATACTTTTTGTAAACCACTTTCGCATTTATTATTCTCCCAGTTAAAACTCCAAAGGCTATAAATTAAAGCAGTTAATGTTTTTATTAAACTGATGAGGACACTAAGGCCCAGAAAGCTTTATTAACTAGCCCAGGATTACACAACCCATGTCAGTTGCAGGGGCAGGAACTAAGAACCCAGGCTTCCTGCTTCCCCGCCCATTGAGTCCTTCCACTGAGCCACACGGACAGGAGCAATCAATCCACCGGCTTGGAAGCTGAGGACAAAGCTCGGTGGTTAGAGCACTGGCACGTCACACCTGGGCCCGAACCTGTTGCCTGCGCGGCCTCAGTGGGAGGAGGGTGGGTGGCTTGTCGCGGTTTGGGGTTGGGAGGTAATGGGAGGCTCCCCTCCTCTGTGGGTATCAGGTGGTTACTTACTCATACTGCCCGTTCCTCTGGACTAGGGTTAGGGCGCAGGGCTCCCGGACAGGACCCTTCATCTCCATACCCTCAATAGTATGCAGGCGCTAGTCAAGGGTCTCTTCTAGAAGCGCTGCCCGGAAGGGGACCCGCGGTGTGGGGTGGAGGGAGGCTCCCGCCCCTCAGCCCACCCTCCCTCCCCAGGGTCGGAGACAGCGCCTCCCGCGCCGGCCCCCCTCCCCCGCTCAGCTCGGCCTCGGGTCCTGACCGCCCCCTAGCCGCCCCTCCGCCGCGATCCGCAGTCCCGCGGACCCCCGCCCCCGCCCCACGCGGCCTCCCCTCCCCCCTTCTCTCAGGCGGATACGGCAAGGGGCTGGACTCCAACCGGGAGCGGCGGCTCCATCCCGGCAGCTTCCAGGCTCGGCGGGGCTGCGGACTGCGGGCGGATCCGACGACACTGCCTCCCGCGTCCTCACACCCCCTCGCCTCGGCTGCGCGTCCTTAGAGAAACGGCTCCGTGCCGGGCACGGGGTGCCGGGCGCGGGGAGCCGGGCGCAGGGAGCCAGGCGCGGGGAGCCGGGAGCCGTGAGCCGGGAGCCGGGAGCCTGACCCGAGAGAGAGCGGCGCCTCCCGCCCCCGCCAGTTTTCCAGGCCGCCGCAGATTCCGCCCCCTGCGGCCAACCTGCGGAACTGCAGGGAGAGACCCGTCGGACCGGGGGCGTCTCCCCCACATCCAGCAAGGGATACGCTTTCAATGCTGCCTGTGACAACAGACTTGCTCTGGTGACTTTGAAGATTGCCATAGAAACAAAGCACAGTCATACCAATGAGGGAACTCAGAGGTGTTGGGGCCACTAGGACCTACGTCATCCATTCAAAAAATCCTTGTTATGGTTAATAGAATGCACCGTACTGATTATCATACCTCTCAGATGTCCCCCCTACTTCTTCCTTCCACCACCTAAATAGGAAAAATCCCCAAAGCTCAGACCTTTGCTTTCTTTGGTCCCCCTCTAGGTCACCTCTAAGCAGGCAAGGACCAAATACATATCTCTGGCCCAGATTCCTTGCCTCATATAACCCATTGTTACCAAAGCATTGGATGACAAAACTAACTCATCGTTATTTCACACAGTGACCCAGGCTTGAAATTTCAAAGCCATATGCTTGCTTCCTCTCTCCTAATTGCTCTGTAGCCAATGAGCCAACAAATCTTGTTAATATGTTCTTTGGAATTACTTTTAGGTTCCTTGTTTTCTCGCCATTCACACTGCCATCACTTTAGTGTAAGCCCTTGTGATATCACCTTTGACCATTTTACTCTGTTGACAGTCATAAGAATATTCTTCCCAGAGTAATGTTTCAATTGTGTTATTCATTTGCTCAAGAATCTACCATGACCTATATTTCAAGACTGATTTAAACCTATAGTAATTAAGACAGTGTGGTATGGAGGTAGACAGACCAATGGAACGAAATACAGAGTCCCAAAACAGATCTACACATATATGGAAAGTTGTTATGCAGCATATTTGACATTTTAAATCAGTGAGGGAAAATGGATTATCCACTAAATGGTGCTGGAACTATTGATAATCGACATGGAAAATTATAAAATTAGATCCCTATCTCACACCATAGAGAAAAAAAATCAATACCTGGTGGAATAAAGATCTAAATGTGAAAAGCAAATCTTTACAACTTTCAGAAGAAAATAGGAGAATATCATTATAACCTTGGAATAGGGAATGAGAATGATTACTTAAGACACTAAAAAGCACAAACAATAAGGGAATTGTTTGACACATTTAACTACATTAAATTTCAAAATGTACGCACTTCGAGATAACATAAACAACTTAAAAGACAAGCCACAGACTGGGAAAATATGTTTTCAATGCATATAACTAACAAAGGATAATCTATGAGGTTCTACACTCTAGCTGTCATCACCTCTCTGACTTCCTCTCCCACCACTCTCTCCAACTCACTCTGCTTAATGAAACACTGCTCCATGCTATTCCTAGGACTTGCCAGGCACACTCTTGCCTCAGGGCCTTTGCACTTGCTGTTCACTCTGCCTGCACTCTTACCTTCTTCAGGTCTTTGCTCAAAACTCACTTTCTCAGTGAGGTCTTCCTAGAGAACTTTACTTAAAATTGCAGTTCAACAATTTCCTTTCCCACTCCCATACACACATGCTCCCTATCCCTCTTCCCTATTAATTTTTTCTCCAGAGGATTTATCATTATCCATTATTCTATCTATTTTACTTATCAATTGTGTTTATTGTTTACCTTCCCCTACTAGAATGTAAGTTCCATGAGGGCAGGGATTTTTATCTGTTTGGATCATTCCTGCATTCCCAGTGCCTAGAACCATTCCCTGGAACAAAGTAGATGCTAGAAAAATATTGATTAAATGTTTTGGCTTTTTGGCCACAAGGCATGTGGGATCCTAGTTCCCCGACCAGGGATCGAACCCGCACCCCCTGCATTGGAAGGTGAAGTCTTAACCACTGGACCACCAGGGAAGTCCCATGATTAAATGAATGAATGAATTCGTATCTAGAATGTATAAGAACCCCTACAAATCAGTGAGAAAAAAAGGAAAGAAACCTAGTAGAAAAACTGACAAGATATATGAATAAGCAATTCATAGTCAAGGAAACCCAAATGGGCCAAAAGGACATGAAAGGGTGCTTCACCTCATTACTACTCAGGGAAATAAAAAATTCAAGCCATTGCAGCAACACGGATGGACCTAGAGATTCTCCTACTGAGTGAAGTAAGTCACACAGAGAAAGACAAATATCATATGATATCGCTTATATGTGGAATCTAAAAAAAAGGCTACAAATGAACTTATCTACAAAACCGAAATAGAGTTACGGATGTAGAAAATAAACTTGTGGTTACCAGTGGGTAAAGGGAGGAGGGATAAATTGGAAGATTGGGATTGACACATACACACTACTATATATGAAAGAGATAACTAAAAAGGACCTACTGTATAGCACAGGGAACTCTACTCAATACCCTGTAATGGCCTATATGGGAAAAGAATCTAAAAAAGAGTGGATTTATGTATTTGTATAATAGATTCACTTTGCTATACACCTGAAACTAACACAACATTGTAAATCAATTATACCCCAGTAAAAATTTTAAAAAATTCAAGCCATGAGATACTATGAAACAATCATTGCTTTGACAAAAATGTAAAAATTCAGACAATACCAAGTGCTGTTGAGAACGTAGAACACATAGAACTCTGATCACTGCTATAAGGAGTATAGGTTGGTAGAACTGCTATGAAGAGCCATTTGACATTGTATAATAAAGTTGTATAGGCAATACCCTTCAACCCAGAAATTCCATTTCTAGCTACAGACCTGGGCAAAATTCTAACCTTTGTGCACAAGGAGACATGTAAAAGAATGCTCATTGCAGCATGATTGGTAATCTCAAAAAAAAAAAAAAAAGGAAGCAAATTAAATGTCCATCAGTAGGTGAATGAATAAATAAATCATGGTATTCATGAAGTTGAATACTATTTGGAAATTAAAATGAATAGCTCAAGCTACATGTATGAACAGAGTAAAATCTCAAAAATATAATGTTGAGCATAAAGAGAAAATTACAAAACATGTACAGTATATAAAGTCTGAAAATATTACCTGTTGCTTATGGCTACATACATACAATAGTAATAATATATAAAACATGAAAGGGCAGGATCATTACCAAATTCAAGAGAGGGAGAGGATTGAAACTGGGGAGGGGCATACAAGAAATATCAACTATATCTGAAATATTTATTTCTTTAAACACAATCTGAAAGTGGATCTGGCCAGATTTGATAGAACTGGGTGGAAGGTACATACACTGGTCATGTTATTCCATGTACTTTCCTACATTTGAAAATGCTCACAATCAATGAAAATGAAAAATAAAGAATTAATATGGAGGTGAGAGTTAGCAGTGTCAAACGCTGAAAACAGGACACGGAAAATGAAGACTGAGAGACTTTCTTTGGATGTGTCAAGGAGTTCACTAGAGAGCACAAAACAAGTGGTTTTGATAAGTGGTCAGTAAGAGGGTAGCAACAAGGTTACAGGGAATTGAGGAGAGATGATATCCTGAGGAAACGGAGACGAGAGACCACGTATTGAAGAAGTTTGGAAATAAAAAGGAACAAAATACAATTTTAATTAAATTAGTTAGAAGGGTTGAACAGAAATTCTTGACAAAACATGAAGCCTCTTTAAAGCAAAGGAGAAGGAGCCAACGAAGAGGGGGACATTTAAGATACTAGAAGAGGGAGGCAGAAAGGTTGCAAGAAAAATCCCTTGGTGATTGGGAGGGACAAGGATCCAAGGTGCAGATAGAGGGATTGACCTTAGAGAAGAGAGATTTCTTCCTCCAAGGCTCCAGTATCCCAGCACCTAAAACAGTGCCCAGCAGACAGTGGTGTACTCAAATATTTATTGTAAAGAATAAGAGGTTGTCAGGAATTCCCTGGTGGTCCATGGTTGGGACTCCCCACTTTTGCTGCCGAGGGCATGGGTTCAATCCCTGGTTGGGGAAATAGGATCCCACAAGCCTCTCGGCAAAAAAAAAAAAAAAGACTTCCCTGGTGGTGCAGTGGTTAAGAATCCACCTGCCAATTCAGGGGACACGGGTTCGAGCCCTGGGCCAGGAAGATCCCACATGCCGCGGAGCAACTACTGAGCCTGTGCTCTAGAGCCCGCGAGACACAACTACTGAGCCCACGCACCTAGAGCCGGTGCTCCGCAACAAGAGAAGCCACCGCAATGAGAAGACCGCGCACTGCAGCGAAGAGTAGCCCCCGCTCACCGCAACTAGAGAAAGCCTGTGCGCAGCAACGAAGACCCAACGCAGCCAATAAAAAAATTAAATAAATCTTAAAAAAAAAAAGAATAAGAAGTTGTGAAGAAATGGAAATATACCGAGGAGGTGAGGACATTAAAAACTGTGGTCTCTCACAAGGGAGGTGATGATTTTCTCAAAAAAAAAAGAAAAAAAAGAGTAATAAGTGGATGTATTAACAGTAATAATAGCAATAATAATCCTGGTGGCTTAACACTGTACTCATGTGACAGATACTCTTCTCATGGTTTCACATAAGTACTTTTACTTAATTATCACTAAATCCCTTTAAAGTAGTAATATTATTGTTTCCATTTTCAAGATAAGAAAATCAAGACTCAGAGAGGTTTAGCAACTTGCTCATTAGCTAGTAGATGGCAGTATCAGGATTCAAACTTAGGTTTGTCTGACTCCAGAGCCCGAGCTTTTAATCCAGCACATTATGGCATTCATTCAATATTAACAGTCATAACAGTACGCGTTTTATTTAGAACCCTCTATGTGCCCAGGCACTGTGGTAACTGCTCTACCTGAATGACCACATTTAATCTGATGAAATTTCCAATGAAATTGAAGTTGAGAGTAGAGGGTTTAGGAACTTGAACAAGGCAGAGGAGGAGGGAACAGTTACTGGTGGAGAGTGATAGCGAATCCAGAAAAGTTAATAAAGGTTTTAGAGCGACAGAGAGAGCCCAGTTGGAGGCAGATGGTGTGGATTTCCATAGTGGTCCAAATCAGCATGAGTCTGTAACTGTCTCTGGCAATGCTTGCCAGATGGAAAGCAGGAGTAGGGAAAATATCCCAAGATGGTACATTAAGTTTGGGAATTAGTATAGCAGGCAGAGCAGAAGGTCATGGGGTGAGGGAGTCTGAAGTGGTGTTTAGGATATATTGAAATAGCTGACCCTGGAGTCAAAGTTGAGTAAAGATTTGTATCTACTCAGCCTAGGGCCAGCAGAGGGGGATGAAGGCAAGCTTGACTAATTTCATCATTTCCCTAGGCCTGCTCCTGCAGCAAATTGTTGTATAAACTTCAGGTTTATCTGGGAACCCTGCTTCTCCTTCATCTCTAACATCCAATAACTCAAGTTTTGTCAATTCTATAGTAAATTCCTTAAGGTATAGCTCTGATCATTCTCACTTATCGTCATCAAATGGCATTTTGCCTAACTGAATAAAGATCTTATGTCCTATACGTGTATTTACATACAAGAGGCATCCAATGCAAAGAGTTAAATGGTCATTGAACAAAATTCAAATAAATGAAACTCTACCTTCGAGAAAGCCCAAGTCTCACCACTCACCATCACCACAACCACCCCCTCGAAACACACAAATGAGTAAATGGGTGTTCGGTGCCTGTCTTTTATCCATTAAACAACTATAACTAAGTGCTTAGGACTTACAGACTTTCTGGAGACAAAATTAAAAAGTGAGATCTTAAAAACAGACTATAAAATACTAAAAAAAATGAAAAACTCAAAAATAACAATTCAATTAAATGGACACAAAATATAACATTTTATCAAGTTTATTAATTGTAAATTTATTAAAAAATCTATTGCCTTTGAAAATAATTTTTAGGTTGGATCTTCTCACTTCCAATTTCCAAGTATGCATAATGATTATGGAGAAATCACAGCCATTATAAATTAAATTAGTTATGCACGGACAAATAATTTCAAGAGCGAAATCACAAAAGCCCTTTCAAAAATTTATAGCAAAAATATAAATTTTTAATGCAGGACGGGGATGCATTTTAATATGATGTTGGCTGAAGCCTTCACCAGTAAGAGAGCGTAGGGCCTGCAAAGGTAAAAACAGGCCTGCCTAACACAGATGAGGCTGGGGAGGAAGATTCGAGTAGGTGAGTCAGCAGCCAGAGGCTGGAAGGCAGGCCGAGCCGAGGCATAAATGATTCATTGATTTTTAAATCCCCAGTAGTTGAAAAGCCTTCCTTTTCATATACACAAATCCAACATAGATATTGCTTTCCATGCAGAGCAGCATAACGAAGAACTCATTTGTATTTATATATTTCCATTTATACTTTTCATTCCTTATGGAATTTGGGGTGAGAAAGACTCATGTGAAGGGGACAGGCACAGCAGGCGGAGGAGGCCCTGAAGACCCTCCTCCTCCCCTCTACATCTCACCTTCCCTTAGCTACTTTATTCCTGTCCTGGTTAGTTTCTTTTTTTTTCTTTTTTCTTTTGGCCACGCATCTCAGTTCCCTGACCAGGGACTGAACCCGGGCCATGGCAGTGAAAGTGCGGAATCCTAACCACTAGGCCACCAGGGATCTCCCATGCCCTGGTTAGTTTCTTAATTCCCTTCACCCTCCTCCCCTATTTCATTCTGCTTGACCAGGATCTCCTTTCTGCTTCACAAATCCCATAGCCAGGTCTGGCAGCACCCAAGCCTACTTTCCCTCAGAAATTGGAATTAAAAGTTATTAAAAAGGATTCTGTCCTGAACAAATCTGTCCAGATTTACCTCCCAAGTCTACTCTTCACAAACGTTATGCTCTACCCAGCATTTCCCTCAGGAACTGAACAAGTGCAGTGGCTAGTGGCAGTCAGATGGGTGTGCTCATGACTCAGGTACTCTTTTGATCATCCAGCTGAATACTTCTAACTTGCCATCTCAGTCTTGACCTTTATAGAGTGTTAAATTATTTTTTACTGGTCATAAGCTGTTTGACATATATCCGCAAAGAATCAAAGGGATGCTGATGTTGAAATACAGACTGTAAAAATGATTAAAATTCTACAAATTCTCAAGATGATACTCATCAGGCCCATAAGCTGCATTTATCTGATCAAAATTCTTACATAGCACATAAAGATTTCTCTAGTAATTTGAAAACCCTAAAAGAGAAAATAGAGTTATGACTGAATTCAACTCAGTTTTTCGTTTATCAGGAATAAAAATTAAACAAAAATTTACCTCTGCAAAGTAAAACCATCTCTCTAATATCATCATTTGGAGGTTAAACACAAAAATTATTAAAGTAATAAGCAAGCTGATATTTTTTTTAAAGCACAAAATTCAAGGATTCCAACCAAGTCTTGAATGCAGTTTTTATCTATTTGCGGCATTTAATCTATACTCTGATGGATCCAAGGGGTGATCTATAAAGATTACCCAAGCTCTCTTCTAACCTCAACCCTGTGACCTTTTGAGGCAGGACTTGACACATGAGGCTGGTCTCAATTCCAATGCAGATGTCACAAAAGAAGGGCAGAACATACTCTTGGTTTTTAGGTTATTGTTTTATGTCTCGGTCCAGGGTGTAAGAGAGAAAGATTTGGGAAGAATACTTGCTGGGCAAGACGTGTTATGTTACTCACTCTATCCCTCCATCCTAAGAGCCTCAGAACTGAGAAGAAGGAGGCAAGTAGGAAAAGAAAACTTAGAAGCTGGAGTCTTGTGGTTATGACAAGGGGAAGCAGCGTTGGGCGGCAGTAGGAACCGGGGCGATTAGAGCCCTGAGGCAGAGTTGGCCACCTTCACAGGTGGCAGCAGGAATGGATGACAGGGTGACTGTACATCTCAGGGAAGGCCAGTGCAGAATATATCAAGAGCCTAAGAAGTGGACACCTTCTCCCCACCACTGCTATTTCAGTCTTACATAAACTCTGGAGTTCAAAGTCAACGTGAGGGTCATGAAGGAGGGAGGGAGGGTACTCCTAAATCTGACCGAGTTTAAATATGAAATGACACACACACAAAAACAACATCGAATTGACTGAGTTTACATGGATGAGTCTAGATTGTTTTCTGCTCTCAGGAAGAATGGTGCCTGTAGAAAGAAATTAAGTCCCGATATAGTCGGTGTAAACTCCATGACGGTGTCTGTCTTGCTATGGCTGTATACCTAGCACCTAGCACAGTAGTTATTCAATATAGGTATCTCTTGCAGAAAATAATGTATGATTCAGAATTTCCTAAATTTTCTAACATCGAAGGATGCTAAGCAGCAAAACAAGTTGGGAAATGCTGCTCTCATCAATTTGACTAATTTCTTCATCACATGCGATTCATTCTTCCTTACGTCTCATTAAAGCTGTCTTTCCCCCAAACCTACTTTGCAGCTGTACCTGCTGGAATCGTCACTATTTTTCAATGCTCACCTCAAATAATCCTTCTTCTTTGAAGCTTTCCTCCTGTTACCTCTCAGCTGGAAAAGAATGCTCCTTCTGAACAACAGTGGTTCTCTCTCTGTACCTCTTACAGAATGTCTTGGAATTTCTCAAGGTCTGTTTTGTATCATATTGTTACAGAACAAATAAGCACACAGTGAGCTAGCACACGCTGAGCTCTGATCATTCTTTCATTCTTTTTTTTTTTAATTAATTAATTAATTAATTTAAAAAAAATTTTTGGCTGTGTTGTGTCTTCGTTTCTGTGCGAGGGCTTTCTCTAGTTGCGGCAAGCGGGGGCCACTCTTCATCGCGGTGCGCGGGCCTCTCACTATCGCGGCCTCTCCCGTTGCGGAGCACAGGCTCCAGACGCGCAGGCTCAGTAGTTGTGGCTCACGGGCCTAGTCGCTCCGCGGCATGTGGGATCTTCCCAGACCAGGGCTCGAACCCGTGTCCCCTGCACTAGCAGGCAGATTCTCAACCACTGCGCCACCAGGGAAGCCCCATTTTTCATTCTTATCTTCACTCCCCCACCATCTCCTCAGTGCTTTACAGTTATACTTTTTAAAGTAAATGTTTATAAAGCATTTATATTTTCCTATAGTATGTCTATTTTTTCCTGCTTTTAATGTGCATAAAATACGTATGTACAGTTTAACAAATTACTACCAAGTGAATGCCCATGTAACCTCTAGCCAGGTCAAGAAACCAAACATTGTTAGCATTTTGGAAGACACCTCCAAACCAGGTGCCTCTCTCTCTGACCACCCCTTCTTCCACCACCCAGAATTAAATCAGTGCTGGTGTTGAGCCAGCATACTCTCGTGAGGTATAAAAGCTTCTATCTGATTGGATTTGAGTCATACCAGTTATTAAAATTTTTGAAGATCATACTGGACATTACTATCTTGACTTCTGTGGTAATCATTTATTTACTTTTCTTTATAGTTTTGTCAATTATGAATGCAGCCATAAATACTTCCGCCTATTTTTGAACTTTTAATGGATGGCATCATATAGTAGGCACTCTTTTATATCTTGCTTATTTCTCTCAATATTGTGTCATGCATGTAGATATATATTGCTGCCATTTTCATTGATGTATAATATTTCATCATGTGAATACATCACATTCATTCCCCTCCTGATGGACATTTGGGTGGTTTCCAGCATTTGGCTATTATAAACAAAAGTTGCTATGAATATTCTTGTACATAGATTTTGGTGTACATAAGAATGATTTTCTCTAGGGTATATTATCCTAGTGGAATTACTGGGTCAAAGGTGTCATAGGTTGGGCTCTCCAGAAGCAAAACCTGAGATGGGGTATTGAGTACAAGATGTTTATTAGGACCAACACCCATGAAAGAAAGGCAGAGGAAGGAGGGTTGGGCCGAGGGAGAAGGTGAACTGTGACACAAGTCTGACAAAGCTTGAGCCAACTTGGTGTGGAGCTTCAGAACAAGTAGTGACCATCAGTGTGCTCTGTGTCAGGCCTGGCTCATTGACACTCCTGCCTTGCTCATTCATCTTAGGAAGAGCATGACCCTGGGCAAAGCAACTCTCTGCAGCTAAGGCAGACCTTCAAGGAGCTGGCAGCTGGAAGCTATCTGTTGATGGCATTCCCCATATCTGCACAGAATGTCCTTTCTTGAAGGAGAATCTGGGTGGCACATCTCCATTTCTCTACCATGATAGGGTACATGTGTGTTCAGCGCTGGTAAATAATGCCAAACTGGTTTCCAAAGTGGTTATACAATTTACACTCTCACCCGCACTACATGAGAGTCCCCATTGCTTCTCATCCCAACTCTTGGTATTGTTAATCTTTAAAAAAATTTAGCCATTGTAGTGGATGTGTAGCAGTATCTTATTGTGGTTTTAATTTGCATTTCCCTGATTACTATCAAGGTTAAACACCTACTCACATGTTTATTGCTTTGTTATGCCTCTTTTTTCCACTTGTGTTTGTTTTATCTTCCTTAGATAATGAGTTCTCTTTCTGGTAGGGTTCAGCAAACACAGCTTGATGCCCATTTTTGTATGACCTCGACCTAAGAATTGTTTTTATATTTTTTAATTGTTGAAAAAGTCAAAAAAGGAATAATATGTCATCACAGGAAATTCAAATTTCAGTGTCCATAAATAAAGTTTTATTGGCCCCCAGCCATGCTCACGATTTACCTATTGTCTATGGCTGCTTTCATGCTATAGCAGCAGAGTTTAATGATTATAACAAAGACCTTTTGGCCCACAAAGCCTGAAATATTCACTATCTGGTCCTATACAGAAAAAGTTTGCTGAGCTCTGTTCTAGGTCACTGGTTCTAAAGTGTGGTCCCTGTACCAGCAGCATCAGCATCACCTGGGAACTTGTTAGAAAGGCAAATTCCTAGCCACACCCCAAACCTATCGATTCTGAAAGTCTGGGAGTGGGTCCAGCCATCTGTGTTCAACAAGCCCTCCAGGTGATGCTGGTGTGTTAATGTTTGAGACCACTGGTCTAGGCTCTAGACAAGCCTAATCCATTTTCTCTGCAAGTCATCATAGTCCTTGATGTACTGTTTAACACAGAGTGGGTAAGCTGTAAAAGAGCCTTGAAAAGTGTTCTATAAATATATTATTATGAATATGAAATCTGTCCAAAATGGACACCTAGGGCAAAATTAAAAGAGAAAAAGTGGGAGAAACCACAGAGGGCAGCATAACACCTGAAGGGTGTATGTGGAGGGTGGAAGACACAATGCCACTGGGGAGCCAGCCCCTGGACCCCCTTCCTTCCACCTCATTTCATGTAGCCTTTAAGCAAAGATGAATCAGATATGGTCCCTGTCCTCAAGGAGGTCATATTCTAAGCAGGGAGGTGTCCTGACCCTCTTCTCCCTCACTTACTGCCTTTTTCATAACTTACCTTCGAGGAAGTGTAATTGCACCAAATTGCTGACCCTAATAAATGATAACGAACAGAGAAAATCACTTGGCAAACAAGAATTCTGCCTTATCCCCAATTTAGTTTAGGACTTTAGTTCTGGACTTTCTCATATCCTGGCTTTTTCCTTGGCTCAGTCTGAAGCCCAAAGCATCACCCTGCTTTTCTTTTTGTTAACTACCATCCATTGAATGCATATTACATGCCAAGACCATACTAAATGTTTTACGTATACTTTTACATTAAGTCCTCATAAAGCCACTTTGAGTTAGGTATTATATCCATTTTACAGCTGCAAATCTGAGGCTTAGAGAGGTTAAATAATTTGGTAGAATTCGAACTCCAAGTCTTTCCAACTCTAGAGCCCAAGCTGGTAATAATTGGCTATTCTGCCTCTAATAATATTCACCATTTGGTTTTAGCAAATCCAATTCAGATTACTTAGCATGTGTTTCATGTTTTAGGGCTTGCATGGTGTGTGTAGAATTTCAGGGTGGGAAGTATTTTAAAAATCCGGCTATAACTTTTTCCTGAGCTAGGTTTTGTGTGATAACTTTTAGAAGTAAAAAAAATTCTTTTACACGCAACTTAAAATGATAATGTCAAAAAAACCCACCAAAAAATAGTTCCTTAACCAGGTAACATTAATGTAAACAGCACAGTAATTTATATTTCTTCTGTTACATTACACATGAAATAACTGCATTGTCTCTTCAGTATGAAATAGTTCCTTTTTTGACTTACCCTGTCTACGAGCTCCTACTCCTTCTGTTAGGGATTATTTCAACCTGTCCAGTTTTGAGCAATATTTTTTGATTCACTTGTGAAAATGTTATTTTTATCTGTATTTTTAATTGAAGTATAATTGATTTACAATATTGTGTTAGTTTCAGGTGTACAGCAAAGTGATTCGGTTATATATATATATATATATATGTTATTTATTATATAAGCATGAATACCTTCATGGAGGAAAATTAGGATTAGAAAAGCAAAAATAAGAAAAAAGTCACACATAATCCCACCACCTTGCTGTAACTACTGTTAACATTTAGAGTGGAACCTTCCAGACTTTTCCTTTGTGGAAATCTACTTATGTAAATAATTTCTTTCTTTTTGCAAAAGTGGGATCACTCTGTTTTCTTGCTTGCCTTTTTTTTTCACTGAGCAATATATTAGAAGCATATTTCCATGTCATCAAATATATATTACATAATTGTTCATAATGACCGCTTAGTATTCCATTTATGAATGTACTATACAATATTCTGCCAAACACTTCTTCTTGGACATCTAAGTTGTTAGGTTTTCCCCCCTCCCTGACCTCTAACTGTCCTGAGTCCATTCCCGTTCCAAGAATTTACTTTGGGTACATGCAAGAATCCCAAGTTATTCTCCAGCTTCCACTTTACAACAACTTTTACGTGGAGCTAAAGAAATTATCTGGCTGTATATAAAACCAGAGCCTTAAGAGTGACAGTTTCTTCTAATAAACCCAGAGTGAACACCATGGAGACAATTGGCAGAAATATTTTTCAGTCATTTTCTCAACATAATTTCTACCGTCAAGGAGGAAGCCTTGTGAAGAACAGAGTACTTAATAAAGGTGAGGTTTGGAGCCAGACAGTCTGGGATTTGAATCTGGCTTCTGTCATTCACCAGCTGTGGGACCTTAGATGAGTTGTTTAGCCTCTCTAAGCCTCTGTTTTCTGATCTGTAAAATAGGGATAATAATATTCATTTCATAAAATTACCAGGAGGATTAGCAATATCATATGTAAAGAACCTAGCACAGTGCCTGATACAATAGTGGGTACTCAAGAAATGGTAGACATATACTAGCTATTACCATCACCTTTTCCTTAACATACAGAGGATCGAGGAAACAGCACATTTTCAAAAATGTCACTATCGGGACTTCCCTGGTGGTGCAGTGGTTAAGAATCCGCCTGCCAATGCAGGGGACATGGATTCGAGCCCTGGTCCAGGAAGATCCCACATGTCATGGAGCAACTAAGCCCGTGCGCCACAACTACTGAAGCCCATGCGCCTAGAGCCGGTGCTCTGCAACAAGAGAAGCCACCGCAATGAGAAGTACGGGCACCACAACAAAGAGTAGCCCCCGCTCGCCACAACTAGAGAAAGCCCGTGTGCAGCAACGAAGACCCAATGCAGCCAAAAATAAATAAATAAAATAAATTTGTTAAAAAAAATTCTAAAACCAAAGTGTGCATGCATCACAAAATTTGTTTAAAAAAATGCCACTATCATAAATGCCTTTGACAAGAATGGTGAAGAAGCTCACTGATATGAACAGAATGGTCACTAGAGTGGTAAGCAAGATACTGTCACCAGAATCCTTTGTACCAGCTTCTGAAGAACATTGATCAGTGGGATCACAATGTGGTTTTTTGTCGTACTGTGGTTTCAGTGATAAATTTCAGATACTGGATAGAGAAGGAACGCCCTTGACCTTGCCTTTGTGAACGCCCTTGACCTTGCCTTTATGAACTTTATAAAAGTATTTAATACCACCACTGGACATGCATTCTGGTATCTACTAAACAAGTTTGGCTATGTGAAAATGACTATTGGATAACTTCTACAATATTCACAATCTGCCAAATGGACGTATTGTCCTGTCCTATAGACTAGGATTTGTTTTGAGGTTCCCAAATATGACCCCATGGTTCTCTATAAAAAAAATTTGTTTTGTTCTCCAACCTCAACGTTGCAGAGCAATTCAAGACCATTTCAAATGAAGAGACATAATTCGAGAAAGTAGTAGCAGACAGGGCAAGGTGTTGAGTAGGATCAGAAATGAGGTGACTCTTGCAGAACAAAGTCTACAGATCATGAATTTTAGGCAGATTTGCAAATAAGGATAGCACATGCTCTGTAAATAGCAGTTGTTGCCACAAGCCAAAGGGCAATATTTACATGAATCCAGTGGCAAGGTCTATGGACCAAGCATTGACCTTTCCAGCCAAACTTATACTTGGTAGCACTTTCAGCTGCATCATCTTGAAAAGGAAGATACATTATATACATACAAGAAAAATTGCCAATGTATCCCCCAAATTAATTTCTAAATTCTTTTTTTGGAACTTGGAACACATGTTCCCACAGAAAAGGTGTTATGAAGGATGTGAGTTTCCCAGATTTCCTCACAAAAGTGCATTTAGCCCATGATGTAACTGAAACACCATACATTGGCAATGAGAAATACAATAGGATAAAGTACCCTTGCAGGCAGGAACACATCAATACACAACGAATATTTCTTGAGTCTTTCTCCTTTGAAGCCCCAGGCAATGAACGGGGACTTCTATCCTCCCATAGCTGCAGTTTGGTAATAAAGAACTCTTCCATTGCCCTCATCTGGAAGGGTCCTTCTCAAGTCAGATGGATGCATGCATTGCAGCATCCTTCTCTTTCAGCGCTTCTTGAACTTTCCCACCAGACAACTCTGAATGACTGAGGAGACTGAACAGTTAGTGGGGAAGGGGTAGGATATCCAACTGGAAGTCTCAAGCTTTTATTTGGAGATACTTCAAACTCTGCAGTTCATTCCTTAATACATCTACACATTTTAATTTTAAAAAAATCATGTTTCAGATGACCTGTTAAGTGACTTAATTCCATTCCACTTTTGGACTAAAGTTGACGCTTCAGAAATATGAACTATTTTTAATACTGAGACTCCGTATACCTGTTGGATAGTACACATGTGTACTTCAGGGTGAGAAACGTGGGCACTGGGGGCAAAATCTAAAGTAAATGCGAAAAATATAATGAAAGTAAAATCAGAGCAAAGCTAGAACCACCAGCCTCTCCTTTCCTGTCAGTGGCACACTCCTTCAATCTCCTGTCTTGCTCTTTGCCTCTTTTTCTCTGTTCAAAACCAGTCCCTGGACAGGATCTCACACTCATTCACACTAAGGTGTAAATGATCAAAAACAGCTAAAATCTCACAAGGTTTTTGCACATTAAGGAGTCACAGCTTTAAAACAAAAGGGAATTTAGGGTATTATCCCCAGGAAAAAGGGATATATTTGGGGGGCAATTGTGTGCCTTCCTGCTCTTTGCAGAAATCACACTTGATTTCAGATTGGGAATTTAGGAAGGTGTGTTAAGGGAAATTAATCATGATTTCTTTCCACTTTGGAAAATACTTGCTTCATTTTGGAAATCGTAGGTTTTGTGATTGTTGTTTGGTATACTGTGTTTTATATGTTTTGCTATCTTTTGTCCCTATTGACTGAAGTTTTAAGACTAAGATGTAAATCTTTCCGTTATTGATCAAAATAACTGGTGGGGAGAAATAGAAACAATAATATTTAATAACTGACATTTGCATACCCTTTACAAAGTGCTTTTATATCCGTGATCATGCATATTATTGGTGTTGAATTACTACTAAATAACAACGGGGATACGAATAAAACACAAAAAAAAATCACAATAACTCAACCCAATTATTAGTATTAGGCACCTACCATGAGTTGCCCGAGGTTCTGTGGGGACCTTGACCTTGCCCCCCAAGACTTTTAAAATTCAGTGGTAAAGGCAAAAGAAGGGCTCCTGCACGTTGGCCATCTGAGAGGTATCAGACTTGAAAACAGAGCGAATATACGTAAAACCCGGGTCACGCTTTGCCTTGTAAGTGAATGTTTGCAGCTGCAATCTAGAGATTGAAGGAGTGCTTGTCCTTCTGCAGAATTCACGAAGGTGGGAAGAGCACCACCAGTCCCCCTTTGGGGACCTGGGAAAGGGAAGTCCCCAGAGGGGTTCTGGGCTTTGCAAATGGTGAGACAGACCTTCTACAGTACAGTTATAAGCAGAGGAAAAGTTCTTTGTGCAAGAAGGGGAGAGCGCCCCGAGGTACAAAGAGCAGATTTAAGGGGAAGAGGATTCTTTCTGCACACATCTGCGAGGGGAGCTGAGGCTGACTGCTGGGGGCGTGTGGGGAAGGAGATTTTTAGGGGGCCGCGGGCTGTGGGTTCCCGCCTGCACCCCTGTCCGCGCCCCACGCTCAGGCAACAGTTGGTCGTGCGGTGCCGGCCCGGGCTCCGGGTGGGGAGGGGGAGTCTCGCGATCGTTGAGGGGGGGGGTGGAGGAAGGGGGGAGGGTGACGGGGGGAGGCCATGACGTAGGGTGGGTGGACGGAAGTGGGGCAGGGTTGAGGGTTATTTAAAGAAGGGGGGCCCGAGTGAAGGGGTTGGAAGCCAGTGATTCCCCACCCTTGCTCCATCTAGCTCTTTCCAGTGCAGCCACTGCCGCCGCCCAGGAGCCCTCGTCCCCTTGCTCGTCCCCCTCCTCGTTCCCGCTCCAACGCCATGGAGCCGGACACCGCCGCAGTGGCAGCCACCGTGGCAGCCTCTGATGCGACCGCCACGATTGTGGTCATAGAGGACGAGCAGCCGGGGCCGTCCACCTCTAAGGAGGAGGGAGCGGCCGCCGCGGCCACCGAAGCCACCGTGGCCAAGGAGAAGGGCGAGAAGAAGAAGGAGGTAAATAGGAAGGGGGTGTGTGTGCGGTGGACAAATCCTGCGCCGGGCCCCTCCGAGGGGCCCAGACCCTGACCTTTGGGCGCCGACAGGTACCGCGGAGCTCGGCTGGGCCGGGGGGCGGCGGGCGCGCGGGGTGGGGGCGGCGGAACAGTCTAGCATTCGCTCCCCTCCCCCTTCCCTTTACGCCTCCTGGAGGCCGGGGGCGGGGCGCGGGCGCGGCGCGGGGCGGCGGGTGCCCGTTATCCCGGGACTTGGGGGCTGGGGAGCCCCTCCACAGCCCCCGGCCCGCCTCGCGTTCCCGGAACTGGGGTAACGGGGTGGGGGATGGGGCCGTGCAGGAAAAAGCCTCCGCCTCTCCCTCTCCTCTCGCTCGCTCCCTCTCCCCCCCCTTCCCGTCGGCCTCTGCCTGGGAAATCTGGGCCCTTCAATCCCACACTGGCGCAAAAGGGGTTTTGCTGGGGGCTTATTTTTTGAAATTTGAATTTCCAGGTGCCGGTGGTTGGAAGGCGGAGGACGATAGGAGAGACTTTTATTTCTTTGATTGGCAATGTCGGCCCCTTGGGTGGCAGGAAAAAAAAAAAAATCATCCCTTGTTCGTTTGGTCTCCGCCTGCTGAGTTAGGCGGGGGTGTCACCCCGAGAAAATGAGCTCTCAGCGTTGTACCCCCGCCACCTCCCAGTCCAAACCCCAAACTGAGGCACGGTGGACGCTGGCTTAGGAAAATTTCCAACGTGTGCACCCTCACCCTCTCCTGCCCCGCCCCCGACGGTATAGTGTTTCACTCCAGGGCCACCCAAATGGTCCCCCAATCCGGCCCCAAGCCTTCCAGGCTTCCGCCTCCCTTTCCTAGTGGGCGCTGCTGGCTCCTGGACACACGCAGGTTTTTTTTTTTTAATTTTTTTTTTAACTCAGCGTCGCCAGGATGAAGTGCTGCTAATGTACATAAGGGGACGGCTCTGACACCTATTAAAGCCAGATCCAGAAAAAATATGTATTATCTCCATAAGGCATATTTCATATGGGCCGAGACGTGCAAATAAAACTATGAAACTCGTTGAAAAAATTGAGATAAAAAAATAGGATGGGGCATAAGGATTTTTGATGTATAATAAAATTGTGGAACGGATCGTTTATGGCTGGATTTTTTCCCGTTTACGAGTAGACATATCGCAATTAAAAAAAAAGGTAGGTAATTAAAATTATGCTTTAGAGATCTCCAGTGGCTTTGTCTGGATCATTATATGATACTATACGACCAAATGAAAAGCTATTGAGGGAAATTAACACCTTTCGCCGCGAATTAGAGTAATTTTAAATTCAGCAGTTGCTTCAGTGACATATTTTACTGTTACAAGGTTGACTAAACAGAAAGACAATTGTAGTGCTAAGTGAAAACCATAGAAAACATACGCATATTAGGATCTATGTGGCACTTGGATCGGTAAGACAATATCGATGATTAAAGCTGGGCCAAATACCAAGCATCAATATAAATCAATGTTGGGAAATTCAGGAGTGCGTCTAGGTGCCTTTTATTCCCTAGATTGGGTAAATGTAAGTGCTCCGCCGTCTTTTGTATGGCAGTAAAGGTTGTCGAATTTCCAGGGTGTATAAATTTTTTGAATTGTGAAGAGACTGGGAATCAATAAAAAACCTGTACAATCACTGAGAGTTGATGCATATATATTCCTACAACTCTGTGGCCTGATCAGAAATTGCACTAATAGTATCTCATTTGTCCGCTCAGCGTAGGGAAATGAGGTGCTGCCTGGAAGGAACTTTCTGGATATCTGAAGTTTACTAATTTAGTCACTACATCTTTTTAAATTTTTCCTTAAAAATCTGAATAGTACCAAAACATCTACTTAAGTGCTTTCATTTGTACCATTGCTTCAAATAAAGTAAATCGGTACCTCCCCCCAATCTAAATATTTACACACTGCCTTGATGCCTTAAATGGTGTCCTAAAAGTGCAGATTAAATACCTTTTTCTCATGTCCGCCAGTTATTGTACTCTGACAGTGATACAAAGGCATCTGAGACCTAGGAGGTTGTTTCCCCTCAATTAAATAACCACCTCCCAGACACTTCGGTATTGTGTTGACTTTTTCATAATTTTTCAGTCTCCTCCATCAATTGTCAGGCTAACTATCACTTTTTAGACACTTCATCTACTTTCATCAGAAAGAATGGGTTTATGATAAAGGACATGGATGTAACAAAACCTTTCATTTAAAACAATTGTAAAATACAAAAATACAAGGGATCCAGCGGGGAGAGGGAGATAACCTGGACACCAAGCAGAAGGGCTGTTACTGCAATGGAACTTAAGTTTTAGTCCTGGGCTTCTGCCATCCTTTCTTGCTGTTGCCAGTGTGCCTTCTTCTAGTGGTCGTTCCCAAGTCATTTGCTGCTGCGTTTATTCTCTGTAGAATGGGAAGCCAGATTATCAAACTTGCTGGAACTGCGTATCAAATAAAAGAAAGTAGGCTGTGAATGAGAGCATTTTCGTGATGCATAAAGTAGATGAGAGTGGATTATCTTGTGACATTTAGCTACAGAAGGGTATTTTTGCTTACCTTCTGGTTCTTGAACTTCCTTGGTTTAAGTGACAGTTGGATAACCTAACACTGTGAAAATTAGAGTTGGTATTTTTGGTAATGAAAATGTCAAGAAAAAGGTCATGGTCTTTAAGACAGGGCATCTTGGTGACCTTGTGCTGCATTCTCATGGCATCTAGACTACCAGATGATAAAATCCATAAGGAATTCATTAGAATATCTTAGTCACCTTTTATCTTTTCTTGTATGAGAGGGTTTATTTGTGAAAACATACAGACACAAATGGAAAGGTTTAGAAGGTAGGTATTTTAAAATTTGTTGTGGAAGATAGTGCCAATTAAGTAATTACCTACAGCTTTTAATGGCAATGCTCAAGGTTAGGAATTTTAATTAGCATATAATTAAAATTTTATGGTATTCTACCACAAGGTAAGCAAAAAAGTAAAATGTTCTTCTAATGTTAAAGCTTTAATTTTCTATAAGTGAAATTTGTATCCCACATTATTAGATATGTACTTGTGTATATGAGGGAAAGTAATTTTGAAACTTGAAAACTAGATTTCATTTAGCTTTTCAGGGAATGATAAAGGTGTGGATTTTGTTATCCAGTTTTCCTTGTTGCTTTGAAAATAAAATAGGGTTTCTAGTATATGTGACAGTTTGGAAGTGTGGTATTGAGGGCATTTTAGTAGCTTCTATTCTCATCCATCCAGAATTACATTCAAAACATCCCACATACATACATATGAGATGCTGTAAATCAAGATGGCTGTTATTTGGGCTAAGAATAACTGAACAATATCTGATCAGTGCTCCAAAGGAGAACCCTGACCAGGGTCAGATTCCATAATCTTAGTCTGGATTTCCTCAAAATAGAAATTTTAGTAAATGTTAGAAAACATTTATTAACTACTGGAGCCATGTTTTTCTTATGTTTAAGTTCACATTCTTCTGTTGATTTATGACCTAAGTTTTCAGGAACAGGCTGTCAAAAGCCATGCTCAAATGGACATAATTTCTTTAGTTTTCACAAACAGATTTGTGTTTTGACTTTGCAGTCTGTGTTAAAACTGCAATACTCTCCACTTTGGTACTAATGGGTAGATTTGTGTTTTTATTATTTTATTTCTTGATTTCTTACAGGGAAGGAGGTGTATTCTACATATCTATTTATATTTACAAGTACTAGCTTTGTCTTTATAAAGGATAGGATGTATGAGATAACCCCCTAGATAATTTCAGTATTTTAAAGTAGCTGATTTATATTACTTTTCACTAAATTACAATTTTTTAAAATATCAAAGGTTAATAGTTAATAGCCCTGAGAAAATGCTTCTACAAAATATTCGTGTTTATAAATAGTTTTGAAAGGTTTTCTTTCCAGTAGGAGAAAATTAACATAAACCAAACGTTTGAAACTGTACTATTTCATTATTTTAAATATAAATGATTGCACTGCAGTACATAAAACAGTTTAAATGTTCTAATTAGAATATAAAACAATATTAAAAAATCATATCTTTTCAGGAACAGAAACCACAGTCTTTTCTTCTGAAAGTTTGGCTTGTTACATAAAGAAGTGTTTCTGAGAATTAATATTTACTTTCCTTGAATTCTTTGGTTTGTGGTTGATAATAGTCTAGATTTTAAATCTCCTATTTGGTGGTTATACACTTTCTTACACTTTAAATTAGACAGTAGGTGAAAAGGCTCGTTTTCCCACCTTTTGGTTTTTATTTTAATTAATGTTATTTCTCTGGCTTTCACAATTCTTCGGATTTTTTTTTAATTGGACCTCAGGTGCACAGAACTGGATTAATCATAAGCCCTGTTCATGGCATGCTCTCATCATTGGTCCAGGCATGGCCCATGTTGATTTATTTATTTAGTATTTAATTACTTTTTACTTTCTTCAAATGAGAATGTTGACCTTGCTTTGCAATTTGATGATTTATTTTCTTTGAAATTCTAGAAAAACCTTTCTCCATTTCAACTCAAACTTGCTGCTAAAGCTTCTAAATCTGAAAAGGAAATGGATCCAGAATATGAAGAGAAAATGGTAAATATGTTCTTGGCTAGGATAGTGAATACAGTAGTTGATTTATATAGAGGACATGTGAAAGATTAAAAAATATATGTGTTTATATAATGAATACAGAATCATAGGTTTTAGAATTGAAAAGTAATTTCATATATCATCCACCATAATAGATTTTTGTTGGATAAATGAATCTCCTCATTTTCGGATGAGGAAGTAGAGTATCAGAGAAATGATACGGAATAGTTGGGGCTGGAAGGCACATCTCTTCACTTTTGTTTCACACTCTTTACCCCATAATAGGGTGTTTTATGCTAGAAATATTTTATCCACGAAGTGAAAATGTAAGTGGCAATATCAATATGGCTGAGAGAAAGCAGGTCACAGAACCAGCCTGGTATTTTCTTCTCCCTCTCACCTTGCTCTGGATATGTGAATGAATGCTACACATTATGAAACATGTAATATGGTAATACATTTTCCTGAGGGAAGGCTATTTGCCCAATGTATGAAAATATTACATGCTTAAGCAGTATAACCGTAATTACACCCACCTACGGCTTTGCTCTACATTTAATTATTTAATGTTTAGTCACTAAAACCCATATTTTAGCTTTAATTTAAACTAGACTTTTATGCCCTGGGATCATTCAAAACCAGTGAACTTGGTTAACTGAAAAGAGAAATTAATAGGCAGTTAGAACTGATTTTTTTTTGTCAAGGGGTTGTTTTTGAAGTAATATTATAAAAATTAGTAGAGATGAAGTACATTTTTTGGTTGTTCATGGTGATTTTACAGAACTCCATGCCTTAATGTTTAAGGCCACATCTAACGTAGACAGTTAATGTTTTAACAACTCTAAAAACAACATTCCAGTGAGGATAACGTAAAATGGAAAGGTTTTGGCCTCCTTCCAGCTACTGGTCTGAATGTATTTGTCTAATTCTTACATTTATGTTAATGAATTCTTGTAAGATTCTGATGTTATTAATTATGCATCCTTCATTGGTAATCAAATGTTCTCTACCCTGTGGTCAGAAAGTGACTGGGAATTAAAAAATCACCTTCGTTTTTTTCTTTATCTTGATCTTTTAAGATTTTTTTAGTGGAAAAAATGTTTTATTGCATTTATTGGTATAAGCTATATCACCTTTTAAAATTTATTGGGAAACTATATATCGATTTTTCTTTCTTTCTTTCTTTTTTTAATATCTTTATTGGAGTGTAATTGCTTTAAAATGGTGTGTTAGTTTCTGCTTTATAACAAAGTGAATCAGCTATACATATACATACATCCCCATATCTCCTCCCTCTTGAGTCTCCCTCCCACCCTCCCTATCCCACCCCTCTAGGTGGTCACAAAGCACCGAGCTGATCTCCCTGTGCTATGTGGCTGCTTCCCACTAGCTCTCTATTTTACATTTGGTCGATTTTTAATTGTTAACATATATCAACTATTTCACTTATACATGTGTGCGTGTATATTTTTTCTCCAAATCCTCACTTTCGGGAGAAACTTTATATACTCTTAGCATAAAACACAATTTTCCAGATCACTATACTTGAAGAGAGAAATGTATTGTACCATGACATTGAAAGTATTTTGAGACAAGATGACACTGTATTCTAAGATTTAAATTGTTTCTAGGTGAAGCTTGAAAATTCTTGGTTGGCTTTCCAAACCATTCAGGATTTGCCTTTTGACCCCAATTCTTTAAGCAGAGTACTTCTTATTGAGGCATTTCTTAAGTCTGTCGGATCACTTGGCTTCTACTCAAACCATCTGAAAATACCATTTTCAAATTCTGCTACTTACTAGCTGTGGGAACTTGGGCAAGTTACTTACCCTCTCTGTGCCTCAGTTTTATCATCAGTAAAATGGGGATAATACTAGTACCTACCTCATAGGTTTATTAAGAGAATTAAATGGGTTAGTATGTTTAAAGTGCTTAGAACATAGTACAAATTAAGTGCAATGTAAGTATTTGTTAAATTTTGAATGAACACAAAAGGAAATCATTACTTTTTCTTTTGTCTTGTAAATTAGAAAGCAGATCGAGCAAAGAGATTTGAATTTTTACTGAAGCAGACAGAACTTTTTGCACATTTCATTCAACCTTCAGCACAGAAATCTCCAACATCTCCTCTGAACATGAAATTGGGACGCCCTCGAATAAAGAAAGATGACAAGCAGAGCTTAATTTCTGTTGGAGAGTATGTTGGCATCTGTCTCTCTACTTTCTTCCCTCTCTCCTTCCCTCCCTTCCTCCTGCCCCACTTCTACCTCCCTTCATACTTCCCTTCCTTCTTCACTTATTCAGTGTGATTTTATATTCAAAAAATATGGTTATTGTCAGTTTAAGTATGTTTTGGAGGCAACAATATTTCTTATCTCAGTAGAAGTCAATAAGTAAAAATGTAGGCTGGTTCTACCAACTTCTAAGCAAGACTCTAGATAACCCTTCTTTTTTCATAAAAGATATTAACAGTGTATACTGACTTAATTGACACCTTAGCATTTGGGTTGGATATGAAGGTATTTCTTTTTTCATTTCAGCTACCGTCACAGGCGCACAGAACAAGAAGAAGATGAAGAGCTGCTCTCGGAGAGTCGGAAAACATCTAACGTGTGTGTTAGATTTGAGGTGTCACCTTCATGTAAGTACTTCATCATGTTGGTGTTTTTTGTTTTCAGTTTAGTTTTAGAAAATTTTACTTGGTTGTATTAATGAAATTATGAGAGCCTTGATTTTTTTTTTCAGATGTGAAAGGAGGACCACTGAGAGATTATCAGATTCGAGGACTGAACTGGTTGATCTCTTTGTATGAAAATGGAGTCAATGGTATTTTGGCTGATGAAATGGTAAGGAGTTGGTAGCTAAAACACACATTCTCAGTTATCAGTAATTTTATGTAAATTTGAAATACCTGAGCTGAACTTCCCCCCTGGGGTTTGGAGGCTAATTGTTTTATTTAGTTGTAACATAAAAGGCATTTGTGAAGTCTAGAATTGTTTCTTTAAGTAACCTCTAGAACATATACTTTCACAGGCCACCGAATTCTTTTTGAAATTTTCTCAGATGGTATAAAAAAAACCTCCTTGTACTTTTGTTGATGTTTGCACTTTGGCCTCCAGGAAGCTCAGAGCCATAGTGAATACCAAAATGGAGCATCTGTGTAACTTTTAATGGTCTGCCCATTGTGTCCTTTGTGCCTTTTCCTATTCTTTAGCTTTTAGTCTTACTTTCCTTGGCCCCTCTTTATTTCTTTTTGACCATTAATTTATGTTCCATGTTTTCATTGTAGGCTACCTGAAATCCTTTTGGGAATGAGGTGGGGATAGAAACCAAACGCTAAATGAATGAATGTATGCATGAGTGAATGTAAATGCCTCCATGTGTGATCAAACAAAGTGTAAGGAACAAAAAAGTGAAGAGCATTGTTGAGTCTTGACAGTAGAGTGCCAGCTGGGAGTCAGGAAATGAGCTAAGGAATGATGGACATACAGTTGTCCCTCCATATCCGAGGGAGATTGGTTCTGTGACTCCCCGGGATACCAAGATCCATGGAAGCTCAAGTCCTTATATGAAATGGCGTAGTACAGTTGGGTGCTCTGTATCCGCGGTTCGCCATCCACGGATTTTGATCTGTGGTTGGTTGAATACCCGGATGTGAAACCTGTGGATTTTGAGGGCAGACTGTGTAAGAAAATGACCAAAGAGAAAAAGTAAGGCCATTTAAGATGCTAATTCATCAGGTCAGAGGAGTATATGAAGACCTGGTTTGGCATTTTAAGACCAAATGAATAAGGTGGGATTTAAGAGAGGGCAGTGATACTCATATATGTTACTCTGGAGCCATATTTGCAATCACATATCCATATTGGCCACATGACTATTGATGTTCTATAGCTTGTAGTGTAGTAGTCAGTCCCGTAGGTACTCATCCCTGGCTAAGCAACTGTTAGGTGTGTGGCAAGTCCTTTAAATCAAAGGTCCTTATATTTAGTATTCTGGGTTGGAAACTACAGTCAGCTCAGACAGGGAGGAGCTTAGTTAATTGAACAACAGAAAGATCAGGATATATCTCAAGCTCCTCTTGACTGCAGCCTGTCTAAAGATCCTTCATATTGAATTTATGCTGACACCAGCTATGTTTTAATTACTAAAAAGGGGAAAGATACTTTGAGTATAGAAAATTTGGAAAAAAATTGAGAAAAAATTAAAAGTAAGTTATAATTTTGTTACCTCGAAATAACCATAGTTAACATTTTGGCATATTTCTTTTTAGTCTTTTTCCTCTGGTTGTATTTATTTTGCATAGTTGAGGTCATATTATATATGATTTGGTATTCTGATTTCTTCACATTCATACATATTTTCCACATAATTAAACATTTTGGTAAAAATAATTGTTAATTACTGCATAATAATTAATCCTAGGGAGGTTCCATAATTTTATTCATTTCCTCCCTTATTGCTGGTCATATGGATTGGTTGATAGTATATATTATATATATGTATATAGTATATGTTGATTGATATATATGTATATTTTTGATATATAATAATACTGTTATGAGAACCCTTGTAATTTAGTTTTTCTGCACCTCTCAAATTATTTCCATAGGATTTCTAGAAGTGGACTTACTTGGTTAAGGAGTATAAACATTTTAAGATTTTAATGCATAACATCCATAAAACTCATCTCATAAGTGAAATATCAGATAGGATAAATGCTATAAAAATAGCTTTAAGCTTAGGTTTATAAAAGAAATGTATACCTTGTATAGAGATAAAGCCAGAAACTGTTTTGAAAGGTCATACAGCATAGGACATAGTTCCCTTTCCCATAGGTTAGGTAGTGGATTCATGGGTGTTCAGTATATTATTTTTTAAAAAGTCCACTGGACTAGGTGATCTCTAGGGTCCTTTCTGGCTGCAAAGTTCATTTATATTCTGTTCTTTTATGATTCCTTAGGTCTTCAAGGGTGTGAGATGCAAGTATAGAGCTACATGCCCCTTGAAATGCATAGTCTGAATATTTCATGTCTGGGCTGTAATAATGTTGGGGTCAATGGGAAAGAAAGAGCTGTATCTAAGCAGGCTGATAAAGGAAATGTGTCTTTGTGAAATACATGAAATTCCTAATTTTGCAAACTAGTAGAAAAAATAATATAGGTTGCTAGCTCCTTTAGGAGTAAAAGTCTCCTAAATAGAAAATTGCTTTGTTGAGCAACTTTGTAACTGCAAGTTCTTAGCTTCTTTTTGTGCTCAGGGTAAGTATTGAATTGGAATGGTTATTCATTAAAAAAAAAAGTCTTTTAACTTTTCCCTATGTGAGATAGTTGGCAAATATCTTTTGTGAACTTGCTACTAACAAATGTTTCATTAAATAAAAAATGTTTATGGATTTTTTTTCCTTGTGATGATAATGCAGGGTCTTGGTAAGACTCTACAGACAATTGCTTTGCTTGGTTACCTGAAACATTACCGAAACATTCCTGGACCTCACATGGTTTTAGTTCCAAAGTCGACTTTACACAACTGGATGAATGAATTTAAGCGATGGGTCCCATCTCTTCGTGTTATTTGTTTCGTTGGAGACAAGGATGCGAGAGTAAGTGAGAAACAGGTTTAAAAAGGCAATCAAGGATAACATCATTTCTGGGGTTAAGTTTTATTGCTATAAAAGACATTCGAGTTGACTGCTACTACTAGATATCACTTAAGTTGTGCTTACTCTTTGTTAGGCTCTTTTGTAAGTGCGTTTTATGTATTAATTAAGCTAATTCTCACAACACTCCTGTGAGGTAGATGTGTTACCTATTCATAACAGAAAATCCATTATTATGCTTATTGGCATTTACTTTTAACTAGCTCATTAACCTAAGCATTTTGAATTGCACTTTTAAGTGATTCTTTATTTAAAAAAATCTTACTTTATTGACAGTATATCTTATCAGCGATTCTATCGTTTGTGCTGTTTTGATGCCAAAAATGTATCAATTTGCATTTCAATTTTTTTGTTTAAATTTTTTACTTTTGACTTTGACTTGTTTACATGCACACATGCACACACACATGAATGGAACTTTTTCTCTTTGTACAGAGAGCCTTGTGTTTTGTGTTTATGCATAGACACAGCTTTCAGTTTTGATCTTTGAATAGAAAAATACATGTGTGCATACATTCTTAGATAATATCAGAAACTCTGTGCTCTTCTTTAAAGTAGCTATTTGTCAATCTAGTAGGCTACAATTATTTTAGGACTGTTGAATTAATCTAAAAATAATGAATTATACAAAAATACCAAAATGAATAATCAGCTTAGAAAGCATATTATTAAACTTGGTCTTTATTTTGCCTCCAGAGAACATAGTTTAGAGTAAAGATTTATTCTATTTTACATATTTAGATAGGTTATCAAAAGATATCCTCGGAAGAACGGTAGCATAATGAATTATGTGATTTTATTCTTATCATTTTGCTTGAAGAAAAATTACTTAAAGTTATTTAAATTTAACTTATAAATAATTTAAATATTGAAATACTGAGCTCATAAATATAGAATTACAGGCTTGATTCTTCCCTATGCCTAATATTTCGCAGTAGCAAATTAGTCACTTAGAAATCTTTCTGATTGCTGCTATTATATAATGTAATACCATTTCTTATAAAATTTTGTATTTCTAAAGTATTGATTTGTTTTGCTGAAGTTATTCGTTTTATTTATTTATTTATTTATTTATTTATGTATGTATTTATTTCTTTTTGGCTGCGTTGGGTCTTCGTTGCTGTGTGCAGGCTTCCTCTAGTTTCAGCGAGCAGGGCTGCTCTTTGTTGCAGTGCAGGGGCTTCTCATTGCGGTGGCTTCTCTTGTTGCGGAGCACGGGCTCTAGGCGCACGGACTTCAGTAGCTGTGGCTCGTGGGCTCTAGAGCACAGGCTCAGTAGTTGTAGAGCATGGGCTTAGTTGCTCTGCGGCATGTGGGATCTTCCCGGACCAGGGCTTGAACCCATGCCCCCTGCACTGGCAGGCAGATTCTTAACCACTGCGCCACCAGGGAAGTCCCTGAAATTATTCTTGTAGGTCATAGATATTGAGAAATATCTAGGCTTGTGTTGTCATCATGTCTCAGTAAAAATGTATGTCAGTGGTTTTCGACTATATTAGTGGAATCCAAGGGTTTCATGAAGTGTCTCTGGGAGTTTTCAAGAAAGGGTGGATGTATTTAATTGGTGACTGCCCTATCTCTATCCCATGGGAGGTTGAAATTCTTCTAGACACTTCAAAAACTTCTTAATCATGAAAACTAAACTTCAAAGTCAATGTCTTGCAAATTTCCACTCATTAATGGGTTGGGGTTCAGTTTAGTGGGTGGTGACAACAAGTTTTTAAAACATTGAGATAGAGTAGAAAGTAGCATTGAGGATATGTATTGCTTCTTTCTATATACACGCCCTCAAACATGTATGTGTATACTGGATTGCGACCTAAAATAAAATTTTACTGTGGGCCATGGTCAAAGAGTTTGAGAACCAGTAATTGTTAATTACATAAATAATTAATGTGCCATATGCAACACTTAAAGATTGATGTCGTTATGTGTAGAGAAAATCCAGATCATTATTTATAGATAGATTTGAACCTTTGTACCACATAGGATAGATATGTTGGATCTTTCTATTTTCCTGGCCTTCTGTAAACACTTTATGAGGTCAGTATTTTGGTAATAAAGTATTTGATGTAGGCTACAGTAGGTATTTAATTGCGGTAGGAAATTATTAGAGAAAATCCTGATCCTGTTTGAAGCTAATGTAGTCCTGAAGTATTTAGAGGTATGATTCCTAACCATAGTTTTTGACCCCTTCCTTTCACACTCCAGAGGCATCAAAGGTCATGGACATGGAAACAGGAGATCTGGTTTTAATTCTGGCTTTGCTACTGACTGTGATGTTGAATGAATCTCAAAGGGCCTTAATTTTTGTCACCTATAATATGAGAGCTTTTGGATTATGTGATCTTTAATATTCTGTCAAGGTATTTAACTCTGAAACTATCAAGTAGTTACACAAATTTCAAAGAAGAGCTAATTTAAATTAAAATATGTGTATGTTCTATGAAACTGTACGAGGAACCATTAAACTGAGTATTTCACAAAATCAAATAAGGGTAAGGTGTATGCAGGACTAAATAGGGTCTGGCACCCTGGTTCTTTTTATTTTGCCTCTAACTCCCTAATGTCTTACTTAACTTTTTGAATACCACTTCCCAGGGAGCAGCTGAGATCTACAAAGGCCTTTTATCTGTCCTCTACTTCAGTCCAGGCAATTCTTTTATACATAGTGGGCACTCATTGAATATTTGTTGAAAGAGTCCCTGGCGTGTTTGATGCATAACTGAATTTATGAAATAATGACTTTGCAGTGAACAGTCAATTTTGTTTATGCACTGTACTTTCAGATTTACAGTACTAACCAGTCCCTTCTCAATGTAGATTTTGCTGCTCCCTGTTAACCTTTGTGGTTTTATTTTGACCCGTAATAAAAAATAATCTGGAATTCAGTTAATACAAATTAAAAATGCTTTCAATCAACTTGGCTACCACATTGGCCACTGCCTATGAAGATTTAAAAATAGTTTTAAATAATCTCACTGTTTTAAATAGACTCATGTACTAGATAAAGCAAGTCCCCTTTATAAAATCACATTTGTAGCCTCATAACATCAGGAATTTCACAAAAACATTAGTGGGCTTTCATGACCCCTTAACAAAATTTATGACTCATCCCTGCTAGAAAGTGAAGGAGACATACAAGAGATCTCAAAAGGTTGGAATCACTCATGTATGTTGAGCTTTTTCCATTTATCGAAATGCTATCATGTTGGTAATGCTGGGATCTTGGTAAGAGTATGGTATTCAGAAAGTAGTTCCTTTGCCCATGTCCTTTTGATCCTTTGTGGTATGAAGAGAGAGCCTAGTAATTGTCATCTTCTGGTGATATGAACTTCTCCGGTTCATCGAATATGCTGTACTCGTTTAATGGAAGCCTTTGCTTCTCTTTTTTTTTTTTTTTAAAAGAAATTCACGTTCTTTTATTTATTTATTTATGACTGTGTTGAGTCTTCGTTTCTGTGTGAGGGCTTTCTCTAGTTGCGGCAAGTGGGGACCACTCTTCATCGCGGTGCGCGGGCCTCTCACCATCGCGGCCTCTCTTGTTGCGGAGCACAGGCTCCAGACGCGCAGGCTCAGTAATTGTGGCTCACGGGCCCAGTTGCTCCGTGGCATGTGGGATCTTCCCAGACCAGGGCTCGAACCCGTGTCCCCTGCATTGGCAGGCAGATTCTCAACCACTGCGCCACCAGGGAAGCCCTTTGCTTCTCTTTTGTTGATGAAAAATATTAGCATGTCATACAGATAATTGACTACAAAAGTATCTTTGGGCCTCAGATTTCCTATCTCTAAAATGGATGAGACCGAATGATTCCAAGGGTCTCTTAGAATTCTTAATAGTCTGTTGATGCTTTAATTCTGTGACATCTTGTCAACATATTCTAATATAAGGAACTTTATTTTGCATCAGGCCGCTTTTATTCGTGATGAAATGATGCCAGGAGAGTGGGATGTTTGTGTTACTTCTTATGAGATGGTAATTAAAGAAAAATCTGTATTCAAAAAGTTTCACTGGCGATACCTAGTCATCGATGAGGCTCACAGAATAAAGAATGAAAAATCTAAGGTAAGCTAGTTCTCAACATCTTTATTAAAGTTTTCTTTTAACTACCATTTCTGTTTGTTTACTTCTCTGTATTCAGAATTTAAAAAGTGATAGAAGATTGTGATTTTATTCACAGAATGTGAATGAAAATCAGTTTTTAAAATGATTTTGAAGTTTAAATGATTGAATATAAGACAAATGAAAATTGAGCCCAGTTTTTATGTAAAGAAAATTAGGTGTTCATTTGCTATAACTGTTGCAGCCTAAGTAACTCTGTTATGCTACAGTATTTTAATATTTTGGCAATATTTGGTGTATAAATGTCATTTGCATTGGTTTATTTTTGAGGAGCTACCTTACGTGTATTCATATGGATTAGAAAAAATCATTTCCTAGAATTTTCTGACTTGTGTGAATTAGAGTGTGGTGTTAACATTGAAAAATACCAACATTTCTTGCCATTCAACTCCATCAACAGTAGGAAAAGCGTCAATTATTATGATGAACCTCTCTTTGGATCACTGGGCTGCTTTGGGAGAACCAGGGACACAACTGAAGCAAAATCACCAGGTGGTGCTTTTCAAATTAGAGTTAATACCCGATAAGAGGACGCATGTTAGAGAATAATTGTTAATTTAAGAGCACTATAAAAATGTGCATTTTTATTGATAAGATTACTGTTCTTTTATACTTTTTCTGCTTTAATTTTTGTGGTTTTATATTTAGAAAGTTAATATAAGATATTCGGGGAAAATGGGCTCAAGTGTGGTGCTTAAAAATTGTGACCAGGCCAAGTTAGAAGTTGGCTAGGCATGGTGGATGAACATGATTGGCAGGGAGAAGGCGATACTGTTGTATAAAGTGACTAGCCTGAATTCCATAGAGTTCTGACTGTTTCTGTGGACCCAAAGTGGAAAAAATAAATTTTTTAAAGTGGGGGAACGGTCTCAGGTGTGACTGTGATCTGCATTCTTGTAAGTGTAGAAATGCCTAGAATATTTTGTTCAGTTGTGCTTCACTGTGGCAATGTCACCTGAACCAGGATATTTTGCCACAGAAAATTAATTTTCAAGTTTTATTTTATTCAAAAAATGTATTGGGTTGGATGAAGAACTGATGAACATTCTAATAAATAAAACAATGTTGACATAACTATTCTTTTTCTAGCTTTCAGAGATTGTTCGTGAGTTCAAGTCAACTAACCGCTTGCTCCTAACTGGAACACCTTTGCAGAATAACCTGCATGAACTCTGGGCACTACTCAACTTTTTATTGCCTGATGTCTTTAATTCTGCAGATGTAAGTTTGTCATACGTTTTAAGTGTAATTTTCTTGTGTTCACAGACATCTGTTTTCAAAGCATAGAATGTAGATTGAAATTGATAGTTCTTTTTCACTTGTAATTCTTTATTTGTGTTTTGATTTTCTCAGAAAGGTGCTCTTAACTAGAAATTTTTTCAAACAGGGATATTTAGAGAAATAATGTTTCTTTTCTTTGAGATTATCCTGCCTGTTAAACTTTGCCTATATAATAACATTGCTACCACAACTTATGACATAAGGTAGACTGAGTTCAGAATAGTGCTTTCTAAATTTTCTTTTAATTAAATTGGAAGGGTTTTCTGCATACTAGTTTGGCAGGTGGAGTCATTGAAATAATCTTTAATTATTGCAGGTATTAACATTTGGTGAGTACTAAAGAGTTTATAATATGTGATGTGAAAAGCAACATATTTTGTAAATGTATGATTTATACTGTTTTTATCATTAACACAAGGTTATGCTAGTGCAGCAAACAGAATTGAATGATTTAAGGAGTTTGGAGCTTGATTTTCCTCATTACTGATATTAATTGATAATAAAAAGTACCAAGTTCAGCTATCTATTGGTTTGTATACCTTATCTTGCTTTTGTTCATTTTTACTGTTTGATTAACATTTTCATTAGCATGTTTTCGATTTTTTATTCTTATTCCTACTCCTTTTAACTGGATATAATGCTACTATGGTATGGGGAAGCCTAATGAAAGCTTTTTAAGGAAAAACTGCTGATGGAGTGCCTCTATAATGCGGTTCAAATTTTGTTAACTGCTCCAGTATTTTATCTGTTTTCAAAGTAAATAATATTGGCCATCACAGTTAACATATTTTTGACAGTGCTTTTAAAATGAATTATTGCTATATGAGTTGTATAAGAATTTATAGAATACTGAATTTATTAAAAAAAACAACTGTGCACTTACTGCAGAATTTTCACCCCTCCACAGGACTTTGATTCTTGGTTTGACACTAAAAATTGCCTTGGTGATCAAAAACTTGTGGAAAGACTTCATGCAGTAAGTAATAGCAGACAGGAAAATTTAGTAATTATATATATATAACTGAGTTAGAAAACAAGCTGCTATAGAATCTATTTGAACTTGTGGATTTGCTTCTGGGCTCAGTCTCAGTGTTTTTCCCTCTCAACTTTTTTAATAGCCTCTTTGGGAGGCAAACTCCTACTATATCCTCAGCTTCTCTATGGAACAGCTCTTTTGCTTTGGCTCTCTCCCCTGGATAATGTGGTTCTCTCCCATAGAGGCTGTTCACTCTCCCGTACCCCACAGGTCCTTGAGATTGCATCAGTATTCTCCTAGTTCCTCAATGCCATTTCAAAACCATTGCTTCTCCACTGTCACGTGTAAAACTCTTCCTTTGAGGCTCAAGTTATCTTGCAAGTCCATCCTCCGTCCATTCTTTTATCTGTCATCTATTCATTACCAGGTGACCCCCTCACATTCATTGAACACCAGTTTTCCCTTCTTTGTTAACAGCTTCTTGTATCCTTCTCTTTCACTCATATTATTCCATTTGTACCTGTCCTGTTATCTCACAGAGATATCCAGTGCCTGGACCCCTGCTTTACCCCCATCTGTCAGACCATTTCTGTTACATTTTCTGTATCCAGCAATGAGCCCATTTTCTATCACTTGAACCACTTTTTTTTTGCCAATATCTCAAACTCCCTTGCTCTCTTGATCTGCCATTTCTGCCCTAAAAGCCCTAAACTGGAATTATGTAACTGTGTCTCTGTCCTATGGGTTTGAATTCTGCTTCTACCACTTACTAGCAGAGTGACCTGCTCTGTACTGGGGCTGCTCAACACTGATAAAGAAGATTACACCCACTGTACAGGTTGGAGCCACTACAGTTTCATGTTCCCTAACATAAGCTGGGATTTGATGATGTTGGTGATCCTTCAACATGGCCTTCTTCAGCATTCTTTCTCATTTCCTAGAACAGCTATTTCAGACTTTCCCCGGTCTCCCCAAGACCTCTAACCCAGGTGTTCCCTGCCCTCCTCCTTTCTCAGCAAGTACCAAGTACCATCATTCCTTTCTCAGCAAGTACCAAGTACCATCATTCCTTTCTCAAAGAGAAAATAGAAGACATTAGGTAGGAACTCCTTCAAGGATATCCATCTTCCAAGGATATCTGCATCTGTGTTACCCCTGTTTGAGTGGAAGAGGTCTTCTTTCTCCCAGCAATGGCTAATTGTTCCAACGTGAACCCTGGATCTCATCTTTTCCTGTTTCCTTATGGACTTTTCCCCTTGATTTATCCTTTTTATTGACTGAATTTTCTACCTCTCCTTCCATGTTGGCTCTTTTCCTTCAACATGTAAATATGCTTAATTATCTCCCTTATTAAATCCTAACCCACACTTAGATGCCCCCACCTCACATACACAGAACAGTACTCCCTCAACACTTTGTCCTTCTCGAGCTCTGATTCTGGTTTATTACCTTGATGGCTAAGCTATTTGAAAGTTTAGTTTATCCCCTCTATCTCCACCACCAAATCTCCTATTTGCTCTTTTTTTTTTTTTTTTTTTTGGCCACACCATGCGGCATGTGGGATATTAGTTCTCGACCAGTGATCAAACCCCTGCCCCCTGCACTGGAAGCGTGGAGTCTCAACCACTGGACCTCCAGGGAAGTCCCTATTCACTCTTTTTTAAAATGTACACCTATAATTTTAATTGGCTTAGTGGAGTTTTGTGAGGAAGTGGGTATAGATGCATTTGCTATTTTTTGTCTGCTGTTTTTAACGAGAGTCTCAATCTCTCTTTACAAATAATACTAAAAAAAAACCCCATGTATTGTCCACTTCTCCCTCTCTCCCCCTACCCTGGAAAAATGTAAACTTGATGTGGCAGAGACCCTGTCTATTTTCCACCACATTGTGCCCTGTGTGCCTGGTCCAGAGTAACTGCTCATTAAACATTTATTGACTTGAAGCCCCAACAGTCATCATACTTTATGTAAATATTTATTTAGAGTTAAACAGAACAAGTCCAGAAACAAATGACCTTATGTAATAGGGAATTTATTGTAAGAATGCAGAGGAGTAGAAGACAAATCTTCCAAGAATCTTGTAACACAAGTTGTAGTACAGCTGGGCCTCTGATAGCACGAACTTGGTCAACTCTGGGGAATGTTTACTCTGTCTCTGGTGGGTCCTATTCACTCCTGAATCCATTGACCACTAGCTTTTATCCATTAAATACAATTGAAACTTACCTCACAAGTGTTTGTGATTTTTCAGTTACTTAGTTCAGGGTATACCTTTTGGTCAGTGCCCTAGCATCTCTGTAATATTTAGTACCGCTAACCACTCCTGCTTTAAGAGCTTTCTGTTTAGTGTCTGGGGTATGGGATGGATTTTCTCTTACCTCTTTGGCTATTCTTTTCAGTCCCCATCATGGGCTTTTCTTTCTCTGTCTCTGAAAGTTTAGTGTTTTGTAGGGCTTTGTCTTTGTCTTCCTTTTTCATTTGTGCTCTCCCTGGGGGTTCACTCCCATAGTTTCAGCTACCACCTCTATACTTGTAACTCCCAAATTTCTCTCTCCTTGTCTCTCTCCTAAGCTCTAAACTTACATATCCCACTGCCTTCTGAGTCTTCTGCCTAAATGTCTCACAGGCAGTTGAAACTCTTAAAAATGCCACTTAGACAAATTTAAGAGGCCCAAGCAGGAAACCAGAAGTCTTCTTTTACACTTCCCTTTTCCTTACCTCCCATGGATCTCTAGTAATAATAGCCACAGTTTACTGATGTCTACTGTGGTTAAGCTCTACACATGTACTACCACAAATTGTCACAGCAGCCTTGAAAATAGGTATCTTTATCCCCATTTAAAAATGCTTGGCATACATATATACCATAAATCTATATGTTTTGGATGAATGGATGAGGAAACAGGTTTGGAAAAGTTAAAGAACTTGCCCAGCTCACAACAGCTAATCAGGGACTGAGCTGGATGTAGAATCAGCCTGATCTGGGTTTGATTTCTGCTTCTACCACTTACTAGCAAGGTGACTTTGGTGACGTTACTAAAATTGAAATAATTGCCTTTCCCTCAAAGATTTATTGTAAGGATTTAATACTCTATCAAGTTCATGGCGTAGTATTTGGCACATTGCAGGTCCTGTAGAGATTTTTTTTTTCTTGTGATAGAATTTGCCTTGCAGGTATATACTGATTATTTCATGTTTTTTTCTCTTTTCATTCGTATCTTCCTTAACATTGAACCATTTTTTCCTCATTCATATATTTAACCATTTTTAAATGGCTTGAATTTTTGTTTCACTTTTAGAGACTCTTGGATCCATACTCTGACCTCAGATTTCCTCTCAGGTTTAAAAATATTGTATGACAGCAGATTTTTAAAAAAAGGATATTTTGTACTTTTTCAATAGTCAATAATCTTATTGTCTTAATTTTTAATGTCTTTTCTGCCATCAAATCATGAATGTCTAATTTAGGTCCCCTATTCTGAGTCTCTAATGGGCCATTACTTGGTTCTTTTTTACCAAGAAAGTTGGCAACTGGTGTTGGTAGTGTTTTTCAGATTATACAGTGGGAAGTAAATTTCACATTAGGGTGTTGTCAATGAAATAAATGGTTTATAATATTGAATGTTTTATAAACTTTTATAAAAACTCTCACTTTTTAGGTTTTAAAACCATTTTTGTTACGACGTATAAAAACTGATGTAGAGAAGAGCCTGCCTCCTAAAAAAGAAATCAAGATTTACTTGGGATTGAGTAAAATGCAGCGAGAATGGTGAGCTATTTTATTTCCATTAGAATTTATTTATTAAAAATTAGCTTTGTAGTGGTTCAGTTGTGCCTTTAGTTCAAAAATTACATTTTTATGTTTAAATGCCAAGTTAAGTAGTTCAGATATTTTAATAGAAAATTGATGAGTATTTTATTTAACCTTTAGGAAAGGGCATGGGTCTTCGAGTCTATAGACCTGTGTTTGAGTCAGTGCTTTGCCTCTTAATAGCTATTTAGCTTGGACAAGTTATGTAATCTCAGTTTCCCTTCTGTAAAATGGGGATAATAATACTTACTTATAAGGATGTTAGGGTTAAAGGGGATAATGTCACTGGCACATTAGTTATTCTTGCTTTTTCCATCAATGAAAAAAGCAAGCTTGTATTGATAAATACAAGCAGAGCAGGAAATTGACAAGAGGAGTCACAAGGAATCATAAATTAGATAAAATTAAACATGTTAATAATGTAATAATGCTACTAAGAGAAGCAAAATGTTGCTTATATAAATAAAATTAGATAATTTATAATATACAGTGACTTCTCTATTATTGAAGCCAGTATAGAGTACTTGTAAAGAGTATATTTCTCTGGACTCAGACGTTAAGATCAAACCCTCGCTTTGTCCCTTTCTGTGGCTCTGAATAAATTGTTTCACTTCTTTTAGCTGCCTGAATTTCCATCTGTAAAATGGCAGTGACCCTAGTACTTATCTTGGAGTTGTGAAGATTTAACAAGATGATTCATATACCTGGCACTTGCACTCAGTACAAGTTGGCTGTCGTTATAATTAAATATTATTACTGTCCAGGTGGATACGTAGGTCTGTTTTCTCCTGGGTGAAGGTCTAGAAAAGACAATAAAAATGTTTATAGGATCAGAAAAAAATGACCTATGAAGACAGGTATAAGAAATTGCAATTGTTTTTAGCTCAAACAAGTAAAAGCCAGATACCAACTTTCAGCAAATATTCAGATGTAGTTGTCTGAATTGTTATCAGCTGATGGCAATTTTTAGCAATGGATAAAGCAGGAGGAAATAGGTTTACAGGCAACATACAAGTTAAAATATTCAGATCTTCACTATTTTTTGGTTTTGCTGATCAAATTTAGTCTCAAATCAAATCTTTTTGTTTTTCTTTAAATAGGAATCTAAGCAGATCACCAAAGGGACATTAATTTTTTTTCCAAAGGGACATTTCTTGATGGCATTAAGCCTTTATAATAGTCGATGATTAATTATAGTTTAAAATTTTAGGTATACAAAAATCCTGATGAAAGATATTGATGTTCTAAACTCTGCTGGCAAAATGGACAAAATGCGGCTCTTAAACATTCTGATGCAGCTTCGAAAGTGCTGTAATCATCCTTACCTGTTTGATGGTGCTGAACCTGGTCCACCATATACCACAGATGAGCACATTGTTAGCAACAGTGGTAAAATGGTAGTTCTTGATAAACTGTTGGCCAAACTCAAAGAACAGGGTGAGTTACAAATCTTCAAATTAATGTGAAGTAACTTAATATTGTATATGAATAACATTTTGCATAATCATTTGTCATTCATTCATTCACTTGTTCAGCACACATTGTTGAGTATTTACTGTTTGTCAGGAATTGTCCTATGGGCTGGGTATGCAAAGATGCACAAGACAACAGTCCTTGCCTTGTAGATGCTCACAGTACAGCGAGGGGGAATAGTTGCAGGTCATTGTGATAGTGCTGTGATATGCTGAGAGATTGGGAGTTGGGGAAGTCTTCACAAAGATGACGTTTGAGGTGAGCACGGGAGAATGTGTAGGAGTAAACCATGAGGAAAAGGAAGGGAAGGGTGTTCCGCATCTTCAGTGAAGCAGAGATGTGAAAGAAGGGAATGTGGAGCTTGTGGTATCTGGGTAGAGTGGCAGTGGATGAGTCTGGGAAGATGGATGGGGCCATTACAAAAGGCCTTTTACACTATGATTTAAGGAGTTTGGACTATTTTGAAGGTGATGGGGGTGGTCATAGAAAATTTGGCTGTGGAGAGTGATGTGATCAGACTTGTATGTTAGGAAGAGACGCTTGGAAGCAGTATGGGGGTGTATCTACTGAGGATGAGAGACTAGAAACATCCTCAGGATGGAGTAAAGGCAGATTTTATTTTATTTATTTATTATTTTTAAAATTTATTTTTATTTTTTTATCATTTAAATTTTATTTTATTTATTTTTTTATACAGAAGGTTCTTATTAGTTATCTGTTTTATACATATTAGTGTATATATGTCAATCCCAATCTCCCAATTCAACCCACCACTTCCCCCCTCTTGGTGTCCGTATGTTTGTTCTCTACATCTGTGTCTCTATTTCTAGTAAGGGCAGATTTTAAATCATCTCAATATGCGTGGAGGATTTTGAAGACCTTAAAAATGTGTAACTCAACAAATGCATACTTCTGTATAGTATCGTTGAAGGTGTGTGTTTGTGTTTGTGTGTGTGTGTGTGTGTGGTTAGTGGAGTGTTCATATGCTATATATTTATATTGCATATGATGTTTACTTTTATTTTTGTAACTTTCAAGTTAGTTTTACACAAGATGAATAACTTGGTTTTTTTTGGTGAAATGTTTTAGGTTCAAGGGTTCTCATTTTTAGCCAGATGACTCGCTTGCTGGACATTTTGGAGGATTATTGTATGTGGCGTGGTTACGAGTATTGTCGACTGGATGGACAAACCCCACATGAAGAAAGAGAGGTGAGGAAGAGAAAATAAAACAAGACTTGAAAAATCAGAGTTCAATTAAGCCATGTTTTTAATCATTAGGTAGTTTTGAACTTTGGCCTTTTCTTTAGCTAGGTGCATTGAATTTCTCACTACCATCTCTCTCTCTTTGAGATCTTTAGCTGGGCTTCCATTACACTGGCTCTTTACAAATCATTCTTTCCAAGGTTTTCAAAGACATCCTAAGTTATCTATTACATCCTTACCTCCTGTAATCACTGCTGTCTCTGGCCTTTTGACTACTTGTTTCTCAGTTTACTCTTTGACCCCTGATTCTATGTCATTTTCTTTTCTTGATTTGCCTCCTACATTAGACCCTCGCCATTCATGGAGTTTAACAGTTGAGATTGTTTCAATTTATGAACAACCGTAGACTCATGAGACAGTAATTTGTAAAGGGAATGATCTCAGTCTTATAGAAATTTTGTACAACTGAAATGGACAACATAGGTGTAGGAGCTTATGCACTTGGATTTTGGAGTACTAAAAGGTTGGTGTGCAGGAATGAGTCACTTAGCTAATGAGGAAGCCTGCCTAGCACCCAGTATTTTTCTCTAATTTGGAAATTCTTAAAGAATTTTAGATGATTTCTCATGAATGTCAGGGGTCTAATGTATTTTAAGCCCTTTAAAGCACTTATTTTTTGAGGGAGAGGGCTTTGCTAATTTATCTTCTCTTTTCTGTGATCCTTCAGGGCTCTGTCTTTGGCCTCTGTTTTAAGTCTATACTCATGCTCTGGGCAGAGATCGTGATTTCATGGTATAGTGGAAAATGCATTGAACTTGGTTTCAGAAGACCTGAACTTAACACCAACTCCACCACTATGCGTGCAAGCTATTTAATCCTCTGAGCCTCAGTATCTTTGACTCTTTATTATAAGGGTAATATTAATGCTTAGGCTTCTGTTTTCCTGACAGTGTTGTGAGGATCACTGCATATAATATGTATGAACAGAGTTTTTGTACTATGTAGTGCAGTATAGCCCACAGGTCATGAAAGTGCACACAGGCCTTTTCACCTCTCAGCTCTAGGACCCCTTCTCAGGCCACAAAGACTCTCAGCCTGTGTCCCTCTCCTTCCATAGCTGCAGTGGGCACTCTGTCCCTTGTGTGCCTCCTTAGTGAAACCTGGCATAGTGTACGATAGTGTCCACAGCAGGAGCACAGGCCCTTTTCACATTAAGAGTTTTCCTGCTACCCACTGTGGGAAAACAGTTGTGGTAATATTTAAAAATGAGGACGTTTCAAAGCTTATACTGTTCCCTGCTCTTTAGTCTTTTACCCTCTCTGAAATGATAACTTGAAGCTTTATTGGGCTTTTGCTGATTTATTCCTGGGAATGGATTTCTCCAGATCCACATTAAGCATAGTACCATTCAAGATGGCCCTTCTTCCCGGAATGAAGATGATACTAAGGCAGAAGAGTAGGTGCTTTCTGATCTCAAAGAGCCAATTTGCATTTCTGTCTAATCTCTCTGCTCATGAATAATGTGGACTTTACCTAATTATGCTCCAATTATCTGGTTTCTTAAAATGTTAGATAATGTTCTCCCTTCAGAGACTTTGAGTCACATGCTTTGACTTTAGATATAGCAAAGTGAGGGACTTCCCTGGTGGTCCAGTGGTTGAGACTTTGCCTTCCAATGCAGGGGCTGCGGGTTCGATCCCTGGCTAGGGAGCTAAGATCCCACATGCCTTGCAGCCAAAAATCCAAAACATAAAATAGAAGCAATATTGTAACAAATTCAATGAAGACTTTAAAAACGGTCCACATCAAAAACAAATCTTTAAAAAAAAAAAGATATAGCAAAGTGAGAGCTGTTAATTTTGTTTTGGAAATGTCCTGCCTTCCCATTATGTTGCTGTTCAGATAAGCATTTCATCTATTTTCCTAGTAAGAAGGGGAAGACTACCTTTAATTCCTTACTCGATTTGTTTGCGAGCTGTTAATAAGCAATTCTTTCTCAATAGCAGCCGGATTTGCCCTTTTTCCATTGCTACAGCTAAATTCAGCTAGCTTCTGTAACCTTTACGTATTGGCCTCCTCACTTTTATAGCGAAAGGAACTAACATTTGTCAAGCAACGACTATGAGCTAGGCAACTTAGAGTTCCAGCTGAATTCTCCCAGCAGCCCAGTAAAGTATTGGCATAATTTTCTCCACTTGAAACTGTGTCTCAGAGAGGTTAAATGCTTGCTGAGAACCACATGTGTAATAAATGGTAGAGTTATGATTCATGCCCAGGTTTTTGCTATTTCCTCTACACCAAATTGCCTCTCACTACACCATGCTGCTTTCTGTACTGCCCCCTCTACATGCTGTATGGACTGCGGCAGAGTCACCTTCTCTGTCTGCAACTTTTGACCATGCCATTCCATTCCTTAAAAATAGAACTTCCTGTATTTTGTTATTATGAAAGTAATATATGATTGCCAAGGAAATCTTGAGAAGAAAAGTATTTCTGGCCAATCTTTTTATGCATATATAATATATAAATAATTAATATTATACTCTATACACTACATATGAAGTTCAGTATCCTGATACTTTTTACTCAACATTATGTTGTACTTTCCTATATCAGTAAAAAATATCATTGTAAAAATAATTTTAGTGTAATATTTCATCCTGTGGACATACAATAAATAATTTATCCCCCTATTGTTGATCATTCAGTTTGTTTCCAATTTTTCACTATTATAAATAATGCTTAAGTAAAAGTCCTTATACATAAATCTTTGTGCCCATCTCTGATTATTTCCTTAGGATAAATTCCTAGAAGTGGAATTACTGGGTCAAAGGGTATGAACACTTTTAAGACTCTTGATGCATATTGCCAAATTGCTTTCCAGAAAGGTTGTACCAATTTACACTCCCAGCAGCAATGTATGAGAGTGCCCGTCTCACCGCCCCCTCGTCAACATTGAGTATATCATTTTTTTAATCTTTAAAAAATGGTATTATGTTGTTTTAATTTGCATTTATTTGATTACTAGTGAGACTGAACATTATTCTTGTGTTTATTAGCCATTCGTACTTGTTCTTTTGTGTACTGTCCTTTTTTTTTCTCATTTTTCTATTGGGGTCTTAGTGTTTCTTTCTAATTAATTTGTATGAGATCTTTATATAGTAAGGATATTAACATCCTATTAATTTTTAAGACTCTTCACTGAATATCCCTGGATTACTTTCCTGATTTTCCTCATTACTTCCCTGTTTGCTCCTTTTCACCATATGGAAATAAATCTACTTACCTTCCCCTCTATCTGTTGCTCTCATTCCCATTTCTAAACTTTTATCTCTCTTGGTTGGTCTTCTATACCTTCTTTATTAATTCTTCATAAATTAATGGGAATGAAGTTGAGATATATGACATTTTACCCCCTAGATATATTTTAGCTCCCACTCAATTAAAACATTTTCACTATTATTATTTTAAAATAATTTAAATGATTGATTACTTGCTTAGTTAAATTTGTCTTTGTGATTGTTCTTTTTATTGATGTAAGCTTCTAAAGATTAGGAACGTTATGTAATACACTTTTTACTGTACACATAGTACAATTTATAGATAGATGCTTAAATATTTTTGAAGGTGGAAGAATATTACAAAGTGGGGTTTTGAGCATGCATGTTAAAATGTTTATTTCTTTCTTAAGGACTCTGATAATATAATTTGATTTTTCTCTCTTTTTCTTCCATCTCCTGTCAATTAAATAAAGGAAGCAATAGAGGCCTTTAATGTTCCTAATAGTAGCAAATTCATCTTTATGCTGAGTACCAGGGCTGGAGGTCTTGGAATTAACTTGGCAAGTGCTGATGTGGTTATACTATATGACTCAGACTGGAATCCACAGGTTGATCTACAAGCTATGGTTAGTAATCTTTAATGATATCAGAAATTTACCTTAGCTCAGAAAACTATTATTTATACAGCACAAAGGTAATTTATGATAAAAGGGTAACAACAATCTTTGGGGGGTTTTGTAGATGTTAAAATAGATTTTTCTGGAAAACAAAGTTGCTGTGCTAATTGCAAAAACAAACAAAACAAAAACAAATACACCCCAAGCCCAACTATAGCATTTGTGTGTTGATTTTGGCTTTTATCATGAAACAGAAATGTCATTTTTTCCCACTCCTAAATATTGAAGAGGGCACATACATATGTTTTAATGAAAAGGGTTTAAAAATTAGTCTTTCAGTATTATTTTCCTTAACAACTAAATATATTAAAATCCTTAGCACTGAAATTGGGAGAGATAGGATTTTAATTTCTGTTATAAAACAATTGGGGCAAGAAGGTAAAAAGGTAACAAAGGAATATATTCCAGGAAAACATTTGCTGCCTAAGGACACCATCAGAAACTACTCTATGTTTAAAAAAGATTCAGGGAGCTTTTTTTACCTTTCATCATGGTATCATTTATTGAACTAGAGCTACAACTTGAGTCACTGTGACTCAAGTTTTGAGATATATATAATTTCAGAAGTAAAAAGATACAACATAGCTATGCATTCAAAATCCCCGGAATTTATGGGACAACTGACTGTCTTTGAAAACGATTAAAGTCATATGCCAATGAGGCAGAGCTTAGAAGTCATCCCTTTTCTTTTATAATAGAGAATTGAAAATATTGACCATTGGGACATTTTAAAATCCACATGCTTTGGCATAATTGTTACTGCTTTAGGTACCTAACTGCATGTTTGATGTGACTAAGTAGGAGTAAGCCCCAGTAAGTTACAGTGTTACTGAACTGGAAAACTTACTGGTAACACTTTATTTCCTTAAAAGTGTTAGAGGATAGCTGATCTTTCACGATTTACTGATTTGAGTTTGAAATGTAAATATGTGTGGGGTGTTGCTTTCTCTCTCAGTGTGCTGTGTTGAAACTGTTACTGGCTCTAGTGTTTTTATATTTAGTACAAGGGCTGTTTTGAACCCTGTTTCTTTGATTTTTTTTTCTCGACCAGCCTCCTCCCTTCACCTATTTGCCCTGGCCGCTTCTTGTGTTTTAAAAACACTCCCCCTGCAATGAACATTGTGGTACATGACTCTTTGAATTATGGTTTTCTCAGGGTATATGCCCAGTGGTGGGATTGCTGGGTCGTATGGTAGTTCTCTTTTTAGTTTTTTAAGGAACCTCCATACTGTTCTCCATAGTGGCTGCTAAAAAAAAAAAAAAAAAAAAAGGTCATGAAGAACCTAGGGGCAAGGCGGGAATAAAGATGCAGACCTACTAGAGAATGGACTTGAGGATATGGGGAAGGGGAAGGGTAAGCTGGGACAAAGTAAGAGAGTGGCATGGACATACATACACTACCAGACGTTAAATAGAGAGCTAGTGGGAAGCAGCCGCATAGCACAGGGAGATCAGCTTGGTGCTTTGTGACCACCTAGAGGGGTGGGATAGGGAGGGTGGGAGGGAGGGAGACGAAAGAGGGAAGAGATGTGGGGACATATGTATATGTATAACTGATTCACTTTGTTATAAAGTAGAAACTAACACACCATTGTAAAGCAATTATACTCCAAAAAAGATGTTTTAAAAAAAAAACAACAAAAAACAAAAACACTCCCCCTAGCTGTTTATATGTTATCAGAACTTGCCACCTGTCACACCTTTACCAACTGTAAACCATAGGACCAGTTCAAGACCATACAGTAAGGGTATTAATAGCCCATTAATTTTTATGACCCTTTACTACAGATCCCTGAATTGCCTCAGTAAACAGAAAGAACTGCTTGCTGATGAGAGAAAGCTGACTTTTGCCACCAAAGCAACCCTTATTAACTACTTTGCCCCTCACTTAAAAAACTCCTTGCTAGTGTGGAAGATGTTTGTATTTAATGGCTTAAAGTTACTTAGTAACTTAATCCAGAAGCTTTCAGCTCTCTTTAGTCCTCATCTTAAAGGGATTTTGTCTGTTGTCCTTCTGGAAATTTCCATTAATGGTACGGCAGAATATTTGCAGATTTCTGTGTTCCCAGGGGTCTCTAGATATTCTTAATATTCTTTACCCTCGTTTCAAAGGTGGCAGGAACTAATTTTTATTTTCAGAATTTTATGGCATAAGCTGGCTATACCATACATTTTATCCAGAATACCCAATGTCTTATATTAGGATTTTTTCTACTAGGATCGGGCACATCGTATCGGTCAGAAGAAGCCAGTACGTGTATTTCGTCTCATCACCGACAACACCGTTGAAGAAAGGATTGTTGAAAGAGCTGAGATAAAACTGAGACTTGACTCAATTGTAATACAACAAGGTATTTATATGTGTAAACTGAATTAGGTGTTTTTTTTTTTGAAAAACACCGGCAATTTTCTTCAGAGGAGATTACTTTTATTTATTTATTTATTTATTTATTTATTTTTGGCTGTGTTGGGTCTTCGTTTCTGTGCAAGGGCTTTCTCCAGTTGCGGCGAGCGGGGGCCACTCTTCATCGCGGTCCGCGGGCCTGTCACTATCGCGGCCTCTCTTGTTGCGGAGCACAGGTTCCAGATGCGCAGGCTCAGTAGTTGTGGCTCACGGGCCCAGTTGCTCCGCGGCATGTGGGATCTTCCCAGACCAGGGCTCGAACCCGTGTCCCCTGCATTGGCAGGCGGACTCTCAACCACTGCACCACCAGGGAAGCCCGGAGATTACTTTTAATGAAAGTTGACCAAAATCTGCAAACTTAGTAAAAGAAAAAAGTCAAATTAAAAAAACAATGCTAATTTAAATCTGCCTATTTTGAAACCTGGCATTCAGTATATGGAATAGGTACTTGAACATCACTAGCTTATAGTTGCATGTCAGTGGCATGTCTTTTCAAGTACTTGGTATTATTTAGCAGATAAAATGTTTGGTTTAAAAATTTTAAAACATGTATTAGAGGGTGCCTTTTCATACAGAACAATTTGATCTGAGAAATGAAGTTTGAACATGAAAAAATGTTTCTGTCCTTCTATGTTTTAACTGAATTTTATAGAAGGAAATTCATATTGAAATAGAAGGTATGGTAGAAGAAAAACTTGCAGGGTTGTTCATTTAAAAAATTACTTTAAAGCTCACTAATTTTCCGTTATAAAGTTTTACTTATGTTTAAATGTACTAGTTTCTGATTAGAACTAATATGCTATGCTTTCTCTGGAATATCATTGAATATATACAACTTTTATTTTTATTATCAGGAAGACTTATTGACCAGCAGTCTAACAAGATGGCAAAAGAGGAAATGTTACAAATGATACGTCATGGAGCCACCCATGTTTTTGCTTCTAAAGAAAGTGAGCTGACAGATGAAGACATTACAACTCTTCTGGAAAGAGGGGAAAAGAAGGTTAGTTAAAATGGCATTTTGTTTTCATGATGGATTGCTTTAACATCAGTTTATTTCAGCATGATTATTGTAGTGAGTTGTTTCAAATGCATGTTTCAAACTGCATGTTTCAAATGATTCATGTTCTAAGAATTTGTAGATTTATATCCGGGGGTAATTTAGGGTTTTTTTTTTAGTTTAAATTTTGGTGAGAAGAGTAAGAACCAGAGTTTAAAACTGAGTGACCTTGTATCTCATGCTTATAATATTGGTATTTACTCTACTTAAAAGCCCAGAAAATTTTGTGTTTAATCACTTGTATCAGGACTGCATTTTTGTGACTTTTTTGCATGGGATTAGAAATTATCTACTGATACATTGTGTCAACTGAAACTTTTGTGAACATTTTGTAAAATATTAAAGCATTATTTGTTAAAGTATAATAAGCTGTTTCAGAATATTGCAATTTTGTGTTGAATTTACCTTTTTTCACAAATTATTATGGATAATTTCAAACATAAGCAAAAGTAGACAGAATAGTGTAATGAACCCCCATGTACTTATCACCCGTTTCCAACAACCATCAACCAGTCCTGCCCCATTCACACCCCCAGTTCATCTTCCCCCTTCCTGGTTTATTTGGGAGCAAATCTCAGCCATATCATTTCAGCTATAAATATTTCACTATGTATTTCTAAAATATAAGAACTCTTTAAAAACATAATCATGATGGCATTGTCCCACCTGAAAAACCCCAATAATTCTTTAACATCAAAAATCCAGTTATAATTCAAATTTCCAATTATCTCAGAAGTAGCTAAGCTTTCTTAAAACTTTTTTTAAAAATCAGAATGCATATAAGATCTATACATTGTCACTGGTTGATACGTCATGTGTATCTTTTTTAATCTGTAGGTTCTCCCTCTATTTATGTATTATTTCCCGTGTAATTTATTTGGTGAAGAAACTGGATTGTTTGCCTTTTGAGTTGCTCACAGTCTAGATTTTGCTGATTCCATCCCCACGGGGTATTTTACCATGTTCACTTATTTACTGTATTTCCTGCAAATTGGTCGAATTTACTTTTCAGACTATTTTTTGTTTCTGAGGCTATATCTCCATACATTTATATTATAGCCCCAGGACTTATTTATTTTATAACTGACTTCCCACCCCCCCACCTCTGGCAACCAACCAATCTGTTCTCTGGGTCTATGAGTTAGGTCTTCTTTTTTTTTAGATTCCACATATCAGTAAGATCATATGGTATTTTTCTTTCTCTGTCTGACTTATTTCATTTAGCATAATAGCCTCAAGGTCCATCCACGCTGTCGCAGATGGCAGGATTTCCTTCTCTTTAATGGCTGAGTAATATTCCATTGTATACATTTACACCACATTTTCTTTATCCATTCATCCATCGATGGACACTTAGGTTGTTTCCGTGTCTTGACTATTGTAAATAGTGCTGTAACGAACATGGGGGTGCAGGTAGGTATCTTTTCAAGTTAGTGTCTTCATTTCCTTCAAATAAATTCCCAGGAGTGGAATTTGGAATTGCTGGATCATATGGTAGCTCTATTTTTAATTTTTTGAGGAACCTCCATACTGTTTTCTACATTGCCTTAACCAATTTACATTCCCACCAACAGTGTAGGAGGGTTCCCTTTTCTCCACATCCTCTCCAGCATTTATTATTTGTAGACTTTTTGATGATGGCCATTCTAACAGGTGTGAGGTGATATCTCATTGTAGCTTTGATTTGCATTTCCCTGACGATTAGTTATATTTAGTACCTTTTCATGTATCTGAGGTCATATGTTGGAATTTGAACAATCTTGTGTTACTGTGTTTCATGTTAGTGTGCAAATGTGTTGTTTAATCCAAGTTTGCCTTTGTTTTAGCATTAGCCATGTGTCCCATTAATATTATGCAGCAGAAATTATAATATGGCTACATTTTCAATGACAAAAGATTTTAAAGAAAGCCTAAGTGAGAACACTTAAGAACCATTTAAGTATTTAAAATACTTGGGGCAAATTAAATTTATATTCAAGTTTGATGTTAACATTGCATTATTACTTTGTAAATTAACAGATTGCATATTTCATATCAAAACCTGACTTTTAAAAAGATAGAAAATCCACAGATTTTTATAAGTAATTCAGGGATAATTTTCTAATTTCAATGCATTCAACTTTAGACTGCAGAGATGAATGAACGCTTGCAGAAAATGGGAGAGTCTTCTCTGAGAAATTTTAGAATGGACACTGAACAAAGTTTGTACAAGTTTGAAGGAGAAGATTATAGAGAAAAACAGAAGGTAACTTTTTACCCTTAACCATTAGATTCTCTCAAATTAGCATTTCTTCCCGTAACAATTATATATTTAACAAAACACTGGCACTTACCTATCACAATACTGTGCTGTAGAGTGAAAGTGATGTATGTCAAAATGATCTTATCTAAGGGCTGGTTTATTATTATTATTATTACCACCACCATCAACATCATTTTTGTTGTTGCTGCTACTACTACTACCACCGCTTTTGTTTTTGAGAAGCAGTATAGGATGTGGTTGAGTTCCTGGATTCTGAAGCTGAAATCACAACTCTATCACTAATTAAGTGACTTAAAAGTTTTTTTTATTGAAGTATAGTTGATTTACAATGTTGTGTTACTTTCAGGTATACAGCAAAGCGATTCAGTTATACATACATATGTATTTTTTTCAGATTCTTTTCCCTTATAGGTTATTACAAAATATTGAGTATAGTTCCCTGTGCTGTACAGTAGGTCTTTGTTGGTTATCTATTTTATATGTAGTAGTGTGTATATGTTAATCCCAAACTCCTAATTTATCCTCCCCCTCCTTTCCCCTTTGGTAACCATAATTAAGTGACTTTGGATAATCAGTATTTTCACCTATCAAATGGAGGTTGGAGTAATTACATTATAGAGTAATTAGAACAAAATATGTAGCACTTAGTATTAATTATATTAGTAATAATATTATTGTTTACATATAGTTACTTAAATGCCAGAAGGACTTTGTTACAGGTGGTCTCATTTATAAAAGAATGCCTTGTAATATACTTCATGGACAACAAAGGTCTCTTGAAGAAATGGGAATTTTATTTATTTTGTCTGTTTAAACTGAAATTATGGCTGTAATTTTAAAAACTTTTAATTTTGAAATGACTTTAGACTTTATTGCAAAAAATAGTAAAGAGTTCACATATATCCTTCACTCAGCTTCCCCTAATGTTAACAATTTACTTAATCATATTACAGTGATCAAGTCCAGGAAATTAACATGTTTTCCCCCTAATGTCCTTTCCCTGTTCCGGGGTTTATAGTCCAGGATCCCACATTGCAGTTTTTAAAAACAGAGTTTTATTTTTAAGAGCAGTTTTAGGTTCACAGCAAAATCACGTGGAAAATACAAAGACTTCCCATATTCCATCTGCCTCCCCCCAACAGCTTCCTCTACTGTCAACATCCCACACCAGTCGAACCTACACTGACACATCATTATCATTCAAAGTCCATTGTTTACATTAGGATTCACTTTTGGTGTTGTACAGTCTGTGGGTTTGGATAAATGTATAAATGACTGGTATCCACCATTATGATATCCAGAATAGTTTTACTGCCCTAAAAACCCTCTGTGTGCTGCCTGTTAATCCCCCCCTCCCGTCAACCCCTAGCAACAACTGATCTTTGCACTTTCTCCATAATCTTGCCCTTTCCAGAATATTATATAGCTGGAATCATACAGTATGTAGCCTTTTCCGATTGGCTTCTTTCACTTAGTAATATGCATTTAAAGTTCCTTCATGTCTTTTCATGGCTTGATAGCTCATTTCTTTGTAGTGCTGAGTTATATTCCATTTTCTGGATGTACTACAGCTTATTTATGCATTTATCTACTGAAGGACATCTTGGTTGCTTCCAAGTTTTGATAATTATGAATAAAGCTGCCATAAACATTTATGTGCAGGTTTTTGTGTGAACATAGATTTTCAACTCCTTTGGGTAAATCCCAAGGAGCACGATTGTTGGATTGTATGGTAAGCGTATGTTTAATTTTGTAAGAAACTGCCAACCTGTCTTCCAAAGTGGCCATACTATTTTACATTCTCGTGGGCAGTGAATGAGAGTTCCTGTTGCGCCACATTCTCACCAGCATTTGGTGTTGTCAGTGTTCTGGATTTTTGCCATTTTAGTAGGTGTGTAGTAGTATGTCTTTGTTTTAGTTTGCATTTCACTGATGACATGATGGGGAGCATCTTTTCATTTGCTTATTTGCCATCTGTATATTTCATCGGGGAAGTGTCTCTTCAGATCTTTTGCCCATTTAAAAATCAGAATGGTTGTTTTCTTATTGTTGAGTTTTAAGAGTTCTTTGTATATTTTGGATAATAGTCTCCTAACAGATATGTCTTTTGCAAACACTTTCTCCCAGTCTGTGGCTTGTCTTCTCATTCTCTTGACCCACATTGCATTTTGTTGCTGTGTCTCCTTGGTCTCTTCTAATCTGTGATAGTTCTCAGTCTTTCTTTGTTTTTCATGACCTTGACCCTCTTGAAGAGTATTGTTCAGTTGTCTTGTAGTTTGAATCTCACTTTGGGGTTGTTCGACATTTCTTTCATGATTTGACTGACATTATGCATTTTTAGCAAGAATGTGTTGGAAGGGATGTTACGTCTTTCTCAGTACATCATACCAGGGAACATATGACGTCACTATGTCATGGTACTGGGGACAGTAACCTTAATCACTTTGTTGAGGTGATGTCTGCTGGGTTTTTCCACTGTAAAGTTCCCATTTTTCCCTTTGTAATTGATAAGTATCTTGGTGGGGGGAGATACTCCTCACATTTTTGCCCACTGGTTTTAGCATCTCTTGGTGGAGCTTGCCTGCGATAGTTATTGTGGTGTTTACTTAACGGTCATTTTGTATTTCCTTCATTCCATCTACATTTATTAATTGGGATTTTTCTGTAAGGAAGAGCTGTCCCTTCTCCCCGTTTATTTATGTACTCATTTATTTATATCAACATGGACTCAAGGATAGTTATTTTTTGAGTTATAATACAATTCTATCATTTTTATTTTGCCACTCAAATTGTTCTATAAAGCTGTTATATTTTTTAACTGACAGAATGAATTTTTTAAAATAAAAAAGCTTATTCTTAGGTGTTGATTTTACTGAAAAATCAGAGGTGAGGCATTTTAATTTGCATTGCAACTAGTATGTTGATAATGCTTTGTTGCTATCATTATTTCTGGTTAGTTTTTAGTATCTTGACCAAAATCTATGTGGTTATTCTATCTATAACCTTAATTCAGACTACTTATGGCTTACTCTGAGGAGATGGAGGTGATAGCCTGCATACACAGAGTGGAAACTGCCTTCCTAATATGCTTTTTAGATCCCATTATGTGATACGAATTTTATTAATTTTACAATTATTCCCGTGAGCTTATTGTTATTATGAGTGTTTTATAAAGTAACAGTGAAAAGTCTAAATATCAGTGGTGCTTCCTACCTACATTCTTAGAGGAAAATTAGGCTTAGTAAAATATTTGTCCATTTCTAATATAACAAGTTTTCCTGTGTTTCTAATTCTAGCAAAATAATGATGTACAGATATAAAGAAATTTTAATGATAACAATTATGATGACTTTTATAATTGACTAAATCAGATTTTTTTCTGAATATTCTGAGTTGAAATTATATTTTATTATGTCTTTCCATATTTTCTAGATAGGTTCATACTATCCTTTGAAGAGAATTGAAAACCTGCAAGAATGTTGTTCATACATATGGAAATTGCACAGTGAGGTAGATTTTCATATAAGATTTGTCAAACCAGTTGCATTAGTTTATAACCATACCTGGTGAATTAAGTCATAATGACTGACATTGATTCTGAATAAATTAACCTGAATAAGTTTGTATTAATGTAGTCTTATCTAAAACAAACTAATTCAGCATGATTTATTCTGTTTTTGAAAGTTCAGGAATTGGCCTTTAATACTTATTTCAAATTTGAATATCTAAACCTTCAAACAAGTATAGGTTAAATGGCCAAATACATTACTTTCAGAAAGTTAAGCTATTATTGATTTTTCATCCCAATTGAGACAAATAAATATTGGTTATTAAAAAATATCTTTTCTATTACTGTCATCTCACATTAACCCATCTGAGGGGGAAAACAAAACAAAACTCATCATCTTACATAACTCACATTATCCATCTCGTGAACTTTTAGAGGTAAAAGAGACATTTAGTCTAACCTTGTTTGTGATTAAGAAATCCCATCTATAGCATCTAGGACAGTTATCTAGCCTCTATTTTTTTTTTCTTCCCCCCATCCAGCCTCTGGTTGAACTCGGTCATGTTGGGATTCTTACTCTTCTCAGGATATTTCATTTCACTGTGTTATATTCTCTGGTTCTCAGAATACTTCTGTTTTTTAAAAATATTTATTTGGTTGCACCGGGTCTTAGTTGTGGCAGACAGGCTCCTTAGATGAGGCAGGTGGGCACCTTAGTTGTGGCACGTGGGTTCCTTAGTTGAGGGAGGTGGGTTTCTTAGTTGTAGCAGGCAAAAAACTCTTAGTTGTGGCTTGCAAACTCTTAGTTGCAGCATGCATGTGGGATCTAGTTCCCTGACCAGGGATCGAACCTGGGCCCCCGGCATTGGGAGCACAGAGTCTTATCCACTGTGCCACCAGGGAAGTCCCTCAAAATACTTCTTATTTGGCTTATAAGCTCCTTGGTGGAAGAGATTGTTTTATTCATTTTTGTATCCTTGACACTTGCAAGTAGGCACTTAAGACATATTTGTTAAATTATATTGAGTAGCAATCTACTTTCTTGTGACTTTCCATGTTGGTTTTAATCTTATGGATCAACAAAGAACTGTTTTCTTCTATCTGATAGACTTTTCCATATGTGGATGCCACCATTTTGTCTTTAGTCTTTACTTCTCTAGACACAGAGTTTATGATTTCTAACCATTCTAGTCATCTTAGTTTATCATCCACTCTTAAAATGTGATAAGAAGGTTAGGACTCAGCCTGTAGATGAGGTCAAATAGAGTGGGACCATTAATTGTATTGGATTGGCCAAAAAGTGCCTTCGGTTTTTAAGTAAAAATAAAAGACACATTTTTCATTTTCACCAAGAACTTCATTGAACAACGTATTCACCCTGTTGTTTCACTACCTTCTGGCATTTTTCAGGCAACTTCATAATTCCATCTTCCCAAAACTTTTTATCTTTTTGAGCAGAGAACTGTTCAAGGTTCCTTTTACAGTCTTCCAGGGAATTGAAATTTTTTCCATTAAGAGAATTTTGTAAAGACCAAAATAATTGGAAATCTGAAGGTGCAATGTCTGGTGAATATGGCAGATGAATCAGAACTTCCCAGCCAAGCTGTAACAGTTTTTGTCTGGTCCTCAAAGAAACATGCAGTCTTGTGTTACCCTGATGGAAGATTATGCCTTTTCCGTTGACTAATCATCAAGTGCTGCTTTCAGTTGGTCTAACTGGGAGCAGTACTTGTTGGAATTAATCGTTTGGATTTCCAGAAGGAGCTCATAACAGAGGACTCCCTTCCAATCCCACCATATACACAACATCACCTTCTTTGGATGAAGACTGACCTTTGGTGTGGTTGGTGGTGGTTCATTTCACTTTCCCCACGATCTCTTCCGTTCCACATAACTGTACGGTACCCATTTTTCATCACCCGTCACAATTTATTTCAAAAATGGAACATTTTCATTATGTTTAAGTAGAGAATCGCATGTGGAAATATGGTCAAGAAGGTTTTTTTCGCTTAACTTATGTGGAACCCAAACATCAAAGCGATTCACATAACCAAGCTGGTGCAGATGATTTTCAGTGCTTGATTTGGATATTTTGAGTATGTTGGCTACCTCCCGCGTGGTATCACGTTGATTGTTCTCAATAACTTGATTTGATCGTCATCAACTTCAACTGGTCTACCTGACTGTGGAGCATCGTCCAGTGAGAAATCTCCAGCACGAAACTTCGCAAACCACTTTTGAACACGTTCGATCAGTCACAGCACCTTCTCCATACACTGCACAAATCTTTTTTTTGCGTTTCAGTTGCGTTTTTACCTTTCTTGAAAAATAACGCATAATATGCTGAAAATGTTGCTTTTTTTTCTTCCATCTTCAATGTTAAAATGGCTACACAAAAATTCACCAATTTTGATTAAGTCTTTTTTTTAAATGCATGCTGATATGACAGCTGTCACATACAATCTAACAGAATTGTTTCAAATGAAGTTAAAGACAACTAAGTGCTACTAGAGCCATCTTACAGAAAAAACCAAACAAAACTTCTAGCCAACCCAATAGATTAATGGCCTCTTTTGTGTAAAAGTACTAGGCTAGGCACTGTGAAATCAAGAAAAATATCTGAACTAGAAAAGCATACCTACAGACTCCAGAACTTTATATTGTCACTTTTGTATATTGACTTTTAAATTGCATTTTTTAGCTGATATTGGGGTAAAGTTTTGTAAGGCTACCAAATCATTGTTCACCCCACTTTGGATATTTAATAATAACTTACATTTAACTCTTGGCAGTTTACCTAATGCTTTCACGTATATGGTCACATTTAATCCTCAGAGTAGGTTTTATTATTATTCCCATTTTACAGGTGGAGAAAATAATTTCTTCAAAGTTATACAGTTGGTAAAGTGGCAGAACCTGGTTTCAAATTCAGGTCTTTCTGATTCCACTGGCTTTTCCCACAGCTACCTTACCAAGAGGTCTTATTTTAAAATTTCTCTTGATTTGAAGGGATATATGGCTGTCATGTTGATATTCATTATTTATGCCTTTCAGCTATTTTCTAATTCATACACTTAACACAGTTACCAGAATCAATATTAGTCTTCCGCCTATATTAGACGCTATTTATTTATATTTTGACATAAAATATTAACCAGATTATGCAAATTCTTCTCAATTACTAAGGAAGAGCTAAGTTTCAAACTTACTTAAAAAAAAAAAGAAAACCATCCTTGCACTTGCACCTAAACTTGGTATACAGTATGAGGTTTTGGAACTTGGGATGTATAACTGTGACTTATAAAGCGAGTTTTTTTTTTTTTTAAATTGAAGTATAGTTGATTTACAATATCGTGTTAGTTTCAAGTGTACAGCAAAGTGATTTAGTTATTTTTTTTCAGATTCTTTTGGGGTGCATGTATCTTTTCCAATTAGAGTTTTACAAAGCAAGTTTTGATTCTTCCTAATGGCTTTGGTTTTCTCACACTTCTACAACCTTGATGTGCTTGATATTTATAAACCAAATTGGAATTATTAAACTCCTCATTCTTGTTTTCGTGTATAGCTTGGAATGGTGGAATGGATTGAACCTCCCAAACGAGAACGCAAAGCCAACTATGCGGTAGATGCCTACTTCAGAGAGGCTTTACGTGTTAGTGAGCCAAAGATTCCAAAGGTAAAGCAGTATGAGGCCAGGTTTTATGTCCTACAGTAGAATTCTCTTGTAACGTGGTCTCTGATTCAGATTTACTTATATTAGTGCTAAATCTTAGTCCCTAAAATATAACAATACAGAAAAGTACTTGATATGCTCCAGCCATATAAATGGATTCCATTGTATTTATTTTTCTATATATAAAAGAAATAATAAAAGATAAGTATGTTCACTTCATGTACTGAAAACAAATATATATGTAATGCATTTTCTCCCCCGCAGGCTCCACGACCTCCAAAACAGCCAAATGTTCAGGATTTTCAGTTTTTCCCACCACGCTTATTTGAGCTCCTAGAAAAGGAAATTCTTTATTATAGGAAGACCATAGGCTATAAGGTAATTTTTCAGTTTTTTGGATTAGCATAATACAATCTTTTAAGCTAATATAATGTATTAAGCTAGACTAGAAAGTGTTCCATTTTAATGTGAGAGAACTTAAGAGTAAGTCAAAATAGTGGTGTTTTTAAAACCAAAGTGGAGGTTTAACTAGAAGCAAAGCATCAAGCTACCCAATCACCAGTAAGATCATCACTAAATGAGATTAGTGGAGAATTATCCAATATTTCAAAATAGTAATAACATTTAAATAATGCTCGTGTTCAAGTGCTCAAAGAATATGTAGAATAAACAATAGGTATGTGTTTAAATAGAAGTGAATGTATGATAGATGATAGGAAATTTTTGATTATCTTCCTCAAAATGACCAAGAAATAGTATTTTTGTGTTTATTACTCATAGATTGATAGAAGCCCTGTTGGTGGTTAGTAGATTGTGTTCACTTAGGTGTTAAAATAATGATAAACACGATAATGAATTATGGAACTTAAAAATGATCTTTTGGAATTCAAATTTCTTACTTATATAGGTAGATAAGAACCCGTTTATAGTGAGTGAAATATAATGTTTGTCATACTTACAGCTATCACATTGAGAGATTAAGCATATGAGGTTATTTCTGTATGTTGAAATTGGCTTCCTAGTGAGTGGAAAGGGATGACCAAATAATAATCAATAGTATGAACAAAATTATAAAAGTATTAACACTGTTATAATTTTATGAAGATTTCTGTTTTATGAATTGGAAGCTGTGTTTTAAAATTCATATTGTGAACCTTTATCACAAGTGGAACTGTGACCAGTTATTTTGATTAGTAACTGTAATATGCCTAGAAAAGCTCCATATATATATAAGGTATTTAGTTAGTTAATATTTTGGAACTGAGGGAGGAGATATGGGGATATACGTATATGTACAACTGATTCACTTTGTTATAAAGCAGAAACTGACACACCATTGTAAAGCAGTTATGCTCTAATAAAGATGTTAAAAAAATATTTTGAACTGAGTGAATCTCTAGAGTGTTTCTACTATTTGTCCAAAGTGGGAGCACTGTCATTTGAAATGGAGCAAAAAAGTTTTGCTTGCTATTTATGTACCAAAGTTTAGATATCTATAAATAGGGACAAGAAACTTAAGGTGAATATAAGTGGAAATATATAAAAATAGGAACAAGAAAGTTAGGGTGAATATAAGTATAAAAATATATAAATGAAGTGGTTAGTTATAATCTGGTTAGGGAAATATGATTAAATTTGAATGTATTTAACCAACAGGACTGGATAAAATCCTTCTTAGGAAGTTGTAGAAGAGTACAGTAATCATGGTTGAACATCGGATCAGGCATAAAACCAGTTTCAAAGAAAGTGAAAACAGCGATGTTAGAAGAAACAGGCAAGTTATAGGTTTACAATGTAAAATAAAAATAGTAAAATTAATAAAGTAGTGAATAAGATTTCACGAGGTAAACAAATATATACATGATCCCACTAAGAATTATTAAACCTTTTAGGTTTAGATCATTATTTTCTGTTAACTTTTATTGACTATTATTAGTGAGACTTAAAAGGAGAATTAAGTTGAAATGTTAGACCTCAGTAATCAACCAAATATCTGTGTAGAGCATCTTATAATTGAATAAATGCTTTACCACATACTTCATTTGATTTCTTAGAAACCCTGTGAGATAGGTGTTATTATCACCTCTATATAATAGGTGAGGAAACAAGTTCAGTGAGGTTAAATGACTTGTTCAAGGTCAGGTAGCTAACAGAGTTGCCAAGGGTGCTGGTCTCAGACACAGGTTCTGAGCATTCAAATGCTGTGCTCTTTCCACTCAGACATTCTGGGCTATTTCTGCATGTGACATAACTCTGCTTCTTTCTGCAGCCCTAAATAAGGACTGTGTTTACAGTGGTTTGACATGTTGTTTGGGAGGTGAGCCAAGTGGTAGTCAAGTAGCAGCAATAAAAAAATCACCTCTGCTAATATAACTGTTTATGCTCCTTCTTTGGAGATACTGAAATTCTGTTCCCTGTGATAATACAGTGCCCACCACATTCTCGCCACAGCTCTGGTTTTAATGTAAATAGTGCCTTTCATTACAGGCAGTTTGTGGTTAAGGGTCAGGGTCTTACATGACAGTTGGGTGGTGGCCAGCTGGAAGGAGATGGAGGAGAGAGGAAACCTTAGAAGAGGGAGGAATGAAGGGACAGCTGCGAAGGGTGGTAGGAAGGAGGAAGGTGTGAGCAGATAGGAAAGGGATGAGCGAGCAGAGGGAAGATGGCATGGCATCCATGCTGTGGCACCTTACTGTTCTCTGTTCCTCACCTCCCGGAGAGAAGTGACTGGAGAGGGAGTGTGAGTGAAAGGAGGACTGTTTTTCATTTCATACATATTTATCGAGTGCCCCCCTATGCCAGGTCCTATGTCAAGGTCTGAGGATAAAGTGACGAATAAGACAGAGGGGGTTCCTCAGTGCACAGTACTTACGTTCTAATGGAGGAGACAGACATTAAGCTGAAAGCACAGCGTAGTGACGTTATTTGTTTTCAGTACTTACAAAGGGTGCTATGAGGGATCATAACGTGGGTACCTAGCGTGGAGTGGGAGATCAGGGAGGTGGTCCCTAAGGACCACCATTTAAGTTGAGATCAGAGAGATGCACAGGAATTAGCCAAGTGAAGTGTGGGACAGAAGCGTTCAGGTGGGGGAGCCACAGGTATAAAGGTGTTGTGGTAGGAAGGAGGATTGCCCCTTCAGAAACTGAAAGAAGGCCAGTGTTGCTAGGGAGTGGTGAGAAAGAGAATGACTTGAGATGAAACTGGTGAGTTGGTTGAGTTGGACCATGTGGAGCATTGAACATTAATTATAGGTCATATTAATTAGGTTGAACTTTAGAGCAAAGAAAGCCTTTGAGATGTTTTTAAGGCAGAGGGGTAGGTGGGTGATGGAATAATAACAGCAGATAGTTATTTAGTCCTTACTTGTGTTGCTTACTCTTCTTAGTTGTTCAAAATGATTAGCTCAGTATTCTCAGAAGAGCCCTGGAACTACATACCCATTTTACAGGTGGGGAAACTGAGGCATACAGAGGTTGAGTAATTTGCCCTGAGTAATTTGCTCAAGGTCAAACCACTTATAAGGGGTAGAATATGATCAGACTTACATTTTTAAAAATCACTCTGGCTGCAACACAGAGAATGGTGAGTTTCTCCAGGGAAACCAGCCAGGAGGCTGCTGCAGTGTGAAGATGAAAAGATGGTGGTGGCTGGGAGTGTGGTGGTGGCAGTGGGGGTGGAAGGGGAATCGACCCCCTACCACTCCACTCCTAGCCCCAGGCTCTCCTCAGCCCCATCCTGGATTGCCTTTGTATTGTCTTAAGACTTGCCTTGATCCTCTGTATGCATACTTAGCTGGGGATTTACAAGACAAAGAAGAATACATTCTGGATGTTGGTTCTTTCTGAACCTTGTCTCTTCCATTCTTTACCAGGGGCTACAGACCTAAGCTAAGGTGGGTGCTTTAATTGGGTGGGTCTCATGTTTGAGTACAGTTGTCCCTCGGTATCTGCGGGACATTGGTTCCAGAAGCCCACAAAGATACCACGATCCGTGAATGCTCAAGTCTCTTATATAAAATGGCGTAGTATTTGCATGTAACCTATGCAGATTCGCCCATATATTTTACATCATCTCTATATTACTTATAATACCTAATACAATGTGATTGCTATGTAAATAGGTATAAATACAATGTGAATGCTATGTAAATAGGTTTAAATACAATGTGAATGCTATGTAAATACTTGCCAGCATGCAGCAGATTCAAGTTTTGCTTTTTGGAACTTTCTGTAATTTTTTCCTCAAATATTTTTGATCAGAGGTTGCTTGAATCCACAGATGCAGAACCCGTGGATACGGAGGGCCGACTGTATAGACAGATGAGCATGGCATGTTAATCACCTGCAAAAGCTTCCTATAAAGGACGATATGATATTGATAAGTGTTGGGCATATCTTCTCAAGGATTCCTAGCATTGATTATTTTCCCCCTACTAAACCTCCAGAAAACTAACCCAAGCCACAATATGAATGGAACAATAGTTTGTTCTCAGATGAACAGGACTGCTGTAGTGGAGTTTCCTGATATTCTCTACATAGTTAGGTTCTCAAAAAGGGACTCCTTTCCCTCTTTCTGCTTAAATGATTGTTAGCTCAGGGGAGAGAGGTTTTGTCTGAAGCTGGGGGCATTGTGGTGTATGGTTCCATTTGGTCCATTTTGTGTCCCCACTGTCACATTCTGTAGTGACTTGGAGTGTGGTTAGTGAAGGGCTCAGTAGGCTTGAAGCAGTTGGTAAACAGCATTTTTCTTCAGGGCCTGCTTATTTGCATTTTTATTTTCTGTTTTGTTTTTTCCCCTCAATACTCAGCACAACAAGGTCACGGCAGTATTCCTGATAATAAGATCTGGAATTAAAGAGTTCTGTCTTATTCGAGGCTGAGAGAAGTAGTTGTTTGTTTTGCCCTAACCACTTGGTAGATAGCTGTGCATTATGTGCCAATTTTCCCTGCTGTCTAAGCTCTGACCTTGTTGCAGGTTAGACGTATTCAGAAGCTTCATTGCTCTTGTGACTTAAAGGAGTAACTTAATGCTTTTAGTCACTTGCTCACTAAAACCCTTCCATTGGAAGAAGGTGACTGAATTGAAATTTCAATTGCAGAATTTTAAAACTCCGGAGTATCCAAAAGTCCCATTGAGTCTAAGACCTGGAGTGAAAGAGTTTTGCCATATTAGAAGCTGAAGAAAGCTGTAGAACATTCTAATATATATCTTCAATAAAGACTCTTTGGGGGGGATATAAACATTTGACAAATGCAGGAAGTTCTGTAATCTTTGTGAGTTTCCGTAACGTGTCATTGTGGGCCACCTGTTTTGCTGTGGTAGAATTAAAATACAGTGAGCTGATTTCAGGTTACTACTTTTATTTTGTGTGTTGTCACATTTAATTCAGTGTTCCATATTTCTATGAAATGCTTGCTGAAGCTCCTAAGAAACAAGACCCCCCAAAAAGTTTTTCACTTTTCCATGGAACATAGCTCTTAATCACAAATTCCTTACTATCTGACTAGAAATCCAAATAATAATTGAGCTGTTTCCTTGAAAGATAACTTCTTGTATATTAAGTGTTACTGGGGGTCATCAGTAATATATACAGTATGAGTACTTGAGATACCACCTAGGTATCTGTTTAGTACTATTGGCCTATAATTCGTCTACTTAATTCTTCTACAGCACTTTGAAATCACTTTAGGAAGCTAAATGCCGATAAAACCTCATGAGGTAAAAAATGAATACTTTTTAAAAATAATAAATATTAAGAAGGAGATTATTTGTAGGAAGAGATACAGGAATTTAGGAATTTTGAGTCATTTCTAATTCTAAAACTTTTAGCAGCTGTTTATTTGAGTAATTTTTAGAACTAAAATTGTAAATGTAACATTGATGAAGTCATTCTAAAGTTTTGCTGTATTAAAAATATGGGCAGTAGATCCTAAAATCTAATGGTATGATATAACATTCTGATTTTGCCTTTATTAAAGTTCAGGTGGAAAATTTTTAGTATTGAAGATATCTACATAGGAATAAAAAGTTTATTTTGTGTGGGTATATTATCCATTTTCTGTCATAAAATTAGATGTTTATGAAATACTTTGTTAAAGTATGGTTTGTCAGATATGGAAAGTTTGAAGCATTTTGGTAGAGAAATATCTTAAGATTAAAGAGGTTTTCCTCAATGAAAGTTAAAAATTTGAGGCCAAAGTAATTTCACCAGTGACTGAAGGGGTCTGTTAAACTTTTAAAGCTATGTCTGTAATTTTTTTCAACATTTTATTATGAAAAATTTCCAAACAGAAAAATGCCCAAATAATTATACAGTGAACACCCATATACACACCACATATATTTTCCAATTTACATTTTACTGTATTTGCTTTATCACCGATTTGTCCATTTCTCCAGCTTTCTATCAAATGGATATCCTTCTTATTTCTTTATGCATTTCAAAGTTGCAGACATAAGTATATTTCACCCGGAAACACTTCAACATGCATATCATTAGCCAGAGTTCAATATTTATTTGATTCTTTTTAAGATAAAAGTTATATACATTGAAATATATAAATCTTGTGTGTCATTTGATGAATTTTGACAAATGCATACGCCTACATAACTGAAGCCCCTATAAAGATATAGAAAGTGCCCCTTCCCAGTCAATCCTCATATTCATTCCCCAGACACAACCACTGTTCTGATATTATTTTCAGCTATAGATTAGTTTTTTTGTTCTAGAGTTTCACATAAATGGAATCATATATTATGTGTAAGGCTTCTTTCACTTAGCATAGTGTTTTTGAGATTCATCCATGTTGTCCCATTATCAATGGTGCATTCCTTTTTATTGCCGAGTACTATTCCATTGTAAGGATATACCACAGTTTGCTTATCCAGTCTCTTGTTGATGGACATCTGGACTGTTTTTTGGGTTTTGGCTCTTGTGAGTAAAGCTGCTATAAACATTCTCCTAAAAGTCTTTGTATAGATATGTTTGTTAGGAATGGAATTGCTGGTGTGCCTGTGATTTAAAAGTGGAATTTAGCTATTGAAAAAAGTCATTTTAAATCATGCGTATCACTGGACTACATTTTATTTTTAATTTACACCTTCTTTTCCATTTCCATTTGCTACCATCCTAGGCCAGGTGATCATACCTCATTTCTAGATTACAACAGTTTAGCTGGTTCTCTTGCCTCTAGTCGCTTCCCCACTTCAATCCATCCAGCACAAGGCTTGCAGGTGAAAACAGTACTCCTTTGTTGAAAGATCTCCAATGGCTTGCTGTTGCCTACTGTGTAGTTTCAGAAGGCCCTCTAATTCTGTTTCCACCTGGCCTTGTTTCTTATCCCGTCTCAACATAAACCTTATATGCTCCTTCCTGTTTTTGCCTTCACCGTTTTTGCTTTACTGCTCCGCCTAGAATATTCTTTCTCTCTTCTCCATCTCCCCAAATTCTTATAGTTCTTAGAGTATAGCTCAGAATTCCGCAACTAGGTTGTGAGCTCCTTGTGGGCAAGGACCATGCCCACTATTTTTTATATTCCAGTGAACACCTATCATAGTGCTATGGACAAAATAGACATTTAGTCAATACTTACTAATTTGATTGTCTCGTACTGATGATTATGTACAAATGAATCTGTTTTTCAGTATGTCTTTTTAATGCCCAGTTAGTAGGTTTTATATTTAAACAACTATTGGATACAATAGTTTTAAAAATACTTATTTTTAAATTACAGTGCTATGGTTCAAACTCTATGAAATATGTATAATAATTAGAGAAATGTACTCTAGTATGTATTATAATCATGTTTTAGTAAAACCGTGACTATTTGATACCTCTAGAGGATGAGTCATTTATGATAGGTGTGCCTTCCAAACAGTGGAAGGCTTACTGCCAACCCTGTTCTTGCCATGTTTGATGGATGCTATAAAATGTACTATACATGTTATATACCTGCCCTCGTAAATCAATGTGCTGCATTGTCACTGCAGATGCACATAAAAATGATGTGAGGCTTTGCGCTGAGTGACTTAGTTTATCACTCCATACAATGAATGCTGCTTCATACTGCTGAGCTGTATGGGTTGTCTAAGTTCATGGTGACACACTGAGGCCCCTGGGGCTACAGTTTTGAGATACAAATGACTGGCTGACTGCTTGCTTCCTTGTAGAGCTGAGCTTCTGTCCTCAGTCTTTTGAACTTGAGCTCTCTTCTTCTCAGTTGTCAGTGTATTGCAGCTCTGTATACTATGCAGAGCTGTAGAGTATACACTATACCTTCTGTTGCTTACTGCTACTGTAGTTTTTTCCCCTTGACTGCGGGTCCCATTGCAGCTGTTTGTGTGCTTTGCTTACCCCTTCCCTCTTATATATAGTCTCTTTTTTTTTTTTTGCTTCTTCATTATCCTGTCACTCTTTCAGTCTTTGCATTTTATGTGAAGATGCTGTCTCTTTCCATATCCTGGAAGGCAATAAAAGTACTCCTTTCTTTTTGCACGTTGAACTGATTAGAGCATTGGATACAATCTTCAGGTGCATTGCCACTTCTATACCCTGGTCTGTATTGCCAGGTGAATATGGACTCTTTTTGTACTATCCAACTTTTTGTTTCTGGGCTTGAGATTTTATTGTATAATGTTGGTGTTGGGGATAATGATATTATTATTACCATGTATTACAATATCATAAGGATTTTTTTGTTCCACAGTGTAATTAAATCTAGAATATAATGTGGCATTTAGCTGTAACTGGTTTTTAACTGTAAAATACCACGTGGCACATTTAAGAACAGTTTTACTTTGGTAATATGGTAGTAGAAATGTGGAGAGGATCATGTGTCATTCTGGTATGACTTTATTTTGTTTACTGCTGAAATAACTCTAAATATTGATATAAGTATGTATACCCTTAATTAATTTTTCTCAACAGTTTATTCATAACACATCTCTTGATTCTTAGGTCCCAAGGAATCCTGATATCCCAAATCCAGCTGTGGCTCAAAGAGAGGAGCAAAAAAAGATTGATGGAGCTGAACCTCTTACACCAGAAGAGACTGAAGAAAAGGAAAAACTTCTCACACAAGTAACATATTTTAAGTGATTGAAATACTTCTAGTCAACCAATAGAAAAAAAGATATAAATTACACTTACTTTTTATTGTATGGGCCTGGTACCCTGATTGGACACACCAACACAACTCAGGGCTATCTTATAAACATACATTTAGACCAAATATCCCTATTTTTTTAATCCCTTTTATAGAATACACTCTTTTAGAAATACTAAAAAATATATAAATGCAAAATATAGGTGTCAATTATAAGAAATCAGACATGCATTTTATCAATTATAATAAAGTCAGTTAATCCACATATGAATCCTGATAGACAGTAATTACTACATATTCTTGAAAATTTAAATTTATTTTATTGATTGTGAACTGTCCTCTGAAATTATACTCTACTAATCTTTTATTTATGGAATGATTTCATAATTCTCAAAATGCCTTATATTCTTTCTTGAAAAGAACTTTAATACAATGATGAGAAATTTCTGAAACTATAAAAGGCGCTCATTGTATAGTTAAAAGCTAATAGTTAATAAGTAGGGAACATTTTGATTTGAACAACATATTAATGCTTTCTGGTCATTGTTGCTTTAATGAGTTTTACAAGTGTCATACTTCCAAAATAATCTGTAGAAGATAAAAAGAATTACAGTGCAAAAGATCCTTGGAAAATAATAAACAAACATGTGTACTGTATGATACCACCTTAGTATAGAAAGTAGCCAGCAAGATTTATTTATTCAACAAATTCTTTTGAACAATATGCAAAGCACAGTGCTAGGGAATTTCCCACATTAATTATTGAAAGATAGCTTTTATATTTATATCTTATTTATTATATAGGTATTTTCTTTGTTATAACATGTAATTTTATTGAATGAAGTTTTACAAATTACATTCATAATTTTTGAGCCAAATGCCTGGAAGTCATAAAGTTTAGTTTGAAAATGTAATTGCAACTGGTTGAATATTAGGACTTACCACAGAATAAAATAAAACATTTAAATATTCATGATTTTTTTTCAAAATTTATTTCCTGAACACAAAAATAAAGTTACGGTCTTAGAATGTTACTTGGCTTGCAGTATATTGTGAATGTACAATATATTGTGAATATACAGTCTCAACTGAGAAATTGCTTTAGTTTATAATTAGAAACAAAATCAATTTTTTGCCCCTCCTAGTACTTGAAGTCATCTTTAATCACCTTTCTCTACTGCCCTAAATAATTAATCTTTTAAAAAATCATGGGAGTACAAAGGAACAAAATGTGGGATAATCTAAAATCTTTATCAACTAAAGCCTAGGGATAGAGTTTTGCTCTGTCAAGGGTATCACATTTATGTGGGTTGGGACATGAGGAGTGGAAGACAAAAATTTGATCTTGTGACTTCAGAGATATGCTAATAAATACCAAAGAGACTTAAAACACTGATTGGTCGAACTGTTCTATCTTTTAGGAAAGACATTGAGCAGGCCTAATAACATTCTGTTTATCGAATCCTATTTATGAATATAATTTTGAACAGAAATTATTTGTTCACAGTAGTTTGGAATGATGTAAAAAGCTACAAAAATTTTTCTTCAGTCTTTTTTTTTCCTTCATGTAGTTTTTTGATTTAATGCATCCACATTTTTTCTTCATTCACATGGGAATAAGTCTGTGAAAAAAATGAAGTACTGGAATATCCAGGACTTCAGCATTTACATTAGTATTTTAATTTTAATGCATTTGTATTTTAATGTAGTAGGCATCTATAAAATACGGAGTTAAAAACTACACAATATCTTGGAACTATAAATCAGTTTTTAGTACTTGGAGGGAAGTATATTCTCTTCATGATAGAAAAGCAGTTATTAATAACACTAAGTCAACTTTTGATTCCAACATAAAAAAACCTGGGATTTTATAAGGAGGAAAATTTTAAGCCTTTTGAACTGTTTTTAATGTATCATTGTATAGAACTAAATAGAACAATATTTGGATTTGTTGATTTAACCTCTATTGATGATGCTTAATTTTTTGTTCACAGGGATTCACAAACTGGACTAAGCGAGATTTTAATCAGTTTATTAAAGCTAATGAGAAGTATGGAAGAGATGACATTGATAATATAGCTCGAGAGGTGGAGGGCAAATCTCCTGAGGAGGTCATGGAGTATTCAGGTTTGTATACAACTACTAAAATGGTGTTTAATTGTAACCTTATGCATTTCTTTAGTGTCAGTTTAATTTTACCTTTGTTCAGAGACCTTTAGACTTTTATGAATAAACTGTAAGTGAAAGTATAAAATATAATTGTATTTCTATGAAAAGATTATAAGATTTATCAAAACAAATTGCTGTTGTCCCTACTAGTTAGCTAATAGAGCCAAGTATAGCACTGATAAAACAAGGGTAGCTATTGGATGAGCACTGGCAAAATGCCTACTTTCCCACCTCTGGAATTTGATCATCTTCTGGGCAAGTCAAGTCTAAGGCTTCAGTTTCAGTGGATGGAATTATTGTCTTTCTAGGTTGTCCTTGAAGTAGAGAATTCCTATAATTAGATCCTCAAACACTCTCAGGGTTCTAGTTTGCTCCAGGCAAGTTATGTGTGGATTCCGTTAACTCCAGGCAAGCTGGAGTAGATCTGAAAAGACTGCTTGAATACATCTGTTGATTGGTCCTAGAATCAGCTCCTTCTCTTACTTAGCTGTGTCTTTGGTCTTGACCAGAAGTAGATTAGGTGCTGAAGCATATGGAGTTAATACTGATTTCCATGTCACAGTGCATCCAACCTCAGGCTTCTGAAAAGAAATCTTATTAAAATAGGTAAATATGTCTAGTAAATTTTCTTTATGTAGAAGAACATAGGAAGTTTCTAAAATCCAATTAGGTTGAGCTCTCAAATTTAGTCTGAATATCAGCTGTATAGAATCTAGGGCATTTTTTCCCCCATGTTTTGGGAAAAATGTTTTGAAACAATGTTACAAAGTAGGTTTTTGAAACAACAAAAATGTTTTTGAAACAATGTTACAAAGTAGGTTTAGGTTTCTGAGCTAGCCTCTCAAAGCCTATTTAGCCTAACAACTGAAATTCTGCATTTTTGCCATGAAAAATAGTAGGGAGGAAACATTGGAATACTACTAAATATACCAAAGATTAATATAGATTAGGCACAATTTTTCATTTATTTATGGTGCTAATGCTTGAATAAATCCATGTTTAATTAGAGAACAGATACTTTTTTTTTCTTTTGGAAATCTGAAAGGGTCTTCTGGAGATTGCCAGGGACTTGAGAGATGGATTATATTTGAGTTTTTATTTCGTGTAGTATAACATCAAGTCTATGAACGTCCTTTACTTTGATAACAGTATAACATTACTACTACCCTTAAAATTTATCACATAAGTTTAGGACATTTGGGGACTTAAAGAGGGGAAAAATAGAGGAGAGAGAGAAATTTTAGCAGCAAGAGTTGAATGAAAGGAGTATAAAAGGATATGTGCAGAGAGATTTTCTGAAGTAGAATTTTCTTCAAAAGTTAGGAAGGGGGATAGCATCAGTGTGTATGAAATTGCAAGAAAAAAATGATTTAAAAAGATATCATGTCGGGACTTCCCTGGTGGTCCAGTGGCTAAGGCTCCGTGCTCCCAATGCAGGGGGCCTGGGTTCGATCCCTGGTCAGGGAACTAGATCCCACGTGCTGCAACTAAGACCTGGCGCAGCCAAATGAATAAATAAATATTTTAAAAAAGAGCTTATTTAAAAAAAAAATACCATGTCAGATGTTCCCTCAAATTGACAGCAAGCCAGGTAGCATGACTAGCTCAGGGCAGCTTAATTGGGGCCAAGTCAGAGCATGGGGAGATTTGAATGAATTTATGTAGTTGGTTGCAATAAAAGACGAAATGTTTACAGTTGGCTGTTCGTGGTATCTTATACATAGTAGGCGTTTAAATTGTGTTGAATGAATAAGTGAGAGAATGAATAAATGAATACAGGTGCTTATAAAAATCAGAGTACTGACATTCCTTTCTTGATAGACTCTAAAAATGAAAAAATTTGAGAATGTAGAATATGTCATTAGAGGGCCTCTCACTGAAGTCATAAGATGTGACATATTAATGCAGCCAGATCATTTAGCTCATTTATAAAATTTGGGTGACTTGGTTTTCCTTTTTTTTTTTTTTAAAAGAAGAGGCTATTCCAAGTAAGTTTAAAAAACAAGCTCTGTGTCACTGGAAATACTGTAAGAATAGTGAGTGGTTCCAAAAGCGAAGTAACAGTTTCAGTAGAAATTGCTGCTTTATAGGAAGTTTGATTGACCTGTTGATAATAGTTTCATTTTTATTTTTGCTTGCTAGGAAACTATGTTCTCTAAGTTTATATGACCACCCTCTCTTCTGTTTCACTTTATGTGTTTGGTGCCTTCTATATAATGTTTGAATAAAAGCATAGCTTAAATCAGTATCTGTAGTATCTTTTGAAATTCTAGTCATCTGGGATGGATAATGAAAAACTTCGTAATATTTCATGAAAGGAAAATCACTAACCTAAAACCTCCTTGTTGAGGTCTTACTTTTAAATGGAAGGAGGTATTTAATACCCCTCATTTATTACACCTTAGGAGTATTTAATAATTGAACGTATATATACAGATGAATTTGAATCTTAATTATAAACAGTGTAAGTTCACTGTATCCTTTCCTGCTAATTCTTCATTCTACAGTTCCTTGGATTCATTTACTTAAGATGATAGAATTGTAAAGTAATAACTCTGTTTTTCAGCTGTATTTTGGGAACGTTGCAATGAATTACAGGACATTGAGAAAATTATGGCTCAAATTGAACGTGGAGAAGCAAGAATTCAACGAAGGATCAGTATCAAGAAAGCCCTGGATGCCAAAGTAGTATATTTCATAATTGTCAAATTACCAATAGATTGTTTTAATTGATTAAATGGTGATTAGCTTTGACTTATTATTATTGCACATTTAGTCAAAAGCACTATTTTGTTTAAATTTACAGATTGCAAGATACAAGGCTCCATTTCATCAGTTACGTATTCAGTATGGAACCAGCAAAGGAAAGAACTATACTGAGGAAGAAGATCGATTCTTGATTTGTATGTTACACAAAATGGGCTTTGATAGAGAAAACGTGTATGAAGAATTAAGACAGTGTGTTCGGAATGCTCCTCAGTTTAGATTTGACTGGTTTATCAAGTCTAGAACCGCCATGGTACGTGTTCCTTTCTTACTTATTTCCTCCAACTTTTTCTTTTGAAAAATGTCAAATATCATACATCCTTTACTTAGATTCTCTAATTCTTAACATTTTGCCACGTTGGCTTTCTCCTCTCACTAGTATATGTGTGTATATACTTATACATACATACATGGCATCTGTCTATACATATAGAATCTATATATTGTACTCAGAAATACAGAAACATATCTATATTCAGAAATACAGATCTGTGTTTTATATTTATTAATCTATATACAGATCTGTATTTCTGAACCATTTGAAAGTAAGTCACAGACATCATGAGTGTTCACCTCTAAATACTTCAGCATTTATCTCCTAAATAAAACTGATATTTTCCTACATGAGCACAGTACCATCATCCTACCTGAAAATGTTAACGTTGATTCAGTAATGTCATCTAGTATACAGTCCATGTACAAAATTTTCCAGTTGTCCCGAAAGTGTCTCTCATAGCTGTTTTTTTAAATTGATGAGCCAGTCAGGGTTCACATATTGCATTTGGTTGAGTCTCTTTAGTCTCTTCAGTCTACAACTTTTTGTTTTTCATGACAATGACTTTTTTAAGGTACCCAGACTCATTTTGTAGAATGCCCAACGTGTATCTCATTGTTTGCTCACTGTTAGATTTAGGTTAAGCATTTTCAGCAGAAATGCTGCCTAAGTGATGTGTATTTCTCATTGCATCACATCAGGAGGCTCATTATGTCAGGTTGTCACATTCTTGGTGATGCTGAGTTTGATTACTTGGTTAATATGGTGACCATCAGAGCTCTTCATTTTAAAGGTAGTTTCCCCTTTGTAATGAGGCAGGTGATACTTGAGACTGTGTGAATAACTTAAGGATTTATTTTTAATGAGAGGGAATTGTTGCCTAAGTAGAGTTTTTATAAGAATATTATGAGACAGAATAATTAAGAAGAGATTTTCTTTTAGCTTCATGCAATTTACTGTTACTTTCTAACATGAATTGTGTTCCTGTTAAATCCTAGTGCTGCTTAGCAGTGTTCTTGCTGATATTGAAATAACTGCCACATGTTTTTAATGTTGGCATCGTCAGTCTTTTGTTAGCCGAGGTAATTAAGACAAAAGGAGATTCATACAGCCTAAACACTAAAAGTAACCAGAAACTAACAATCTAAACAGTGAACATTTTTCTGTAGTTTCTGTCTATCATAAATGTTTTCTTGGCCAAAAGTTCATAGGGGTGTGAAGCAATGCTGAACGTTTTGTTTGACCCATTTTATATTTTCAGTTCAAGTTGAAGAAAAGAAAACTCTGAGTTGCTATATTGAAGATGCTAATTTTGGTGGATGCTTTATAAGATCAGATATTTCTTAAAATTTTAACACAAATTTAGAGGGTTCCTGGATTGTTATTAGAATGTGTCTATCAAGTTTATGGAATACATAATGCTGGGAGAGGTAGCAAATACTTTGGATCAAGCCAGAATCCAAAAGGAACTAGAGAAATTGGAATGATGAATTGATTGAATCTCCCTTGCAACATGACAATTGTAGGGATGAATGTAAAGTGCTATACTTGTACAAAAGAATAGGAAGAGGTGTATATGTTAATAAGATACAGTAGGAAGAATTGAGAAAAGAATAAAAAAAATAGGAATTAATCTGTAGCATGAAGGGCTGAGGTTGGATGTAGGGAAGAGTTGTTTGACAGGGTTCTCTGGATGGTTGAAATAGATTATTGAAGAACAGTGTTAAATAGCTTTCTATTAGCTTTGAAAATGAGATTCTGTTTTGACAGTCTGAAGACTTTGGCAGTGAGCTAGTTGGCCTTTTAAGGTGTCTTCTAGCTCGGTGCATCTATGACCATGTTTAGCAGAGAACTCCTTTCAAAAGCCATGCATTTAAAATTTTTAGCCATTTGGGGTTTTATGCGTATAATGATCTAATTTAGAGCGGCATCAGCAGCTTGTAAAAAACAAATGCCCACCAGCATTTGTTGATGAATCATGTTTTCGATCATACATGCCCTTTCATGTGATGGAACATTTGCTGAATTTTGAGTATTATTTCAGTGATAGTTCACTAATTTTTTAAAAGGTTGAGTTTAATGCTGTTTTCAGTTTCTGGAAACATTAAACTAAAGCAGTAGGATGAAACAGATTCAAAAGAGCAAGGAAAATCTTATATTATTTGTAATACGAACATGACTGTAGAACTACATACATAACCTTATTTCATTTTCCGGGAAGAAATCCGGTGTATTATTAACAACCACTAGATGTCTCTGAACTCCCTTGTAAAGAATCTTTTCTTCCATCTTTCAACAAAACATTTACCTCTTTCTTTACCAAGAGGTTTAAATCTCTAATGTATGTTTTCCAAAGAGTGGATATTAACTACATATGTGATTGAAAAATGAAACTTTTATTTTGTCTGTTAAAAATGAAGACAATTCTGTCCTTAATTATGTTCTGGAAGGTGGAATTTATGATTTCTAAAGAATCTTTAAAAACATATAGTAGTTTATTTCATATTAAATATTTTAGTCCAGAGTTTTTGTTAACTTTTCTACTATATTATTTCCCTCCTAGTTGATGGACAATTTTTGCGTATATTTCTGGATTTAGAATATAAGTAATATATTTTAAAATATGCATGAATATATTTAGACCATCTTTTTGGAACGTTTCATGATAATAAAAATCATTAGGGAATTAAAGAAATGGATTACTATTATTTCTAGATGATCTCTTTTCCCCTCATTTTAAATAATTGGTCTTGTATAGTGAATCACATTCACAATCTAGGAAGTGAAACTTCCCCCTTGAAAGAGGCATTTGTGATTTCCAAAATTAAAATAATTTGCTTCATTGAAAAACCCCATCTTAGAAATAAAAGAGGATGTAATTTGATTCATTATGTGAGTGTGTCACTGTGTTCAAATTAAAATTTTATTAATGATTAAACTTTAAACTTAGCTTACTAAAGAAGCTATCTTTAAAAACATAATCTTGCTTAAAGATGACTCTTTCCCAGAGACACCAATAAATAGTGTGAAATACTTAGGGGAAAAAAAAGAAACCTTGGTAGTTATATTTTATTCATAGATCTCAAAGTACTGAATTCATGGCTTCTGACTTAACAGTCTTAAAGTACTTAAAGGCATGAACCTCCACTTCTGAATATGCCGCATTTTGAAAGCCTTCAGCTAAAGGTTGAAAATTTCTTTGAGGCTCTTCTCTATTTAAAAATGCTGGCTATACAAAAGAGAAAATGAGTTTTAGTTCTGTTTCTCTGTGCTAAAAAGACTGTGATTTCTTTCTCTGAGAACTTGTGTGGTCTTTAAGTAAGTAATCAGTCTCTATTGAACTACATAAACGAGTAGGAAGGATATGATCAATTTAGATTTTTAAGCTCAGAGTACATGAATTGCCCTACCATTTTCCTTCTAAGAAAAAAATGTATTATAATGAGGTCTTAGTCTTAGGACATTTAAAAACTATCAGAATTAAAAGGACCTTTGCCAGATGACTGTAAGAGGAAAAGATAATACTTTGTATTTATATACTACCTTTTATACTATAAGGTTGCCAATCCCTTTACCAACATTAGCTCATTAATTCCTTTTAGGGAATGAATGTCAGGGCATTATCTCTGTTCATTTAGTGACAGACTAACGTGACTGGGAGATTTGAAAAGAATCTGAGAAGTCTAAAATATCTAGCACATAAGTTTACTGGAAAGGACATATTGAAAGTATCCAAAGTTTAATCAGTAATTCTTTGGACCTGCTTAGGTTCTTTTAAGTACTTAAAGGAGAAAAAGCAGAATTTGACTCTCTGAAATAAAGAACATTTCTTGATATAGCCACTATGCTTCCTTTGCAGGGTTGCTTTGACTCTTAATTTTAGTTAAAAAATATTCTTACTTTTTAGCCTCTAGGAAGCTTTTTTCTTTCCTCTCCTAGCCTCGCAAGAAGCTCCGTGTACATAGCCTGTGGCCATGGACTTTAGAGTTGAATCAGGGTATTAGTAATTAGTTATTACAATTACCCTGCCTTTTGTAGTAGTTTAAATGAATTTTTTGGGTAGTATCTCAGAGAGAGAATCACACACTGTTGTATACAATGTAATAAAAATTTCATGTTATTGCTGTTTGTTTTCAAATCACAGCTTTATTATTAATGAAAGTGTTCCTTATTTAAAATTAAGAACATGACATTCCTCATCAGAATTGTAGGAGAAAAAATACTATTTAGAAAATATCGCTATAGCTCTTTATTAGCTTGCTTCCCTTTTTATAGGTTTATCATTGATAGTAAACATTAACTAAATTATTAGTTCAGCACAGGATATTTGATAAATTATCTGTCCAGTCAGAGAAGGATTTTCTTTATAGATACTTTAGAAAAACAAAAGTCAAATTAAAAATTTTCCAACCTGTTTTATAGTCACAATAGCACTTTTGTTTGTTGCTTATGCAGCATAGCCTAGGAAATTTTATAAAGAAGGCCACTCATGATTTTTTATTTTGTGTATTAGTACTTAATTGTGTGATAACAGCTAATATTGATTTCTTAGAGCATTACATTCTTAATGAAGTGTGAGGATATGAATTAATACATTATTCACAAAATTGGTAAAATGTAAAATTAATGATGGGTTCTTCTTGACTGTAGAATTATGAAAATATTAAAATATATTTATGCTTATAGGGATATATTGTTTCCTAATGTGCTTGAAAGACTAAAATGTCCCTTTCAGCCTTAATTTTCAGAAAGGTCCTATATAGAGGTATGTACAGAAGGGGTTGTGTTTAACTTTGCCTTGAGGGTTAGGTCAGAGGAATGGCTTCATAGAAGAGGTCCTTCTTGGAACTGAGTCTTGAATGACCAGGAAGGAGTTGGCCCTGGGACTGTGGAAACAGCATGTGCAAAGGTAGAAACAAGCACAGCACGTGCAAAAACTGCAAGTAGGTTGTGCTGGAGTGTGAGTAGGGAAGTCCTGGAAGATGAGGAAGGAGCTGGCAGCCAAATTACAAAGAGCCCTGTCCTTGGTATTGAACTTTGGTCATTATTCTATAGGAAATGGGGAGTCATTGAAAGATTTTAACAGGGCAGTGACATGGTCAGATTTACATTTTAGAAATACTGTTCTGTGGAAGTCAGCAAATGTCTACCTCAACTACCATATAGGCTGACAATTCCCAAATTTATATCTCTGTCTTTTCTCTGTTCCTCCTCTTCTTTTACTTCCCTTGGCTAATATAGCACTATCTGCCCCAGAGTCATTTTTTACTACTGCTCTCTTAACTTTCAGGTGCAAATGGTTACACCTAAAAGTACCAGCATAACCCTTGCACAAAGTAGGCATTCAGTGAATAAATGAGCATGGAACTTTCGTACTTCAGTATGCTTCTATCTCATAGACCCCTACAGTTGGATCACATTTGGATAGAATGTGAAGAAATGTAGCAACGGGTTTGAGTTCTTTTTTCTTTTCCTTTCCTTTCTTTTCTTTTCATCTACCTTTTTCTAATGATAGACTTTACTTGGCTGTAATCCCTGCAGCTTTTGTTTGAGTAGCCAGTTGTAAATATCATGTGTTTTATTAGTAACTATAGTGTTTGATTTAAGACTGAATTGTTCTAACAATCTGAAATATGATACATGCACTAACAGGAGTTTGTTTTATGTATTTATGTATTGTGAAGAGGTATGTGACATTTTACAAATAACGATGTTTAAGTAGCAGCAGTTAGGTAAAACTATCATAACATTTGATACTTGTTTAAGAAATATAGGATATATTTCTTAATTATTATTATTAGAATATATAACTCCCATCTAACTACCAGTGTGCGTGGGCCCTGAGATTTTAGTATAGAATGCTATTGCTTTTTGTTAGTATTGATAGAGGTTCCAAAGTGACAAAGAACCTAGGAAATATACCACAGAATGTATAGTTGAAGGTATCAACTCCCAAAGGTAAAGTATAGGGAGTTTATAAAAGAGCAAAGGAGAAAAAAACACCCATTTTGTTTTACTAAGAACTGTAGAAGAGGATTCTGACTTTATGGAACCACCTACCAATTTAGATGTGCAGATGTGGAGTGCAATTTATTTATTTTTTTGCTCTTGCTCATTCACCTGCTTTTGACTTTCAACCATAATGGACAGCAACCTTCTGTCATTCAGACTTAGGCAGGCTTAGTGTCTAGGATTTTAGTACATAGGAAATGTAATGTGGAGTCTCTTTAATCTCTTTCAGTAAGTCACTTCAAGTCTACTGATGCTTTCTGTGCCGTTTGAATTGATGCTTTGAAGCTGAGTATTGGGGCAGAGGATGTTTGAACTTGGTGCCTGGCGTGATTGATATTCACCACACAGTACAGGGCAGCACCACTTACTGCAAACATCCCATTATTTATTAAATAAAGGTAGAGATACATATCCTAGTATTCAAAAGTTGAAACTTGGGTGACTTTGCATTGAATGGAATTATAAACCATTAAAAAGATACGGAAAACCAAGGCAGACAGTTTGTTTAAAGTCAATCTAAAGACTGTAGTTTAAAACAGGGCTTGGCAAACTGCAGCCCTTTACCTGTTTTTGTATGGCCTGCAAGCCAAGAATGATTTTTACATTTTCAAATGGTTGAAAGAAAATCAAAAGAAGACTATTTTGTGACGTGTGAAAATTATACAAAATTCAGATTTTAGTATCTGTAAAGTTTTATGGGAACCCAGCCACACGCATTCACTTATGCATCGTTTATGGCTGCTTTCATGCTGCAGTGGCAGAGCTGAGCAGTCGTGACAGAGACCATGTGGTCTACCAAGCTGACAGTATTTACTGTTTGACTCTTCACAGAAAGGATGTGCTGACCCCTGGTTTAAAAGAATGTGTAAGAAAGGTGGAAGGAAAGAAATAATATAACCAAGGGTAGGCATAAGTGTTATACAGTCCTTCAAGAAAAGTGTTAAATGAAGGATGGGTAAAGGGGGAGGCTATTTGGCCTAAAAGAAGGATGTCTGGCAGGTCTGGTGGTAATTGCAGTGATTGTGATGGAGCCATGAGAGCTGCCTTGTAATATTTGAAAGATTGTCATACAGAAGAGGGAATCAGCTTGTTCAATTTGACTACAAAAGTTAGACCTAGAACTGATTGTTGGAAACTATAAGGTAGTACATTGTAGCTTTGCATAAGGGAACATTTTTAACTTGTCCGAACGTGGGATAGACAGCCTTGGGAGGTAGTGAGTACCCCGTCATTGGAAGAATTCAGACAAGCTGAATAGCTAATTGGTAAGGACCTAGTAGAAGGGATTCAGCATCAACTTGAATAATTTTTAAAGGTCCTTTCCAATCTTGAGAGTCTGTAATTTTATGAGCTCCCACTATTGAGACTCTGTATCAAGGGAAGATTTCAGAGTGCAAAATACACCTTTGATTACATGACTCCTCCTGCTTAACAATCATCAGTGAGATCCTTTTGTCAACTGAATTAAGTAAAATTGCTTAGTTCTTTGTTTTTAGCTTCTAGGTTCTTTGTATTTTGATTCAAACTTAGTCTTATCTATCACTCTTACCCTGCACAGCATTTCCCAAGTTGGTTTCTACCAAACATTGTTCCAGGATTTGCAAATACAGTAAGTCCCTTACATACGAACGAGTTCCATTCCGAGAGTGCGTTCGTAAGTCCAATTTCTTCGTAAGTCCAACAAAGTTAGCCTAGGTACCCAACTAACACAATCGGCTATATAGTACTACTGTAATAGGTTTATAATACTTTTCACACAAATAATACATAAAAAATACAAAAAATCAAACATTTAAAATCTTACAGTATCGTACCTTGAAAAGTACAGTAGTACAGTATAATAGCTGGCATATAGGGGACTGGCATTGAGTGAACAGGCAAGAAGAGTTACTGACTGGAGGAGGGAGAGGAGGTGGGAGATGGTAGAGCTGAAGGATCGTCAGCAGTAGGAGACGGAGGGCAAGCTGCAAGATGGAATGCACGTTCGCATCTTTGGAAGTTCTCGGTTTGTGTGGAGGGGCCTTACTGTATACAATATGCAGAACAGGGTTCTGTGTTCAAATAAATTTGGGAAATGCTGATACTGAATCCTGCCCTTGACCCTTCCAATCTACATTAGAATGCTAAAAGCTCTGAGAAGTCCTGCCATGAAGAAATTTGTTTAACCTTTTAAAAATCTAGCATTTCCTGCGCATGTGTGAACACAAAGTACTTTTTTTTCCTTTGGCCACAGCTATTAACACTGCAGAACAGTTTTCCATTTGTCATTTTCCTACTCTCTTCTGTTGTCTTTATTGTTTTTGTATCTCCTGTCTTCCTCTTGTGTGCTATTTTTCTCCCTCCAATTTCATTCCTAAATCCAGCATGGGGAAATCGTGAGAGAAAGAGATAATTAGACTACAGAATTGTGGAAACAGTTTGAGAGCACATGAACCACTCCCTGTAATCCGAGGAAAATAGGAAGATTAAAAAGGTACAAGAATCTAGGGGAATATGTATGTGAAAGGCAAAATTATATAAGATAAAAGTGCTTTTGACATCATGAAATTTCTCATAGTCATTTCATAGTCACTTAGTTATTCAAAAAGTGAATCACTATTTTATTGGTAATCTGGCCTCCTTGTAATTTCTGGTGTTAGCTAGTGTTCTGTTTATGATACCATCTGTTTAGTTAGGCAGTCTTCAAGCATGTGAATAAAAGATGGGGTTGGTATCTTTAGAGAAAGTGGCATTACCTATGCTAGGAAGGTAACATCCGGACTCACTCATTCCTTGGTGCCTTTCTCCAGAGAGTTAGATTATTTTTCTGTCTGTAGTTAGTGACAGGTTAAAAGGAATGAAGGTAAGAACTTATTATACAGTCTATTTATAATCATTTTGAAATATTCTGTTTCACTGCATATGAGACTGTCTCAAAAGTATTAGTTTTTTTCTGAATCACCCATTATGAACCATGAATATGTATCTAAAGATATCTGCAGTCACAGGCAACTATTACTTATTGAGAATAATAATAGCCAGAGGGTATAGCTTAATGATTCAAGAATCAGCTTCACATAAAGACTCTATCTAGTCTCCCTAGAAACCAACAATCAAATCTCATCGGGGTCAACTTAGCCCTTTCTATAATAGATAAATTGAATAACATGCTGTTTAATTTGTATGTGTGTTACTGAATGAAGCTGTGAAGAGTGCTTGGTCTGCATATTAAAGATACCACTATTGTTTTGGTAAGTAAGGAAAATTCCAGTGTTATTTTTCCTAAATTATTTAACCTTGGGTAATTGAGGATGCACAAGAAACATGAATGTACCAGTGTTTTGTAAGGTTATTTTTAATAGTCAAACAATAATTTGTTAATGAAGAATTTTTTTCTGGCTAGACTATCTTTGGTTTTCTGCCTTCTTTTGGGCTTGAATTTTACAGAGTAGAAAGCTTGAATAGTTCATAATATTTCTGTGTGCCATTTTTCTGGCTTTTATTTGGAAAGATAAAATGTATTTAAAAAATTTGCCATTTCTTAAAAATGTTAGATTGCCTAAGACCTAAATGTTCATTGCAGAAAATTTAGAAAATACATGCTAGTATAAAGAAGAAAATTAAAGTTACCATTGCTCCTACTTTCAGAAATAGCTGCTGTTAACCACTAGTAACACTGTATGTAGTTAGTACTCTCTCAGGTATTTCTGCTGTGTATATGCATATATAGTAAGATGTGTATGTATGTATATGGTAATTGACAAAGTACCCAAAATTTAGTTCCCAGTACTTCTCTGCTAAAAATGGCACTGCTCTAAATATTGTTCTGTAAATCTTCATATACATCTCTTATTGCCTTACATTAAGTATCTAGGAGTGGAATTGTTCATTCAAAGAGTATGAAATTTTTAAGATGTATCATTGATATTCCCAAATTGCTTTCTAGAAAGATAGTATTTTAGTCTGCTTGGGCTGCCATAACACAGTACTGTAGATGGGGTGGCTTCAACAAATTTCTCATGGCTTTGGAGACTGGAAGTCCAAGATCAGGGTGCCAGGAGGGTTGGTTTCTGGTGAGGCCTTTCTCCCTGACTTGTAGATGGTGTCCTCTTGCTGTGTCCTCACATGACCCTTTCTGTGTGAGTGGAGAGAGAGAGAGAGAGAGAGAAGAGGGATCTCTGGGTGTCTCTTCCTCTTGGAATACCAGACCTATCGGATTAGGGCCCCATCCTTATGACTTCATTTAACCTTAATTACCTCCTTAAAGGTCCTCTCTCCAAACACAGTCACATTGCGGGGGTGTTAAGACTTCAACTTACAGATTTTGTGGGGGGCACAATTTTTAACATTGGCATCCCATCATCAGTGAATGAGAGCTCCCATTTCATCTTATTGCCAACACCGGATACACACACCACACACACACACACACTTGCATGAACGTGTCATTGCTAATTTAATAAATACATCATTGTTTTACTTTGCATTTCTTTGAAAAAGAATTTTTAATATATGAACATTTTAATTTTTTATGAGTTTTAAAAAATATTTATTTTATTTATTTATTTTTATTAATTTTTTTGGCTGCATCGGGTCTTAGTCGCGGCACACAGGATCTTCGTTGAGGCATGCAGGATCTTTCGTTATGTCACGCAGTCTCTTCGTTGCGGTGCTCGGGCTTCTATCTGGTTGCAGCATGCAGGTTTTCTCTCTCTAGTTGTGGTGCGTGGGCTCTGTGGTTTGCGGCACACAGGCTCTCTCGTTGAGGCGCGCAAGCTCAGTAGTTGTGGCACGTGGGCTTAGTTGCCCCGCGGCACGTGGGATCTTAGTTCCCCGACCAGGGCTGGAACCCGCGTCTCCTGCATTGGAAGGCGATTCTTTACCACTGGACCACCAGGGGAGTCCCATGAGTTTTCTATTCTTGTACTTGGACCATTTTTTGGTTGGAGTTCTTAATTGCCAATAAATCTACATTTTTATTTGAGGGTTTAGCTGTTTTATATCTTATCAGATATTTTTGCTTATACAAAAAAGAAATCATTTTTAAATGTTATTTATCCTTTGATATTAAACTTATTTACCTTTAAAAGACAGCAAAGTGTACAGGGTTAATATATATGAGCATCCATATTAATCATATGTTTAATGCTCACCGTATGTTCATAAAAACCGTTTACAGTTTGGATGCATTGATTTGCTGGCAGTGAAATATAGGTAGTGGCAAGGTTAATGCGGAATCTTTTCAGCTATTGTTGGCTCTGAATTAACAAATGCATCAGTGTTTCCTGAGACGCCCTCCTCAGAACTCTGATCCCACAAGATGTCCTTTGAGAAGAGAGTTCTGCTGTTTGAATAGCTTGGGGAATTGCTTGCTTCTTACATCGCCTACCCTAGTGGTTGGCAGTGCTCATGAGGAACTTAAAGGCTCTGAGCAGCCCTGTAGAAAAGAAATCTGTTTGACTTTTGTAAACTGAGTACTTCCAAAATGTGCTTTGACAATAGGACATCCTCTTATTTTTTTGTTTATGTGATTTTTGTTAACTTTTTGTTTCAAAATACTTAAGATTCACAGGAATTTGTAAAGAAATGTACAGGGAGGGCCCATGCACCCTTCACCAAGTTCTCCCAGATGGTAACATATTCCATAAATACAGTACAGTGTCACAACCAGGAAATTGACATTAGTACCATCCACAGAGCTTATTCAGATTTCATTGGTTATAGATGCACTAGTGTGTGTGTGTGTGTGAGGGGGTGTGCGTGCACACGTGTGTGTAGTTCAGTGCAATTTTATCACACATAGATACGTGTAACTAGCACCACCACAAGACTTCCTTGTGCTAGCTCTTTATAGTCACACCCACTCTCCCCCCCTTTCCCTAGCCCCTGGCAACCATTGATATGTTCTCCATTTCTAAACTTCTGTCATTTAAGAATGCTATATAAATGGAACAATACGGTATGTAACCTTTTGAGATTGGCTTTTTTCACTCAGCGTCATTCCATTGAGGTTCATCCAGGTTGTTGCATATACCAATACTTCTTTCCTTTTTATTGCTGAGTAGTATTTCAAGGTATGGATGTACCACAGTTTGTTTACCCATTTACCCACTGAATGATATTTATTCACTTCTCATATTTTTGGTGGAATATACTCTGTATGAATATTGTTCTGAAGAATACCAACTTAGAAATTCTGTATCACAAAAATGATACAGTTAAAGGATTACCACTTTTTAAAGATTGTGCCGGGATTGAAGAAATTAAAAGTCTTGTATTAATTGGTTTAGGAATTCCAGAGACGCTGTAATACTCTGATTTCATTGATTGAGAAAGAAAATATGGAAATTGAGGAAAGAGAGAGAGCAGAAAAGAAGAAACGGGCAACTAAAACTCCAATGGTAAAATTTTCAGCATTTTCCTAACTTTTAGGTAGATCCCATTTTTTTTACATAATTAAAATGCCTATATTATGTTTAATGCCATAGTGATACCTATTATAAAAACTGGTTTTATGAAATGCTGATTTGTTTTTGACAGAAAAAGAATTACACTACAACCACATGCTTCCTATTTGTTTGTAGAACATATGGTTAGGAACTCCCGTAGTAACAGGGCTCAGTATTTTTAAAAAATTCCTCATGACTTTTAAGCAGAAGTATAATGCAAGTAAAATCCTTTGAATTGAGACTAGAGTTGTCATGGGGAGTAGGAGAGGGGTGGGGTGGGGTGGGACTGAGGTTGAAACTGGGAGTTCTGATTTGATCAAATAAGTTTTCTGATCTTTGTGGAACTATGAGTGCAAATAAGAACTCTGAGGAGACAGCAAAGCTTTACTTGGTTTACTTGGTAATAAGTTAACTGTTGAATAATAAGATGACTTAATTTTAATTCAGTCAGGTTGCCTTGTATAGTTACAATTTCAAATACTCTTTAATAGATCATATTATTTGAGTGTGGTTAAGTAAACTACCATATTTCATCAAGTCTAAGATGCCTTCCATTGTAAGACACAGCATTATTTTATGTGCCGCTAGGAAAAACTGCTGCCAAGTAACTATGATTTGTCATCAATTATAGGATGCATCCCGATTTCAGAGATGCTAAAGTGGGAAACAAATGTGCATCATAGAATATATGAAATATGGTATGTTAACATCTGTCATAAGATTTAAAAAATAATACACTCATAAATAACATTTTTTCCCAGAAAACTCTTAAGTATTAAGTAGTTCTTTAAGATAAGCATACATTTATAGTACCATGTGTAAGTAGAAACTTGATGACTATTTTTGATGGGTATTTTATGTCTTTTCTTAAAAAGAAACATGCTTGGAGGTTATTTTACATTGGGTTACATAGTTTGTTGGGCTATATAGAACATTAAATGTGAGTATAACATTTAAGTGAATATTCATGTTAAAATTTTTTTTTAATGCATTTACATCCTAGATTTAACATTGTTGGGCCATTTAAAAATGTGCATATTGGAGCAGAACATTAAATCTGTTTCCATTTTAGTCACAGAAAAGAAAAGCAGAGTCAGCTACTGAGAGCTCTGGAAAGAAGGATGTCAAGAAGGTGAAATCCTAAAGCCTAGAAATAAAGTTTTAAATGGGAAACAGCTATTTTCTTGTTCCCATCTTCAAATGCTAATTGCCAGTTCCAGTGTATTCATGGTACTCTAAGAAAAATCTCTTTGGTTTTGATTTCTTGCATATTTTATATATTTTACAATGCTTTCTACCTGAAATGTGTAGCTTTATATTTTATGCATTCTAGTATTTTTGTGTACTGTATTTTGTGCATTTCATGTCTTCATCAAAACCCTCTCAGTCCTTGTTCTTTTGAAGCTTGTGCTGAGGTTTTAGCTTTTCTATGTTTTATATGCCGCTGCTTTGAAAGAGAACCTAGATTCTATAGCTGTATTATTGTTGTTTCATACTTTAAATTTATATGGCTGTGGAAAATTGAATTAAAATGATTTGAGGAGAAAGACTTTTTCACTTCTTTGTTGCTTTCTTTTCTATTGAGTATGGGCTTGTACGTGTTACTGCATACTGTGATTAGCATAATAATTGTTTCTTTGAGGTCATCTAAATATTTTTTTCCTAAAGGAATAAAGGGTGAGAACAGAAAAAAATTTTAAAAACTAATATTTGATACTGTGCTTGCTGTCAGTATGCATTACATTTAAATTATTCTCTAAATATTCAAGTGGGAAAGTATAATAAAGAAACGTCTATAAGAAATTTAATTATTTCCTGTTTTTTGTGCAGTAGAAAATAGTTGTGTTTACTGAATTGAATTGCTCACAACTATGTATTTGGTTGAAAGTCAAAGCTTTGCTTGCTGACTTGTGCCTGATCTTTTGTCCCATAGAGCCAGTCCAGGGGAGTCTGGGTATAACACGTAGATTTATTAACAACTAAGTTAAGAGTATGAAGTAAGTGCTATGCATGCAGAAGCAAGGGGGAGGGTCTTCCATAGGAATACAGGTATGGTCAGATAACAGATGATCTCAGAGTGTCAGCGGTTTTGCACACCAAGAGCTTCTATCTTTCCCACACCGCAGACCCCACGCTGGGAGGCGATCTGCTCCACACAGTCCCTCAAGGCTCCAGGCTGACTGAGGCTCCACTGTTTTACAGCCGTACCATCTGGAACATGTGGCCCACTCAGCTGCCGCTGTAGGAGAAAAAGAGGCTGGAGAATCGCATATAGGCTCTTTATTGCCTCAGCCCAGAAGTGACAAATGTCACATGCATTTATATTTCATTGTCCAAAACTAGTCACATGGTCCTGTGTATGTGCAAGAGGACTGGCAAATGTAGGGGAACAAATGGAATGTTTTTACATTACTGCCTCTGCCACAGGGGCTGTCACACGAAACTGTTAGTGTGTGTTTAATCAGAGTCAAGGTCAGGTTATAAGGGAACAGGGAAAATGGATCAGAACCTAGTGTGAAACACATAGCAAATAAGCAAAGCTGGGAATGCAGGACAGTGGTGTTTGTTATCAAAACAGAATTTGGACCACTAAAGAGTTGCTCTCTCCCCCTCCCAAGATCTTTTGCATTTCCTATCGGACTCTATTTAGTGTGCCACTGGCAAACCTTGGGTAGCCCTGAGTGCAAGTCAGCGTCTTTCACATCCTCATTCTCATTGGGGTTCTGCAACATAGGACTAGATCTTCTAGAATGACAACCCACTGTCTGCTGGACTCTTCCAAGTCTTTTTTCATTGTCCAGACTTCATATTTCTTACTGCCATGCTCCTGATAGGATTCTTTTTACTGTGTCCACTATTAGGACTTAGACTCTTGTACTCTGTTGGAGGTTGGGTGAAATTAGGGTGCTATTAAGAGATGAGTTTATAATGATATTAGGTCAGGGGACCCAGAGATATCCAAATCTGTCCTTGGCCTAACTGCCCTTTCTATAAGGTCCACAAAAGAGGCAAAGGTAAGCAAAGTAATACTTCACTAGCTGGTGCTTTGGCTCCAAACTTCAATCCAGAACTATTAAGCCCAAAATGAAATCTTGGAATTTTCCACTCCAATGAGATTAAAAGTTCCAGTCATCTGAGATGGAGAAAATTATACCTTAGGGGGTCTTATTAATACCCCCAAGTTCTGTGCACTGAAAAATAGCCCAGTGAGGGTACCGGACTCTGATCAATCAGTTCAGCATTTCTTGGGGAGGAATGAAGACGGAGGGCGGGAGCAGGTACAATTAGGCTCTTTGAACTTCTTTCATGGAAACTTAACAATCTCTACTTCTTGTTCTTTCTCTGTTAACCCAAAGGGGTTAATGGCTAAGCTGTATGTGACCATCTACTTTAAGAGAGAAAATCTGCAGGTAAGTTCTGTCAGTCTTTTCATGGGGCCATTTCCCTGGCTATATCATGGCTCTTTCTTGGACCAAAGAGATGTGAAGTCTAGCTCTCCTAGATTACATACAGCGTCATTGTTGAACATAGCCTACCAAGGAGGTCCATACAGTGAACACCTGATGATAGCACAGTCCAAACAATACAATGTTGGGGATGCAGAATGCCCCAAGTCTCTATTTGAAACCCCTCTTATGGTCAGTTTTCCACAGAGAAATTAAAGAAGATTTTAAACTCCCAACAAATAAATCCCATTTCACACAAGAGGCCTAGACTGATAGGATAGTAACCCTAGACCTGGCTGCCGTGTTGGATTGAGGGAGCAGGATAGTCAGTTTACTGAGTCAGCTGCTCAGAGACCAGAAGCAGCAGAAGCGAGTGCTGTATCTATGAATACAATTTGACAAATGCGCAGTGATCCAGCCCACCAGTAAAAGCGGTCTACAGATTGTACTGGAATCTGACCCAACCTGCTTCTTTGTTTGGAGAATGAGAAGGAGGGAAGTGAATAGAAGTACAGAGACTCTGAGTGGTTTCCTTTACTCAGGGCCTCTCTGTAGAAGACAAGAGGTGAATAGGTTTCCCAGTAACCCTCAGGCTCCCACAGAGGCCCTAGTAAAGCATCTGTTTTGATCCATTGGATACTCGGGCCCTAATTTCCTTAGAATCGAAAGAAGGCAGAGACCTCAGAAATCTCTCATTTTCATCATAGCTGCTTGTCTCTCAGTCTTTATCCCACCGTTCCTTCTGGCTCCCTGGCCTACTAGCGCTTATGCTGTCTGGAAAACCCGGATTCTTATCAGATTACACATTCTCCTATGAAATATGCCCCCAAATTTGGTCCATTATATGAGACCTCCTAGTTAAGAGAAGTTGTTGGACTAGAATCTTTGCAGCTATCTTGGTTGCTGGGTGTTTGGTTTGAAAAGCCTCTACCTAACTCGTGAAACTATCTACTGTCACCAAAAGGAAATGCTATTTTTTCCCAGTTATTGGCAAAGGTCCCTGGTGTGGTCTATTGTTTCTCCTCTATGGTGCAGTAGCCAAGGCAGCTAGTACAGATTCCCGGGCCAGTTTCAATGATGATGCTGGTGTCCGCATGCTTTCTCTCCAGGTGTTTTTTTGAAATCCTCCAGTTGCCATCAAATTTCAAACTTCTATCAGTATTCTACCCCGTGTCTCCTTCATTTAGTCTGCCTAAGCTACCCTCCCCAGTAGACAAGGGGTAAGATTTTCCTGTGGTTCAGGTACACGTAGTTGTTCCCTATCCCTCCGCCGTATTATTTCTGTGTGCTCCAGCTGATTTCTAACTGCCAGTATCTTTTTATCTGAGGGCTTTATCAGAGGCCTTGAAGGCTTTTCTACCCTTTGCACAGTAGGCTGGAAGAGGGTTAACACCTCAGAGTGGCTCTTGACCAAAAGCTGATTGGAGCTGGTGTGTAAGTGCAGAGCTCTCGCACCCCTTAAGCAAGGTCACTCTAAGGTATGTCATCTGTATGGTTCCCCAGAGTTTACTCATGGGATGAAGCTCTGGTCTCCCGCAGTAGTGGCTGTGTTGATAACACGCTCCTTACTGACTGCTTTCATTTCCCTGTCTCACTTCCTCACTCCTGTCTTGAGTGTTTTCTGGGGCCAACTCCTAAATAAACTACTTGCATTAGAATCTTTGTCTCAGGGTCTGCTTCTGAGGAGACCCAAATTAATACACTCACCTTGTATGCATAGCTCTTCTTAGCCCTTAGTTATTTCATAAAACGGTGTGGGGTGTTTAAGGAGAATAATGACTGGATAGTATATCATTGATCTGTTCTTAGAAGATCTACCCCTGTGTGGACAGTGTGTGACGTGACTGGCCCAGGATATTTTGCACTGGTACAAAGTACTGGGTTCTCATTTCTCTCCATTAACAAACCAGACTTTCTTGTATCACTGATAGCTATGGTACTGGGAATTATTATCAGGCAGAAGTTAAAGGTTCCCAAGTTTTTGGTAAGGCCAAAGCTAGTACCCGGGCTATTGTCTCTTTAGGTGTTCTCCATGCTGGTTGGTGCCCCTTTGCTGTAGCAGTGGTTCATTTAGGTAACTGGACCACGTGTTGGCCTTTCTCATCGTACTGTGCCATGTAACCATTACAGAAGCCTGGTGATAGCAGGCTTTTTTTTCATCTGTTGGTCTAGTGACCTGATTATTTGTCCCTTTCCTGACACATTGCTTTCCCACTGGGGAAACTTTCATCTAGGCCACTGTAGTCAGATTCAAGCTATATCTTTCCCTTGTCTTTCAACCTTGCCTTCCATATTGCCCCCAAGGTATGCTTGGGTAATTTCTGATCTTCCTTCTGTGACATGATACTAGATTTGTCTATATGTAGGACTATCAAATTATGTGGCCTATTTTTTAGGGTCTCCATATATCTATGGGAGGTTGATGGTGAGTACTATTTATGTCCAACTGTCTACCTCCCATCATGAATACAGTTTTGAACTAACATATCTCCTTCAGTGGTAGACACTAAAGCCTATTTGCTATATCCAAGACAGAAAAGATCTTTGAATAAGGTCCCATCTTTGCTAGAGTATTTGGTATGTGACCATCATCATCAATTGGGATTGATACCTCATTTACCTCTGTCCTAGAATCAACTGTAAGTCTCCAAATGCTGTTTAGTTTTTGTACTGGCCATATGAGAGCATTGCCAAAATATGGTAATTTACCCATTTTCTACTAAGATTGGCATGGTATTCCATCTACTGTTTCCCAGTGTGTGTTGGATAGATGACCTCCCTTACGTTCGTGATAGCTGATTACAATTAGGTCTGGTTATATCTTTGTATGCCCTTTTTTCCTTTCATATATGTCCATCATGGTTTCCGAGACCTCAGTGTTTCTTCTTTTCCTTAATTTCCCAATTCTTTCCTAGTTTGCCTTCCACCACTCCTAGAGCTCAAATTATCTCCTGGACAAGAGTTTTTAGTTCATTTAAAATATCCTGTAATCATGTTACCTGGTAAAGGCCTTCCACTGTGTCTGGGCCAATCCAGTTCTCACAGCCAGGGCATTCTAGGTATAGGCATTATTTAAAGTCTTTTTGACTTTTGGACTTGTTTTTTCTTTCCTGAAATTTTCCTCTCCAACTCAGTCCACGAGGCTACCTTCCCCAGGCAGTAAAGGCCTCAGTCTTTTTTACCAGTGAACTCTACCTCCCTGAAGTGATTGCATCCCACTGTGGAAGTCTCTGAAATCCACAACCACGATTGGAACTTGGCCAGTGCTCACTGAAGATACGTGATCAGAACAGCCATCGCAAGGAATGTATTGTCTCCTGATTAAACCTTGCAGATCACTAACAGTTATTTTTTGTTACTCTATCCCTTTATCTTCTTTCTACAAATTCATAGATTAGGATTTAGATGATGCCCAAATCAGAGTCAGCATGAGAACATGTGGTGGAGAAGGGACTCAGAAAACTTCAGAGAAGGCACACGATACCCCAGAATTTTATCTTATCATCATTTTCTCTTTATCCCTGGATACAGGTTAAAACAAGATTAAGAGGAACAATCTGGACCTGCCATCTAGTTGGCCATATGACTGTTTGGATCTAACCATCCAATAGGCCAAAAATGTCACACTGCTTCGTTTAGGGAGACCTAGGTCGTGTTGCAGACCTTGCTGCTTCTGCACTTTGAAGTCAGGAACAAGGCTGGCTCCTAAAATGATTATTTGCACCAATACCGACACCCGCCTGTTACTCATGGGAGATTATAGTCTGTGCCTGCAGAATAGTGCTTCAAGTCTGGAAACTGAACCTCAATCTCTTTTGTGGGACTTTGCTCTCTAAATGTCTGTTTCTGGGACGTAGTTCTGCTCTGTCTACTGAGACCATGTCAGTGTTAGGAGTGGAGATAAGGTCCAGGTACTACTAAGGGATGGAATTATGGTGGTATTAGGCCAGGGAACTCAGGAACACTTAAATTGTGCCTTGGCCCTACCACTCTTGGTGTTCCACAAGGGATGCATATGCATGAAAGTGTCAAAAGAATGCAAAGTAACATTTTATTAACTTGCACATTGGCTCCAAACGCTAGTTCAGAACTCTACTGAGCTGGGCTTGATCACAAGGCAGCTTAGGGTAGAGGCAGCCTGGAACTCAGAACCAAAGCAGGATGAATAGCGTAGCATTTCCCTTAGGCCAAAATCAAATCTCAGAATTTGCCACTCCTATGAGAAAAAAACTCACAGCTACCAGCTCCAGAGGGAATGAATCCAGAAAGAGGCATTCCATCCATATGGGGTTGTTTATATTCTCAAGGCTCCACCCACAAGAAACTGTGATACAACAAGTGTTTGGGAATCTTACCCATCACTCCGGCATTCCTCCACGACTCCTGTAAGAGATAGGAAGAGGACCAGAGAGGAGCTCTGAACCCCTTCCCCTGGAGGCCAATATGGACACTATGCTACACTGCCTAGATGCTCAGCTTCTGTAGCCAGGTCAGTTCCTATGGCCTGTGGTTGATTCCATGTTGGTATATGGCTGGAACACTGATGAGCGTAAAAGGTATCACAAGAGGTACCATTATAATAAGAATGCAAACTTGATAACTTCTCATGAGAATCGTATCATCTATGTGGGATTTCTTATTTACCATATTTTGTCATTATTGGTGAGACAGTTTGTCAGTGAACATGAGTCCTTGAGAACAGTGGTTAATTGTATGACAGTGTCACAGTATTTTGAGTCTTCTGGGAGGTGGCAACTGTTGCTGGTCACGATAGTAGGAGAAAAAGTGATTCTTTCATATGCTGTATTATAAATGCACATCTACTGCTAAAATTTGAATATGGATGGACTATGTCTTTAAAAGATTCACTTTTATTTTATAGTTAAGAAAAGCAATATAAACCATGTGTGAATAATTTACATGCCATAATTTTCTTCATGTGGAGATCTTCCACAATGCTAGGTGCTGGAGCATGGCAAGATGCACTGCCCAAGCCTCATGGAACTGTTAACTAGTGGCTGTATGTCCCAGGGTGCAGGACTTTGGACTTAATATGCTAAGGAGAATATTCAGAATTGTCAGCTTCAGGCTTTGAAGATAACTGAGCTTGGTTTGGCTTTATTTTAGTTAGGCTCTGCATCAGTTAGCTTTTGCTACAAGCCACTCTAAAACTTAGTGGCTTAAAACAACCATTTATTTAACTCACAATTCTGTGGGTTGGGCTCAGGTGGGTGGTTCTTTTGGTCTTGGCCGGGCTCACTCACATGTCTACTACGGTCAGTTAGGTGACCCTGGTTGTGGGGAGTCACTCATTTTTGGCTTGGGCAATGGGGGTAACTTGACCACATGTCTCTTTATCATCCAGCAGGTTAGCTGGGGCTTGTTCACACAGCAGCTTGGCAGGGATCCAAAAGAAAGAGCAAGAGCTTGCAAGGCCTTCTTGAGGCCCACGCTTGGATTTCATTCTAGATTCTACTGGTCAAAGCGAATCACAAGGCCAGACCAGATTCAAGGGATAGGGAAATTGACTCCACTTCTCCAGGGGAGATGCTGCAAAGTTACATTGCAAAAGGTCTGGATACAAGATGGGGGTGAAGGGGAATCTACCACGAGCTTCTGCTGTTGAGGTGTCCTGTTTTATAGTTAGTGTGCAAATAACAGCCCTCTAGTAGTACCCCAAATTATAACATTGAGTCCCCTTGTACACAGCTCAATGGAAAGTCCAGAGTCAGTCACTTAGAACCTTCCTTCCTGATGTGTCCGTGAAGGGCACAAAGATATTTTGTACCTGCCATTTGAACTAGTAGTGTTTTTGAGCCAACAATTTGGATCCCCCGTCTATTTAGCTACAAGAACATTTGGATGCCCTGTTTCTGAGTACAATCATGTATATCACAATTATGCTGAAAGAGACAGAGACTGCTAATTGCCTCCCAATATACATCTTTTACTTCTTGCTTAGTAATAAGAATATCTATTTTCAGATGTTCACATTGCCACTTGGCTAAAAGACTATATTACCCAGTTCCCTTTGTGGCTAGGTATGGCTGCATACTAAATTTCGACCAATGAGATGTAAACAGAAGTGACATTGCAACTTCTGGACAGTGTCCTTAAAAGGAGAGGTTTTCTTCGTCCTTTCCTCTTTCCTGCTAGTTGGAATGTGGCTATTATGGCTGGAGTTTGAGCAACCATCTTGAGTTATGTCGATGCACGTCAAGGATGGTGTAGCAGCTGGATAGAAGGAGCCTGGGTCCCTGATGACCATGGTACTGCCTGACCAGCCCTTGGGTGCTCCCACTTCCAGACTTTATCTTGAGAGAGAAATAGTTTTCCATCTGTTTAAGCCACTGTTTTTGATTTTTGTTGTCATTGGTATATGGAGCTATATCCTAACTAATACCCCAACATTGATGATTTTTCTTATTGAGCAAATTTTTATTGAAACAAATTCCCTTAAGCCAACTGAAGTCCTTGATCGATTTTCTAAACTGTACAGATTTTTTCCATTTGTATTTTTATTCTACTGAGAGTATTTTCATTGGGATTCATTAGTTTCATTTTAAGTTTACAGTAAGGATTTGCTTTATCAATAAACTATTTTTCATAGTAAAATTTACTTTGCATTGTAAATTGTAATTTGTGGACTTTATTTTTATCAAAGTCTGTTTCCTTCGGTCAACTTTTACATGTCTAAATTTTTTCAGAACGTGTGATTTTTCTGTAAAATTATAGTCAGTAAAAAATTTTATCTTGTGCAATTTCACAACTTGCCATGTTTTTCTATGGTGGTTATTTCCACCAAGTCTAAATTTTCTCAGGTCAGTTTTCAGTTTCCAGTGTTACAAATGACATGTCTTTTTTTCAGTTTTTTGTTTCTAATAAATTTTACCCTGTGCTGTTTTAGACGTTGACCATTTTATTTTGTGTTGATTAGGTCTACCAGTTATATTTATTATGACCTAGAAATTGATATTAATTTCTTGGTGATTCCATGAGGAAATTGTGAGCACCTCCCCTCAGGTGTTCCAGAAATTTCCCATTCTTCAGGGTGGATCTATGCTATTGCACATCCAATGCTTATGAGTATAATCTTTCCCCTTGTGATTTGTTCCTGGCAATTTCCCTTGGTGCAAATCCTCCTGAATCAAAGTTGCAATTACCATTACCATTACTTTAAATGGGAAAAAAATGTTATGCATCCCTGAGCCCCCCAGTTGACACCCATTTTGTTAAAATATCACCAAATTTCCACTAAAAGACTCAGGTGGTTTAATAATTAACATTACTTATCATAGTACAACCTAAACAGGCAGTTTCTCCTAATATAATTATGGCTGGTTACCTGTTCTTCTTAAACTTTTTGTAGATATTTTACACTCAACATGTAAAACTGTATTACCCCTCCAAAATCATAAATATGATATTGAAAGTTTATGTCTTTCCACCTTCCATGCAAAACGCACACATTCACACAAACATACAATAAAGACAAAATAAATCAATTAAAAGAATGAATTATAGGGGCATGCCAATGCCCTTCAGCTACAGCCCACTGGGAACACACCTGAGTTGATCAAGTTGGGTTTATTACTTGTTACAGGGAGGGTGAGTACACACCTTGGGGAGCCATGGGGTGTCTCAGTGAGAGGATAGTAGAAAGAGCCTATTATAGGATTTGGGCTTTAGAGGGAGGGTCTAAGGAAATGAGGGTTCATTCTAGATTGATTCTTTCAGAAATCAGGGACAAGTCTATGACTGGGTATCTCAATAAAATCTTTTTTATAGGGAGGGCCAGCTGGAGAGAGAATAAAGCTGTAACTGGTAAAGAAATAGCAGTTCCTCATTTTAGCCAAGAGGGGGCGGTGTTTGGTAGTTGGTTTGGGACACAGTGACCTTGACTTTTGCTTAAAATTATGAAGTGTCCTTGTTTTGTCTCACGTTCTGAGGATAACCTTGTTTGAAGTTAGTTTTATGCAAACTTATTAATGTCCAATAGAAGAATCACATGGCCTAGCTGTGAGCACCAGACTACCAGCTTTCAGATTTCAGAGGCTGCCTTTTTTTTTTTTTTCTTTCTCAGGCACCATGCTGGAGGTTATCATTGCTATAAACTGGTAAAGCAGGAGGACTCTATAACTGGGAAGATTAGCACATGGTGTCTTTCCTCTCCTGGGCTCAGCTGCTTTCAAGGCGTCAAATCCCTAGTTACATTCCCAGAAATGTCTTATAAGTTGAAACAGAGGTATTAAACGCCTAGTAAAATTAAATTCCTCTAACCTGAATGGTCCATACTCTGGGTGGAGGCAAGAGCAAAATTCAGAGCAAAAATGTCCTGGGGGTCAAAATGGCAGGGTCAGAATAGAGGCCATAAGAGCAAATGTCCTGTGTTGTCTTGGAATGCCCTAAGGCCCCACGTGTTTACCAAGGCCTAGGGCCGGTCCCGCTACTCCTCTCTTGGCACTGGGCCAGAATTCAGATAAACCCTTTTGAGGCTGGAAACCTCCACCTTTGCTACCCTAAGTTGTTTACTTCAGAACAGGCTTCCCATGCCACTTTTTTTTTTTTTCTTTTGGCCACACCGTGCAGGTATGCGGAATCTTAGTTCTCCGACCAGGGATCAAACCCTGGCCCCCTGAAGTGGAAGCACAAAGTCTTAACCGTGGGAGCACCAGGGAAGTCCCTCCATGCCACTTTTGCTGCCACTGAAGTTGGCAAGGTTTGTGATTCCTTGATTGCCACTGAGGCCATTGCTGGTGTTGGACTGTGCATTGCCACGTATGATGACTGAACTGATAAGTCTGGGGCAGAACACTCCCACTCCCATCACTTCCCAGGCGCCTGCATGAGATCCTCACCCAGGCCACCACTGAGTTAAGGTGCTCTATCAAAAACTAGTTTGGGAAATTCCCTGGTGGTCCAGTGGTTAGGGTTCCGCTCTTCCACCACAGGGGGCACGGGTTCAATCCCTGGTCGGGGAACTAAGATCCCACATGCTGTGCGGCATGGCCAAAAAAACAAAACTGGTCTGAAATTCGAACACTTGAGCTCTTTAGAAGCATTAACTAACTTTTCTTCAGGACACCCACCGGAAGAGCTGGGCTGAGATTGGTTGCTGGGTTTGCCACCCCACAGACCCCGTCCTTCTGTTCCTCTTTGACTATACTGGGCAAGGTCTGGCCCACTAGTGCCATCTCTTTCTACTCTTATACTGATTTGATCTCAGAAGCTTTGTTGCTCTTTCTGCCACTGGGCCTTGGCCAGCGTCACCTGTGTCCATCCTGACAAAGGTCATTAGCTTTGCATATTCCTTTTAAAATTTATTAATTTATTATTTATTCATTTGTGCATGCATTCATTCATTCTTCATTTAATTGGACTTCAGGTTAAACTCCTGGGAGAAGGGGTTGTGGCCATGACCCTGTCTCTGACAGAATGCCCTTCAAGCTTTGCATCCATAGGCACTGTCTTTCTCTGTCTCTGTTGGTCTGTGTGTATTTCTGTTTCTTTCTTTCATTGTCTTTGTCTTTCTAATGGACTCTGGCTCTCCCTCATCCTGTTAATTGCCCTCACATGCTCTTACACTCAAACTAATTTAAATAGCCCCCTCCTCAGGCATTTCAGTCACTCTGACCACCTAAACACGGAAAGGTGGCTCTCCTAAGGACACCAGCCAACAGCAATCCAGGTAGTTACGCTGTCCGTCTCTCTCCAGGATTCCATGACGTCTCTCTCACTGTCCCTGTCACTGTCGTTCTCTCTCAGTATCTCTGCTTCTCTCTGTGATTAGCCTTAATGGATAGATGGCCTACCGATTTTATTTCCCGGAAGCCCATGCTGTGCAATGCATACTGTTTTTGTTGTTACTTTACCCTTCATAGATCCTTCTCCTCCTCAGGGCAATTTTGGTAAGCTTCAGCCGTCATTTCTAACTGCTTCAGCCTTCACCTTTTTTACTGGGAGACTCATAGGGGTACAGATCACCTTCTACATCAGGTCACGTCGTAGGTAAGTGTTTTGATTGATTTGATTGCGCCTGGGTCGGGGGTACACCCTATGGCTAGAGGACAAGGTCATGTGATATAAAAGTTGGCAGCATGAGCAGCAGAGGGTGCAGGCAGGAAGTGGACTAACAGGCAGTAACTGACATGCCCCTATAGTCTGTTTCTTGCCCGTTGGTGCACCAACCTTTCTCCTCCATGCAGGACCAAAGTTGCCTCTGCCTAAAACGGTCTATTACACCTCAGCCACAAACACCTGCTCCCCCCGCTTCCAGGAGGAAGGCAACCCGATTTTATCTAGAAGTAATATGAAAAGAGCACATGAAAAGCTGCTCATCAGACTCAGTGTCTATAACTTCTAGGCGGCATCTTCAAATCTTCAGTTCCTGGGCCTGTCTATGATTCCTGGTTCAGAGTATATACTGCATCCTGCAGCTGCTTGGGGATGGTGGATTTTATACTGGAACTGGTAGGCGTACACATACTGCAGAGAAGTGAGTTCCTTGATCAGCAAATCTGACCAACTGGAGAATCTGCCTCTGGGAGGATTACCCCTGAGATACCCTAAGGGCAGCAGCAGTACATTTCCAGGTAATGCTGGCAGTCTCGGCAAAGCCAGCTTGAGGGGGTTGGTTCTCAAACTGGAGCTTGGATTGGAATTACCTGGAAGGCTTATTAAACCACGGACTGCTGAGCTCCACCCTGAGTTTCTGCTTCTGTGGGAATGTGCGTTCTAACAAGTTGCCAGGTGATATCAATGCTGCTGGTCCAGGAATCACACTTTTTTCTTTTTTTTTTTTTGGCAGCAAGAATTTCCTTACATAGTTTTATTTATTTATTTTTAAATTTATTTTTGAATTTTTTTTTACTTTTCTTTATGCAGCAGGTTATTAGTTATCTATTTTATACATACACATATTAGTGTATATATGTCAATCCCAATCTCCCAATTCATCCCATGCCCCCACCCCCACCCCCACCCCCGCTTTCCCCCCTTGGTGTCCATATGTTTGTTCTCTACATCTGTGTCTCTATTTCTGCCTTGCAAACCGGTTCATCTGTACCATTTTTCTAGATTCCACATATATGCATTAATATACGATATTTGTTTTTCTCTTTCTGACTTGCTTCACTCTGTATGACAGTCTCTAGGTCCATCCACGTCTCTACAAATGACTCAGTTTCGCTCCTTTTTATGGCTAATATTCCACTATATATGTACCACATCTTCTTTATCCATTTGTCTGTCGATGGACATTTAGGTTGCTTCCATGTCTTGGCTATTGTAAATAGTGCTGCAATGAACATTCGGGTGCGTGTGTCTTTTTGAATTATGGTTTTCTCTGGGTATATGTGCAATAGGGGGATTGCTGGGTCATATGGTAATTCTATTTTTAGTTTTTTAAGAACCCTCCATACTGTTCTCCATAGTGGCTGTATCAATTTACATTCCCACCAACAGTGCAAGAGGGTTCCCTTTTCTCCACACCCTCTCCAGCATTTGTTGTTTGTAGATTTTCTGATGATGCCCATTCTAACTGGTGTGAGGTGATACCTCATTGTAGTTTTGATTTGCATTTCTCTAATAATTAGTGATGTTGAGCAGCTTTTCATGTGCCTCTTGGCCATCTGTATATCTTCTTTGGGGAAATGTCTATTTAGGTCTTCTGCCCATTTTCGGATTGGATTGTTTGTTTTTTTAATATTGAGCTGCATGAGCTGTTCATATACTTTGGAGATTAATCCTTTGTCCGATGATTCGTTTGCAAATATTTCTCCCATTCTGAGGGTTGTCTTTTCATCTTGTTTATAGTTTCCTTTGCTGTGCAAAAGCTTTTAAGTTTCATTAGGTCCCATTTGTTTATTTTTGTTTGTATTTCCATTACTCTAGGAGGTGGGTCAAAAAAGATCTTGCTGTGATTTATGTCAAAGAGTGTTCTTCCTACGTTTTCCTCTAAGAGTTTTATAGTGTCCGGTCTTACATTTAGGTCTTCAATCCATTTTGAGTTTATTTCTGTGTATGTGTTAGGGAGTATTCTAATTTCGTTCTTTTACATGTAGCTGTCCAGTTTTCCCAGCACCACTTATTGAAGAGGCTGTCTTTTCTCCATTGTATATCCTTGCCTCCTTTGTCATAGATTAGTTGACCATAGGTGTGTGGATTTATCTCTGGGCTTTCTATCCTGTTCCATTGATCTATCTTTCTGTTTTTGTGCCAATACCATATTGTCTTGATTACTGTAGCTTTGTAGTATAGTCTGAAGTCAGGGAGTCTGATTCCTCCAGCTCCTTTTTTTTCCCTCAAGACTGCTTTGGCTATTCGGGGTCTTCTGTGTCTCCAAACAAATTTTAAGACTTTTTGTTCTAGTTCCATGAAAAATGCCATTGGTAGTTTGATAGGGATTGCACTGAATCTGTAGATTGCTTTGGGTAGTGTAGTCATTTTCACAATCTTGATTCTTCCAATCCAAGAACATGGTATATCTCTCCATCTGTTGGTGTCATCTTTGATTTCTTTCATCAGTGTCTTATAGTTTTCTGAGTACAGGGCTTTTACCTCCTTAATTAGGTTTATTCCTAGATATTTTATTCTTTTTGTTGCAATGGTGAATGAGATTGTTTCCTTAATTTCTCTTTCTGATCTTTCATTTTTAGTGTATAGGAATGCAAGAGATTTCTGTGCGTTAATTTTTTACCCTGCAACTTTACCAAATTCATTGATTAGCTCTAGTAGTTTTCTGGTGGCATCTCTAGGATTATCTATGTACAGTATCATGTCATCTGCAAACAGGGACAGTTTTACTTCTTTTCCAATTTGTATTCCTTTTATTTCTTTTTCTTCTCTGATTGCCGTGGCTAGAACTTCCAAAACTATGTTGAATGATAGTGGTGAGAGTGAACATCCTTGTCTTGTTCCTGATCTTAGAGGAAATGCTTTCAGTTTTTCACCACTGAGAATGATATTTGTTGTGGGTTTGTCATATATGACCTTTATTATGTTGAGGAAGGTTCCCTCTATGCCCACTTTCTGGAGAGTTTTTATCATAAATGGGTGTTGAATTTTGTCAAAAAGCTTTTTCTGTATCTAATGAGATGATCATATGGTTTTTATTCTTCAATTTGTTAATATGGTGTATCACATTGATTGATTTGTGTATATTGAAGAATCCTTGCGTCCCTGGGATAAATCCCACTTGATCATGGTGTATGATCCTTTTAATGTGTTGTTGGATTCTGTTTGCTAGTATTTTGTTGAGGATTTTTGTATCTATATTAATCAGTGATATTGATCGATAATTTTCTTTTTTTGTAGTATCTTTGTCTGGTTTTGATATCAGGGTGATGGTGGCCTCATAGAATGAGTTTGGGAGTGTCCCTTCCTCTGCAATATTTTGGAAGAGTTTGAGAAGGATGTGTTTTAGCTCTTCTCTAAACGTTTGATAGAATTCAATTGTGAAGCCATCTGGTCCTGGACTTTTGTTTGTTGGAAGATTTTTAATCACAGTTTCAATTTCATTACTTGTGATTGGTCTGTTCATATTTTCTGTTTCTTCCTGGTTCAGTCTTGGAAGCTTATACCTTTCTAAGAATTTGTCCATGTCTTCCAGGTTGTCTATTTTATTGGCATAGAGTTGCTTGCAGTAGTTTCTTATATTGCTGTGTATTTCTTCAGTGTCCATTGTAACTTCTCCTTTTTTATTTCTAATTTTATTTATTTGAGTCCCCTCCCTCTTTCTTGATGAGTCTGGCTAAAGGTTTATCAATTTTGTTTATCTTCTCAAAGAACCAGCTTTTAGTTTTATTGATTGTTGCTATTGTTTTCTTTGTGTCCATTTTATTTATTTCTGCTCTGATCTTTATAATTTTTTTCCTTCTACTAACTTTGTGTTTTATTTGTTCTTTTTTCTCTAGTTCCTTTAGGTGCAAGGGTAGATTGTTTATTTGAGATTTTTTTTTTCTTGAGGTAGGCTTGTATAGCTATAAACTTCTCTCTTAGAACGGCTTTTGCTGCATCCCATAGGTTTTGGATCGTCGTGTTTTCGTTGTCATTTGTCTCTAGGTATTTTTTGATTTCCTCTTTGATTTCTTCAGTGATCTCTTGGTTATTTAGTAACATATTGTTTAGCCTCCATGTGTTTGTGTTTTTTAAGTTTTTTACCCTGTAATTTATTTCTAATCTCATAGTGTTGTGGTCAGAAAAGATGCTTGATATGATTTCAGTTTTCTTAAATTTACCAAGGCTTGGTTTGTGACCCAGGATGTGATCTATCCTGGAGAATGTTCCATGTGCACCTGAGAGGAAAGTGTAATCTGCTGTTTTTGGATGGAATGTGCTATAAATATCAATTAAATCTATCTGGTCTATTGTGTCATTTAAAGCTTGTGTTTCCTTATTAATTTTCTGTTTGGATGATCTGTCCATTGGTGTAAGTGAGGTGTTAAATTCCCCCACTATTATTGTTTTACTGTTGATTTCCTCTTTTATAGCTGTTAGCATTTGCCTTATGTATTGAGGTGCTCCTATGTTGGGTGCATATATATTTATAATTGTTATATCTTCTTCTTGGATTGATCCCTTGATCATTATGTAGTGTCCTTCCTTGTCTCTTGTAACATTCTTTATTTTAAAATCTATTTTATCTGATATGAGAATTGCTATTCCAGCTTTCTTTTGATTTCCATTTGCATGGAACATCTTTTTCCATCCCCTCAGTTTCAGTCTGTATGTGTCCCTAGGTCTGAAGTGGGTGTCCTGTAGACAGCATACATATGGGTCTTGTTTTTGTATCCCTTCATCGAGCCTGTGTCTTTTGGTTGGAGCATTTAATCCATTCACATTTAAGGTAATTATCGATATGTATGTTCCTATTACCATTTTCTTAATTGTTTTGAGTTTGTTTTTGTAGGTCTTTTTCTTCTCTTGTGTTTCCCACTTAGAGAAGTTCCTTTAGCATTTGTTGTGTAGCTGGTTTGGTGGTGCTGAGTTCTCTTAGCTTTTGCTTGTCTGTAAAGCTTTTGATTTCTCCATCGAATCTGAATGAGATCCTTGCTGGATAGAGTAATCTTGGTTGTAGGTTCTTCCTTTTCATCACTTTAAATATATCATGCCATTCCCTTCTGGCTTGTAGAGTTTCTGCTGAGAAATCAGCTATTAACCTTATGGGAGTTCCCTTGTATGTTATTTGTCATTTTTCCCTTGTTGCTTTTAATAATTTTTCTTTCTCTTTAATTTTTGTCAATGTGATTACTATGTGTCTCGGCATGTTTCGCCTTGGGTTTATCTTGCCTGAGACTCTCTGTGCTTCCTGGACTTGGGTGTCTATTTCCTTTCCCGTGTTAGGGAAGTTTTCAACTCTAATCTTTTCAAATATTTTCTCGGTTCCTTTCTCTCTCTCTTCTCCTTCTGGGACCCCTATACTGCTAATGGTGTTGTGTTTAATGTTGTCCCAGAGGTCTCTTAGGCTGTCTTCATTTCTTTTCATTCGTTTTCCTTTATTCTGTTTTGTGGCAGTGAATTCCACCATTGTGTCTTCCAGGTCACTTATCCGTTCTTCTGCCTCAGTTATTCTGCTGTTGATTCCTTCTAGTGTATTTTTCATTTCAGTTATTGTATTGGTCATCTCTGTTTATTTGTTCTTTAATTCTTCTAGGTCTTTGTTAATCATTTCTTGCATCTTCTCAATCTTTGCCTCCATTCTTATTCCGAGGTCCTGGATCATCTTCACTATCATTATTCTGAATTCTTTTTCTGGAAGGTTGCCTATCTCCACTTCATTTAGTTGTTTTTCTGGGTTTTTTTCTTGTTCCTTCATCTGGTACATAGCCCTCTGCCTTTTCATCTTCTCTATCTTTCTGTAACTGTGGTTTTTGGTCCACAGGCTGCAGGATTGTAGTTTTTCTTGCTTCTGCTGTCTGCCCTCTGGTGGATGAGGCTATCTAAGAGGCTTGTGCAAGCTTCCTGATGGAAGGGACTGGTGGTGGGTAGAGCTGGTTGTTGCTCTTTTGAGCAGAGCTCAGTAAAATTTTAATCCACTTGACTGCTGATGGGTGGGGCTGTGTTCCCTCCCTGTTGGTTGTTTGGCCTCAGGTGACCCAGCACTGGAGGCTACAGGCTCTTTGGTGGGTTAATGATGGACTCCAGGTGGGCTCATGGCAAGGAGTACTTCCCAGAACTTCTGCTGCCAGTGTCCTTGTCCTGATGGTGAGACACAGCCACCCCCCGCCTCTGCAGGGGACCCTCCAACACTAGCAGTTAGGTCTGATTCAGTCTCCCCTGGGGTCACTGCTCCTTCCCCTGGGTCCTGATGCGCACACTACTTTGTGTGTGCCCTCCAAGAGCGGAGTCTCTGTTTTCCCCAGTCCTGTCGAAGTCCTGCTGTCAAATCCTGCTAGCCTTCAAAGTCTGGTTCTCTGGGAATTCCTCCTCCCATTGCCGGACCCCCTGGTTGGGAAGCCTGATGTGGTGCTCAGAACCTTCACTCCAGTGGGTGGACTTCTGTGATATAATTGTTCTCCAGTTTGTGAGTCACCCACCCAGTGTTTATGGGTTTTGATTGTATTGTGATTGTGCCCCTCCTACTGTCTCATTGCAGCTTCTCCTTTGTCTTCGGATGTGGGTTATCTTTTTTGGTGAGTTCCAGTGTCTTCCTGTCGATGATTGTTCAGCAGTTAGTTGTGATTCTGTTGCTCTCGCAAGAGGGAGTGAGCACACATCCTTTTATTCTGCCATCTTGAACCAATCCCTAAATTTTTTATTGTTAAATTTTTTAAAATTAATTTTTATTGGAGTATAGTTCTTTACAATGTAGTGTTAGTTTCTGCTGTACAGCCAAGTAAATCAGTTATACATATACATATATCCACTCTTTTTTAGATTCTTTTCCCATATAGGCCATTACAGAGTATTGAGTATAGTTCCCTGTGCTATACAGTAGGTTCTCATTAGTTATCTATGTTATATATAGTAGTGTGTATATCCAAAGCAGGAATCACACTTTAAAAACTGCCGTTTTAGGGTACTTGAATCAGGCCTCTGGTGATCAAGTTGAAGTGGGGTTTTGTTGGTAGTTTCAATCCAGGAGAATTTCTCTAGGTCTTCTGTCACTTGTGTGCCTGGGAGCCCCTATATTTGTAAACCCCAAACAGAGTTTTCCCTGTGTTCCATCCCTCCTGGCACCTGGCTTGCCACCTTTCCTTGGGTGCCGGTTGGGATGTCCACATACAGTTCCATGATTAACTGCTGCCACTGTGTCCAACCCAAGCTCCTCCTATCCTTTGTGTATTTTGTGATATCTTTGTTATCACCTTTCGCATTCTCATTTCCTGCCAGGAAAGTACTAACTGCTACTTGTATTTCCTAACTCAAATTTCTAAGACTAGGAATCGGATTGGTTGACCAGGTTATTTTTTTGTGTCAGGCCAAAAAGGGTTGCTGGCTGGCCTAGGGATTTTCAGCCTTTGGATTGTGAGTCCCTGAGTCCTGTTGGCTGTGGCCAGTGAAGGGCAGAGTAATATGGCATAGAACATGGCTGCCTGGGCAGCAGGGCTAAGGGTAGGGGAGTTGGACAAAGGGCCTGGGGCCTGGCAGGCACTGATGAACATTTTGAGTATAGTGTATTGACTGGCAAAGTTGATTTTCAGATGGTACCCACCATACTGGTTATTTTGATTAATATGGTAATATCTAATATAATATTAAAATATAAATCAAAATATACTACTTGTAATTGTTTAATAACCAGCTGTACTGGTTATTAAAATATTGAATACCTCTTAGTGATTGGTAAACAGTTCCTTCCCTGAGCCCCTCAAGTGCCCCCCAACCCCAGATGACCTGACCCCTCCCAGGGAACCCCAAGATCTTCTTACTACCCAGCAATTAAAAAGTTAATCTGTAGTCTAGCAGAGGAGTTTGGGCTTCTATTTCAGAGCTAGAATGGCCTCCATTTTGATTGGCTGATGTCCGTGCTACACTGTTTCTTAAATATTTTGAATGCCATTCCCATGACTTGCTTGGAAAGAAGATCCAAAACCTGTATTACAAAATGCATATGTGCAATATTTTCTATGCATACTTGCATTAGTGTAGTTGTAAATTATGTATTTCATACTTTGGTTGATTTCTTTTACAGCAATTTCAACATGTCTTTCTACAAATTTTGCATTTTAAAAACGTTCACCATTTATTTCTGTAAAAAGAGGAGAAATCGGATCTTCAGAAAAGCATTTTTAAGCGATAATCTTTCCTTAGGTTCACTCTTTTATTGCAAGAAAAATAAATTTTGGTCACAAATCAGAATGAGTCAATTACCTGTAGTATTATATTGTAGTAAAACTGACCTAAGGAAGAAATCCCCTTTTCTTTTCAGAAAAGAACTGATTTCATGGGAGAAACAAATTTATTAGAGTCTCCTACAGGGCTGTAATGGAAAACAACCTTGGAAGAAACCAAACATTGTTGAGTGTTTTCATTCCCAGTAGGGTTGTGCCATGATGTATAGTGTCTGGCCATAGTGCTGTGCAGTGGCTGATGCAAGGATTGGGTAAATAACAGGATCCCAAAATGAAACTATGTTCAGAGAACATATGAGGTCTTGAAAAAAGCTAGTATTCATCAACCGATAATAAAATGTCTAGGATGCAAAGTATTGCCCTGAACTTTCACAGAACAAAATTACATTTGGTATATTCTTCAACAGTTGAAGTGTATTTGCTGAAAGGAACTGCATTATGTAGTTCAGATTTAAAGAATACAAACTTTAAAAACTGCATAGGGAGCTAGGAGCATTATTCAAGGATTGTCTCCTTTTGCTAACCTCTTCAATGTATAAAGTGATAGAAATGTCTCGTTCAGAATTACTAAGATATGAGGTGTGACTCTAAAGCAACAGGACTATTTGTTGTGTGTGACTTATGGAATGAGGGTCATTATTTTAGAGTCATAAACAATGTTATCCCTCTTTGGGGAAGTGAAGTAGTCTAGTGAATAGACATTGGACTAGACATCAGGAAACTTAAGCCCAACTTGTCACACTTCTGCTGGGCTTTAGAGACCAGGGAGAAGCATCATGGTATGGGGGAAAGAGCACTGGTTTTGGGACTCAGACTTATCAGGGTCTAGTCCTAGCTTCTCCACTTACTAGCTATGCGAGCTTGACACATTACCTAACCTCTCTGAGCATCATTTGCCCATCTGTAATGTGGGGATGAAATACTCAGGGCTGACTTTCAGCTGAACCTTACCAGCATGGGTGGATCAGTTGTTTGCCGCTGGGCTCTGTTCTGATTGGGCCAGTGTCCACTCTGACTGGTAGGTACCCATGCTGTACTGGTTGTTAAGTATTTTGACTATCCCTCCTAGTAAGACTTAATAGGTAGGGTTATTTGGAACATAAAATGAGATAATATATGTGAAGTTCCTGACATTGAGTTGCTACTCATGAAATAATAGTTTTATTTTCTTCTGTACAACTTTATGAGAAATGTTTTTAAACCTAAATAAGGGGAGAGAAAGATGCCTGACACTTGTTTTCACTCTGATGTTAAGAGATTAAGGGAACTGTTTATATCTTATCTTTGTTCAGGATCCATTAAACAAACATTAAGTGCCTACTCTATGCTAGGTCCTTGAGGAGTGCACACTCTAGGAGGGGCAATAGATGAGTAAACTCTGACTTCAATCCAAACAACTCTAAAAGTCAGTGTGAATCTATAAGATACCTTTGTTCAAATTTAATAAAGAGACTTCCTCTAGGCAGGTACAACCTGGCTTGGCCGCTAAGCTCAGGATAGATTTGCACACCTACTTACTCCCTCATCTGGGTGCCTTTGTGCAGTGCACAACCTGCACAATTACACACAGGCCCTGAGAACTGTTATAACAGAGGTATATGCCAAGTGCTATGGGCCTGTAGTTGTAGGAGGGACTGAGTTTCACCAGGTGAATGGCATTTGTCCAAATTATAGATGAGGGCGAAAGCATTAGGATGTGTCCAAAGATACAGAGGTCTGAAAGACCTGGGAGGTTAGGGGAATAGTGGATGTTCCTACTGGATAATATATTTGGACTGCTTGTTTTGAAGAAAAGTATGCCAATGTAAGATATATTTACAACCTCTCTAAGTAGACAGTTTACAGTCATTACAATTAAATATTAAAACTACTTTATGTGTAAGTTGATGTTTCTTTATTGTTCTTAGATTAGATAGTTTGCTTCCTGTTTTAAAATTTTTGTTTGTATTTAAAAAATTGCTTTTGGTTGATGAGAACACAGTGTCCTCTAAGGTTAATTATTTGAGGTCATTTAGTGTTTTTCCAATAGACCTTGAGCCTAGGCAAAGATCAGTGATCAAAGAGGCTAGAAGTTTCAGTGAAATATTATTTAAAAAAAAGAATGTGGAGACATCACTGAATTACGAATCTGTGTTTGCTTCATAGACTATTAAATCATAGACTTTTAGAGCTTAGAGATTTTTGGAGACCTTTGAGTCTAATCCTCTCATTTCAGCATGACTTTATTGTTCTTCTAAAAATGATACATGCTCGTTATAAATAGTTCAAACAATTCAAAGTAAAAAGTTGAGAACTAAAACCACCCCAATTCCCATCACCCTGGTGCAATCACCATTAACATGAGATTAACAGCATTCTAGACTATCTGATTGCACACATATAGACAGATCAGTGATAGATGTACAGAACCAATTTTATTTATTTATTTTTATTGAAGTATAGTTGATTTACAATATTGTGTTAATTTCAGGTGTACAGCAAAGTGATTTGGTTATACATATATATGTATATATCTATATTCTTTTTTTGAGTCTTTTCCATTATAGTCTATTACAAGATACTGAATATAGTTCCCTGTGCTATACAGTAAATCCTTGTTGTTTATTTATTTTATATATAGTGGTGTGCATCTGTTAATCCCATACTCCTAATTTATCCCTCCCCTTCTTCCCATTTGGTAACCATAAGTTTATTTTCTATGTCTATGAGTCTGTTTCTGTTTTGTAAATAAGTTCATTTAGTGTCATATTTTAGATTCCACACATAAGTGATGTCATATGGTATTTGTCTTTCTCTTTCTGACTTACTTCAGTTAATATGATAATCTCTAGGTCTATCCATGTTGCTGCAAATGGCATTATTTCATTCATTTTTTATGGCTGAGTAGTATTCCACTGTATATATGTACCACATCTACTTTACCCATACATCTCTTGATGGGCACGTAGGCTACTATGTACAAACCAATTTTTGATAAAATTTGGATCATATAATACATATTTTTAATCAAAATTATTCAATTTACTTTTGCTAGAATTTAACGGAGTAAGGAGAAAATGAGGTCAAACTGAAGAAACTATATACTTTGGAAAAATATTTATTCACTGAAAGGTAAATCAGTTTGTAATAAATCCCTCTAAGTTTGAGGAAAAAAATTGATGAAAAAAAGCATCAAGAAGTCGCTCCATTCTGCCCGGATTGTTCCCCAGTTCTAAGGAGCAGCAATCATCCTAGGACTTCTTTTCAATGCAGTTCTTGGATGGAGCCACTGGTTCTTGGGTCTCAATGTCTGTTTTTTTTTTTTTTGGTTAACTACTTTTTCTTCCAGGGATAGATCCTCAAGTAACTTCCCAGGAAAGAATGTGTGAGAAATAAACTTTTTGAGTTTTAAATGTTTAAAAATGTTTTGATTCTATTCTCACACTTGATAAGTTCGTAGTTGGAGGATTGTCGTTGGAAAGTACTTTTCTTTCAGAATTTGAAGGTGTGGCTCAGTTGTCTTCTAGCATCTGGTGTTGCTGATGTAAAATATGATGCCAGTCTGATTCTTGTACCTTTGTAGATGACCACTTTTGTTCTCTTTGGAAATTTTAGCACCTTGTCTTGATATTTGGTGTTCTGGGATTGCACAATGATGTGGCTTGTTGTGGAGTGTTTTTTGTTTTGTTTTGTTTTGTTTTCTTCAATTATTAGCACCTTTAATTATTATTTATTTATTTATTTATTTATTTGGCTGTGTTGGGTCTTCGTTTCTGTGTGAGGGCTTCCTCTAGCTGCGGCAAGCGGGGGCCACTCTTCATCGCGGTGCGCGGGCCTCTCACTATCGTGGCCTCTCCCGTTGCGGAGCACAGGCTCCAGATGCGCAGGCTCAGCAGTTGTGGCTCACGGGCCTAGTTGCTCCACGGCATGTGGGTTCCTCCCAGACCAGGGCTCGAACCCGTGTCCCCTGCATTAGCAGGCAGATTCTCAACCACTGCACCACCAGGGAAGCCCGTGGAGTGTTTTTGATTCATTGCACTGGACACTGAGGAGGCCTCTTTGGTATAGAAACTCTATTCTTCAGGGAGCTCTATAAAATGCTCTTATATTCTTTGTTATGATAATTTCTTGATCTTTCCTCTCTAAATTCTCTTTTCTGAAACTCCTGTTCATCAGATTTAGAATTTCTGAGTTGATCCTCTGTGTCTTATATTTTTTGCTCAGATTTCCCACCTTTTTGTGCCTTCATTCTGTTTTCTGGGAAATTTCCTCAGCTTTATGCTCAACCTTGTCACTAAATTTTATTTTGGAAATTACATTTTAAATTGACACAATCTCTTTCTTTTTTTCTCATTGGTCCCTTGTCTTAGCATTTTGTCCTTGTTTTAGGAATACAATATCATGAATCTCTATGAGGATGTTATTTTAAAATTGTTTTTCTTTCTCAAAATTGCTTTGGCTACTAGGGCCTTTTGTGGTTCCATATGAATTTTAGGATTTTTTTTTCTATTTTGGTAAAAATATGCCATTGAGATTTTGATAGGAATCACATTGAATCTGTAGATTGCTTTGGGTAGGTTGCACATTTTAACAATATTAAGTCTTCCAATCCATGAACACTGGATGTCTTTCCATTTATTTGTGACTTCTTTAATTTCTTTCATCAATGTTTTGTAATTTTCAATGTAAAAGTCTTTCACTTCCTTGGTTAAATTTATTCCTAAGTATTTTATTCTTTTTGATGCTATTGTAAATAAATGGGATCCAAAAGAATGAAACTGGACATCTTACATCTTACACCATACATAAAAATCAACTCAAAATGGATTAAATATTTAAATGTAAGACCTGAAACTATAAAACTCCTAGAAGAAAACATAGGGAAAAAGCATCATGACCTTGGTATAGGTAATAATTTCTTGGACATGACACCAAAAGCACAAGCAATAAAAGCAAACACAGACAGGTGGGACTACATCAAACTAAAAAGCTTCTGCACAGTAAAGCAAACAATCAACAGAGTGAAAAGGCAACCTACAGAGTAGAGAAAATATTTGCAAGCCATATATCTGATAAGGGGTTAATATTCAAAATACGCAAGGAACTCCTACAACTCAATTAGCAGAAAAACACAACCTGATTAAAAAATGGGCAAAGGACTTGAACAGACATTTCTCCAAAGAACACTTACAAATGGCCAAGAGGTATATGAAAAGGTGTTCAACATCACTAATCATCAGGGAAATACAAGTCAAAACCATAATGAATTTGATTCACTGTTTTTTAATATCTAGGGAGCATTGTAGCACACAGAGTGCAGAAGTAGAAAAAAACCCAAAAAAACCATAATGAGTTATCTCTTCACAACCTTTATTATCAAAAAACAAAAGACAAGAAATGTTGGCCAGGATTTAGAGAAATTTGAACCCTTGTACACTGTTGTTGAGAATGTAAAATGGTGCAGATGCTATAGAAAACAGTATGGAGTTTCCTAAAAAAAAACAAACAAAAAAAAAACCCAAAAAGAACTACCACATGATCCAGCAATCCCACTTCTCGGTGTATATCCAAAAGAATTGAGATTAATATCCTGAAGAGATATGTGCACACCCATGTTCACTGGAGCATTATTCACAATAGCCAAGACACAGAAGCAACCTAACTGTCCATTGATGGATGAATGAATAAAGAATATGTGGTATATAAGTACAATGGAATATTATTCAACTTTAAAAAGAAAGGAAATCCTTTCATATCCTAAAACATGGATGAACCTAGAGGACATTATGCTAAGTGAAATAAGCCAGTCAGGTAAGGATAAATACTGCAAGATTTGACTTCTCTAAGGCATCTAAAATAGTCAAACTTAAAGAAGCAGAGAGTTTAAAGGTGGTTGCCAAGGACTAGGGGGAGGGAGAAAATGAGGAGTTGTTCAGCAGGTATGAAGTTTCAGTTATGCAAGATGAGTGAATTCTAGAGATCTGCTGTACAACATAATGCCTATATTTAACAATACTGTATTGTGCACTCAAAATTTTGTTAAAAGAGTAGATCTCATGTTAAGTGCTCTTAACACAATAAAAAATTATTTTATTTTTATTGCTTTTTTACTTTTCTTTATTCCCTGAACTATTGCTGTTTCCCTTGGGGCCATTTTCCTGTTTATTATTGATCTCTTCTCCATTGAAAAATTTCTTCAAATGCCTGATGATCCTTGGGTTCATGTATAAGAATAATGAAATAAAACATAAACAACTGCTTGGGAACTCTGTGCTTGGATAAAGCTGGTCAACTGGTATGTTTCACATTAGAGTCATCTGATAGGGAACTCCCAAAGATCAGAAAGCAGAGGCCTTTGCTGTAGGACTGTTTAATTTCTCCAGAGAAGAAGCCCCCTTTTCCTCACCTGGGAAAAAATCTGGTGGTTAATATTTCTGTGCATGGGCATTTGGACATTGGGGAGAGTCAACTGTTCCACATACAGACTTTTAATTAATTCCTGTGTTGTCAGTTCCACACCTCACTCCTACTTTTTGTTGTCTCTGGTGCTTCTGAACAATAAGCTTTTGTGGGATGATAGAGGGCATACTGCCTCCTTTCTTGGCTGTATTCCTCTATGCATTTTCTAGCTATTGCTTCTTCTGCCTCACTTCATCAATTACCACTTCTACATCTGCTTTCTGTGTTCAGAAATTTACTGATATTTCTTGTCCAGTGTTAGTCTCTTTACTTTTGCCTTTGTTTTAGGGTTTATACATTTTAAAAAATTCCATTGCTGCCAGCGAAAGTCAGCCATCTCTGACCTGCTACCTGGCCAATGAGTCAGCCAACACTCCCAGCTCCTCTATAGAGCTGAAGCAACAGGGAGATTATCCACGATTTGGTGGACTTGGAACCGTCCTAAAAAAGACAATCTGAAAAACTCTGGCAAAGATATCTGAATTCTTTGGAACCCTTGGTGTCAAAATTACCTAAAATCATTGGTTGAACTGGAAACAAAGTTTTAATCTGACAGCACTGACAAGAGTTTAGGACAACACTCCTTCCACCAGACCCTGTGGTTAATTTTATAACATGGCTCTGGGTAGTTAGACTTTTGATAGGAGCAGCTAGAGTAGAGACACTGGCCTTCAGATCCTCACTAGCTGTAAATTACTCAACTTCTCCGAGACTTCTTTTTTTCCTCTGAAAAATGGTGCTAAATAACAATATTTACTTCAAGGGTTATTGTGAAGATTGATAGGCTTGACACTTAGCAAGTCCTCAATAGATGTTAGCTGGTCAAACTCCAGAGCTTATTCTTTTAATCACTGTGTTAAATTATTAGTGAGAAAAAATGGACTAGTTGTTATGCATGTTATGCCTATAGGTATAACTTATTGCCTGGGAACATTTTTTTTTACTAGAGAGAGCATCATATATGTATATTTGAAATGCTGTATCTTCTGCTACTATTCAGAAGTGAAAATGATGTGCTTTGGAAAATTGTGTTAGATGATGCAGAAAGTGATCCAGGAAGATGCAAACATTGATTTGGCTTCACAGAATGAGAGAATATAATCAACATCCCTAACTTAGAATTTAAATATGCATGTATCTAAATTAATACATCAAATAATATAAAGTAGCTATTATTATCACTGTTATTATTTCAGCAACACTATCTTTAAGTCCCACATTCTTTTCTTTCCAAAAAGCAATTGACTTGAGCCATCAGACCTATAGGCAGAAACCAACTACTATGCCCTGTCATTTAAAAAAAGCTTTTAATAGCATATACAAACATATTTGTTTTTTATGTTAATAGTCATATATTATAATGTTTTGCTAAATATATTACAGATAGTTTTAAAAGTACAGCTTTATTGACGTATAATTTAAATACCATAAAATTTACCATTTAAAAAAAAAATTATTAGCACCTTTAATTATTATTTATTTATTTTTTTGGCTGTGTTGGGTCTTCGTTTCTGTGCGAGGGCTTCCTCTAGCTATGGCAAGCGGGGGCCACTCCTCATCGCGGTGCACGGGCATCTCACTATCGTGGCCTCTCTTGTTGCGGAGCACAGGCTCCAGACGCGCAGGCTCAGTAGTTGTGGCTCAGGGGCCTAGTTGCTCCGCAGCATGTGGGATCTTCCCAGACCAGGGCTCGAACCCATGTTCCCTGCATTAGCAGGCAGATTCTCAACCACTGTGCCACCAGGGAAGCCCAAAATTTACCATTTTAAGAGTAGAATTCAGTGATTTACAGAACTGTGTAACCATCACCACAATTCAATTTTTGAGGACTTCCAACACCCCCAAAAGATCCCTCATGTCCATGGTAGTCACTCCCCATTCCTGACGGCAGCCTCAGGCAACCACTAATCAACTTTCTTTTTCTATAAATTTGCCTTTGCAGATAATTTTTAAAAAGAAACAAAATGGTACATCATACAATTGAAGACTCATTCCCCTTCTATCCATTGTGTCATACCCTTCCCTCCTTTCCTTTTCAGACGTGAGCATTATCTAGAGGTTGGTGCTTATCCCTCCTATCCATGTTTTTATTAATCCTGCTTAAGACTCAATGTGCTTCTTTTTTTTTTTTTTTTTTTTTTTTTTTTTTTTTTTTTTTTTTTTTTTAAATTAATTAATTAATTTATTTATGGCTGTGTTGGGTCTTCGTTTCTGTGCGACGGCTTTCTCCAGTTACGGCAAGTGGGGGCCACTCTTCATCTTCATCGCGGTGCGCGGGCCTCTCACTATTGCGGCCTCTCCTGCTGCGGAGCACAAGCTCCAGACGCGCAGGCTCAGTAATTGTGGCTCACGGGCTTAGCTGCTCCGCGGCATGTGGGATCTTCCGAGACCAGGGCTCGAACCCGTGTCCCCTGCATTGGCAGGCAGACTCTCAACCACTGCGCCACCTGGGAAGCCCCCTCAATGTGCTTCTTTAATCTGAGAACTCATGTCTTTCTTTAGTTCTATAAAATTTCCAGCCATTATCTCCTCAAATATTGCCTCTTCCCCATTCTCTTTCTTCATTTCTTCTGTAACTCATTTTCTATCTATTGTAAACGAGACCTTCAAAATAATAGTATTTCTTTAATTCTATTCTGCTTGTTATATCCTTAGGTATTTTAATCACTCACGTTCTCCATCCATTTTTATCTCTCTAAGTTAATTTCTCAGCTAACTTCTGCTCTTTACAAAAGTCTCTCTTCAGCTGTGATTAGTCTTCAATTCTTTTCTATTCAGTTTTTAATTTCAATGACTATGTTTTATTTTGAGAAGTTCTTTTTGTTTCTCCTTTAAATTCATCGTTTTTCTTCAAAGTCCTATGCTCTTCTTTTGTCTTTTTAATTATTTTAAACATGCCTATTTTATAATCTCCTTCAACTATCTATTTTGTGCGCTTCTTGGATGGTAATCCTGCTGTTTATTGTGACAGCTGACTCTTCCTCATGGTGGTTAACTTCCTCAAGTGGTTTCTACCTTTTTATTATAAACTCAAGGTTGTCTTTTCTATGGGTGTTCCACGCACCCTAGGGTGTGGAGGTGTCTCTAAAAATTGGTTTTGATTCTGCAGGAACCGTGGGAGTTTTTACCAATTCCAGACCAGAAATATGTCACAGACTTAGAATATGACTTCTTATGGAAGACTTTATTTTCAATCCATAGCTGCCAGGAGCCCATAAGTGTCCTTGATGTTTCCCTGAGATATGGGTAAAATCGTTCTAGTCTCCTTTACACAGAATGGGTAGATTTTTTTAAGATCCTAATTTTATTTTGTTTTACTTTATTTTATTTTAATTGAAGTATAGTTGACATACAATATTGGCTTCAGGTATACAACATAGTGGTTCAACATTTATGTATGTATATTATGAAACAATCTCCACAGTAAGTCTAGTAACCATCTGTCACCACACAAAGTTATTACAATATTGTTGACTATATTCCTTATGCTATACATCACATCCCCATGAATTATTTATTTTATGACTGGAAGTTTGTACCTCTTAATCCCCTTCACCTATTTCTCCATTTCCCCACCCTCCACCCCTCTGGCAACCACAAATTTGTTTTTTGTACGTATGGGTCTGTTTCTGTTCTGTTTTGTTCATTTGTGTTGTTTTTTAGATTCCACATATAAGTGAAATCATACAGTAGTTGTCTTTCTCTGTCTGGCTTATTTCACTTAGCATAATACCCTCTAGGTCCATCCATGTTGTTGCAAATGGCAAGATTTCATTCTGTTTTTTATGGCTGAGTAATATTCCATTATATATATATACACATACACATTATATATACATATATATATACATGCATACACACATCACATACATACACACACATCACATCTTCTTTATCCACTCATCTATTGTTGGAAACTTAGGTTGCTTCCATGTCTTGGCTATTGTAAATAATTCTGTGATGAACATAAGAGTGCATGTATCTTTTTGAGTTAGAGTTTTCCTCTTTTCTGGGTATATGCCCAGAAGTGGGATTGCTGGATCATATGGTAACTCTATTTTTAGTTTTTTAAGGAACCTCCGTACTGTTCTCCATAGTGGCTGTATCAATTTACATTCCCACCAACAGTGTAGGAGGGTTCCCTTTTCTCCACATCCTCTCCAGCATTTATTACTTGTAGACTTTTTGGTGATGGCCATTCTGACCAGTGAGGTGATATCTCATCGTAGTTTTGATTTGCATTTCCCTGATGCTTAATGATGTTGAACATTTTTCATATGTCTGTTGGCCACCTGTATGTCTTCTTTGGAGAAATGTCCATTCAGGTCCTCTGCCCATTTTTTAATAGGTTTTAAAAAAAAAAATGAGTTGTGTAATATAGTTTGAAATCAGGGAGCATGATATTTCCAGCTTTGTTCTTCTCTCTCAAGATTGCTTTGGCTATTTTGTGGTTCCATACAAATTTTAGGATTATTTCTTTTAGTTCTATGAAAAATGTCATTGATATTTTGATAGGGATTATACTGACTCTATAGATTGCTTTGGGTAGTATGGACAGTTTAACAATATTAAGTTTTCCAATCCATGAGCATGGTATCTTTCCATTTTTCCAATCCAAGAACATGGTATATCTTTCCATTTATTTTTGTTGTCTTCAGTCTCTTTCATCAATGTCTTATAGTTTTCAGAATACAGATCTTTCATTTCATTGGTTAAATTTATTTCTAGGTATTTTATTCTTTTGATGCAATTGTAAATGGGATTATTTTCTTATTTCTCTTTCTGATAGATGGTTATTAGTATATAGAAATGCGACAGATTTCTGTATACTAATTTTGCATACTGCAACTTTACTGAATTCATTTATTAATTCTAATAGCTGTTTGGTGGAGTCTTTAGGGTTTTCTATGTATAGTGTCATGTCATCTGCAAACAGTGATAGTTTTACTTCTTCCTTTCCATGTTGGATGCTTTTATTTCTTTTTCTTGTATGATTGCTGTAGCTAGGACTTCCAATACTATGTTGAATAAAAGTGGCAAATGTGGGCATCCTTGTCTTATAAACAGCAGTGGTTTTAGTTCCCGTGAGATTTCAAGATGAGCAAAAGAGCTTCAAGATGGAAGGAGTTAATCTGATTATAAAATATTTCACTACTTTTTATTGGTGTCATATGAATTTGGGGCCCTATGCTAACAATTTCAGAATTGAAAAAGGAATGAGTTCTATTAATGGTAGGGAATGTCATCCTTAAGGGGACCTTAATAATTATGCAACCCAGTCCCTGCATTTTGTAAATGGGAAAACTTATGCTCAGAGTTAGTGACTTGCCTAATGTCATAGAGTGAGTCAGGAGAGAATTGGGACAAAAATTTAGGTCTTTTAACTCTTAGTCCAGTGTTATTTCTTTTTTTCTACTATGTATGTATGTATGTATGTATGTATGTATGTATGTATGTCACACCTCGCGTCTTGCGGGATCTTAGTTCCCAGACCAGGGATTGAACCTGGGCCACAGCAGTGAAAGTGCCAAGTCCTAACCACTGGACCGCTAGGGAACTCCCCAGTGTTATCTCTGATATCTCATACAAGTTGAAACTCTTTGTGTTGTTTTATTTATTTATGTTCTAAATAGCTTTATTATTTTGCTAGGGCTATTATAACAAAGTACCACAAACTAGGTGGCTTAAAATGACAGAAATTTATTGTCTCACAGTTATGGAGGCTAGAAGCCTGAAATCAAGGTGTCAGCAAGGCCATGCTTCCTTTGAGATTGTGGGTAGGATCACCCCTTGTCTCTTCTTAGCTTCTGGTGATGGCCATCGACCCTTGGTGTTCCTTGGCTAGCAGCTGCATCACTCCAACCTGTGCCTTTGTCATACACGGCATTTTCCCTATGTATCTTTGTCCAGGTTTCCCTCTTCTTATAAGGATACCAGTCATGTTAAATTAAGGACCAATCTGATGACCTCATCTTAACTTGATTAAATCTACAAAGACCCTATTTATAAATAAGGTCATATTCACAGTTGCTGGCACTTAGGATTTTAGCATGTCTTTTTGGGAGACACAATTCAACTCATAATACCAGTTTTATTGAGATATCACTCACATACCATATAATTCACCCATTTAAAGTGTACAATCTATGGTTGTTAGTATATTCAGAATTGTGTAACTATCACCACAATCTAATTTTAGAATTTCCATTCCCCCTAAAAGAAACTCCATACCCATTAGTAACCACTCCCTATTTCCTCTCTCTTGTCCCATCCCTAAGCAATCACTAATCTGCTTTTTGTCTCGATAAATGTGCCTCCTCTGGACATTTTTGTATAAATGGAATCATAAAGTATGTGGTCTGATGTGACTTTTCTTTCACTTAGAAAAATGTTTTCAAGGCTTATCCATGTTGAAGCATGTATCAGTACTTCATTCTTTTTTTTTATAGCTGAATGATGTTCCCTTGTATGATGGATATATATATTTTGTCTATCCATTCATCCATTGATGGACATTTGAGTTTCCACTTTTGGGCTATATGGATAATGCTACTGTGAGCACTTGTCTGCAGACTTTTGTGTGGACATATGTTTTGGTTTCTCTTAGGTATATAACTAGGAGTGGAATTGCTGGGTCATATGACGACTATATTTAACCTTTTGAGGTATTGCCAGATGGTTTTTCATAGTGGCTGTACCATTTTACATTTCTACCAGAAATGTATGAGGGTTCCAATTTCTCCATAGATTCCCCAACACTTGTTATTGTTTATCTTTTTTATTGTATCCTAGTGGATATGAAATGGTATTTTATTGTGGTTTTAATTTGCATTTCCCTAATGACTAATGATGTTGAGTGTCTTTTCATGTGTTAATGAAAAGCCCTTTGTATATCTTCTTTGGAGAAATGTCTATTCAGATCATTTGACCATATTTTAAATTGAGTTATTTGACTTTTTATTGTTGAGTTATAAGAGTTTTTAAATAGTCTGGATACAAATCCCTTATCAGATATATGATTTGCAAATATTTTCTCCCATTCTGTTGATTCTCTTTTCACTTTTCTCACGGCATCCTTTGAAGCACAAATGTTTTAAATTTTGATGAAGTCCAAATTATCTACTTTTGTTGTTGTTGTTGCCCATTCTTTTGTTGTCATATCTAAGAATCTTTTGCAAAATCTGAGGTCATGAAGATTTGCCTCAATGTTCCCTTCTAAAGAGTTTTGTAGTTTTAGTTCTAACGTTTAGGTCATTGATCCTTTTTTTAAAAACTATTTATTTATTTATTTGGCTGCGCTGGGTCTTAGTTGTGGCATGTGGGATCTAGTTCCCTGACCAGGGATCGAACCCAGGCTCCCTGCATCGGGAGCAAGGAATCTTAACCACTGGCCCACCAGGGAAGTCCCCGTTGATCCATTTTGAGTTAATTTTTGTGTAGGATGTGAGGTAAGGGTCCAACTTTATTCTTTTGCATAAGGCTATCCAGCCGTCCCAGTACCATTTATTGAAAAGGATATTTTTCCTACTGAACAGTCTTGGCACCCTTGATCCTAGACATATGGTTTTATTTCTGGTCTCGTGATTCCATTCCTCTGATCTATATGTCTATCCTGCACCACTACCAGACTGTCCTGATTGCCGTTACTTTTTAGTAAGTTTTGAAATCAGGAAGTGTGACTCCTCCTACTTTGTTCTTCCTTTTCAATGTTGTTGTGGCTGTTCTGGGAAACTTGCAATTCCATATTAATGTTAGAATCAGTTTCTAAATTTCTACATAGAAATCAGCTGGGATTCTGATAGGGATTATGTTGAATATGTAGATTAATTTGGGGAATATTGTCATCTTAACAATATGAATTCTTCCAATCCATGAACATGGGATGGATGTTTTTCCATTTATTTAGATCTCCAGTATCCTTCAACAATGCTTTGTAGTCTTCAGAGTATAAGTTTTTCACTTCTTTTAAAATTTATTCCTAAATATTTTATTCTTTTTGATGCTATTGTAAATATAATTGCTTTCTTTTTTTTTCCTATAAATTTATTTATTTATTTATTTTTGCTGTGTTGGGTCTTCGTTTCTGTGCGAGGGCTTTCTCCATTTGCGGCGAGCGGGGGCCACTCTTCATCATGGTGCGCGGGCCTCTCACTATCACGGCCTCTGTTGTGGAGAACAGGCTCCAGACACGCAGGCTCAGTAGTTGTGGCTCATGGGCCCATTTGCTCCGCGGCATGTGGGATCCTCCCAGACCAGGGCTCAAACCCGTGTCCCCCACACTGGCAGGCAGACTCCCAACCACTGCGCCACCAGGGAAGCCCTATAATTGCTTTCTTAATTTCATTCTTCGATTGTTCATCAAGATGCAGTTGATTTTTGTATATTCATCTTGTACCCTGCAGCCTTGCTGAACTTGTTTATTAGTTATAATAATTTTTTTAGTGGATTCTTTAGTGTTCTATATACAAGATCATGTCATCTGAAAGTAGAGATAGTTTTACTTCTTCCTTTCCAATCTGGATGCCTTTTATTTCTTGCCTGATTGACTGGACTAGAGCCATCAGTATGATGTTGAATCGAATTGGTGAAAGCAAGCATCCTCATCTCATTCCTGACCTGAGAGGGAAAGCTTTTAGTCTTTCAGTATTAAGTATGATGTTAACCGTAGGTTTTGGATCTTTCCTTAAACTAGTCTCAACTGATCAATCCAACTTTTTCCTCACTACCAACCTTTGCATGCCTGTTTGGCCAACTCCCCAATCCCAGCCTTGCTCACAAAGACCCATTGGTTTAAATAGCCTGATTTTTAAAATCCTTTTCTTTACATGCCCTATTTTATTTTTGCCTCTGCACCCACTGCTCATACAGTTACAGAGAATGCTCCATTTCCTCCAACATTATAGCTCATGCACTTCCTCAAGATGAAGCTCCATTTCCCAGATTATTGCACCATCACCTCCCCCAACAGACACAAGTGGGCACACATAGATGTGTGGACACACACACACATGTGTGGACACACACACATCATGTAATTCCTGGAGTCCCCATTTCCTAAGTGCTTGAAGCTAATTTACATTATGTTTCCACTCATACCAATTTGTAAACGTTCTTTTGTTATTTCGGTTATCTTTATCTTGGCTCCACCGACTACACTATAGGGTTCTACAGAGGAAAGACCAAGAACCCTGTATTTTAATATCATCCCCAAAAGGGGTAGACACAGAGGCTTATAGGAGCCAAAGGTGCTTGGCAAAAGATGACTTCAGTCAAATTTTGTTCTCTCAGAAGGAACCCCTCTTCTTTGTGCACCACTATGAAAATCAGAGACTGCCTGATGCCACTCATAGCTCTATCAGTGCCCCATTTCCATTTTCAAGCCATTTATCTTCTCCTCTCCTCTTCCTTATATTGGCTGATTTTCAGAGGGAGGTAATTGGCTCCATCAATTTTTATAGCTTAATGAAAGTCTCAACCATGTTTACCTGCTTTCCTTCCAGGGTAAATGCATCATAAGCCAAGGCAAAGTCATTCCAACAGCCCTTGTTTAAAAAATGTATGATTTTTATCTTGTCCCCATTAAAGCGATACAGTCCACTTGCTATGACCTCAAACATGACCTTCTTTAAAAATGAGTGCCTCTCAGTGTGAAATGTTCATTCTTGAGGCCAGGCCCATGCTGGGGTTTGAGGATGTCTAATAAAGGTCCCAGATTCCTGAGCACAGTGCCTGCTGTTGTTTTCTTTCCTGGGGCATTTGCCTGTTTTTTGTACTTCACTGCAACTAAAATATTGACATCTTCCTGCCTCACCCCCTCATTAACTATGGCAAATGCCCTGGAATGAAGATCCTTTGCAATAAGCATACCACAGATAACAGAGAGTGGGGCTTGGTCTTGCTGCCTTAACAACTAAAAAGGAAGGCTGCATACCATTTTCAGTAGAAAAATGTTTTTTATTAGGTACTTGCTGAGCACATAGCCTGTGTCTGGCATGTGGGAGTGGATAGGCAAGTAAATACATAGTTGCTGCTCTAGAAGAATTTACAGTCTCACTAGGGTGGTAAGGCTAACATATCTCAAACAGAAAACTAATAAGTTAGAAGTAGTGTGTGATAACTGCTAAAACTAGGGCAGGGGAGCATACCATCAGGGTGACTTGGAGTCAAGGAAGGCCTTTGAGAGAAGGTGAACTCTTAAGTTTGACTTGGAAGGCTTTTGGTGGACAGAGGAGAGAGAGGGATGGAAAGAAACTAACATGAGGTTGACAATATAAGGAGACTGACTAATTGGGTTGAAGGTCTATACCAGGAACCATTTGGAGAAAACATTAATAAAATAGGGTAAGTCTAGATTGGGGTACACGTGCTGCAAACTCAAAATTTCCAGTACTAAACTCATCTCCTTCCCCTCCCCATAGCCTTTCAAGTTTGCACCTTCTCCTGTGTTCTGTATCTCAGTGAATGACTTTGCCAACCACCCAGAGTTCTATGCCCTAAATCAAGGACTCATCCTTGACAACTTTTTTTCCCTCTCCCATATTCAGTCAGTAACCAAGTCCTGTTCATCTTATCTTCTAAGTATCTCTTGAATCTCTCCAATATTGTCCATTTCCATTACTGCACCATAGACTACCACTCACCCCCGTCATTTCTGTGTTGGACTACTGCGATTACCTCACTGGTCTCCCTGCTGCTACTCTTTCCCCCTCCTCCAATCAGTTCTCTACATTGCAGCCGGAGTGTGCTTTTTAAAGCATAAATCTGATCATGTCACTTCCCTGCCCAAAAGCCTTCAGTGGCTTTCCATTGCCTAAAGAAACTGTCTAAATTTCTTAACAAAGTTTAGAAAATCTTTTATGACCTGGCATCTGTCCACTTGCCCAACCTCATTTTTTTTTAAACCAGACCTCTCTCTCTTTTACACTAATACTCCAACCATAATGGACTTGGTTCAGTTCCCTGTACGTACCCTACTCAAAGCCTCAGAGCTTTAGCCTATTGTGTGGGTTTCTACTGTCTGGAACGCCCATCTACCCACATACTGCCAGACTAACTCATCCTTCTAGTCTCAGCGGAAATTTCCCCTCCCCTGGGAAGTCTACCCAACTCCACCCCCACTCCCAAGTCCAGGAGAAATGTTCTTCCATCATAGTCTCACAGCTCCTTGAGAGGTTAACTCTTTACAGACTGCATCACACATTATTGCAATTGCTGCTTCAGTTGTGAATCTTCCTAATTAGCCCATAAGCTCAGTGCAGGCAGGGTCCGTCTTGCCTACCACTGTATCCTCATGTGTAGCCTGCTGCCTAAAATATAGTAAGTTCTTTAAAAATATCTGCTGAATGAGAGTAAATGAATCACACTATACATCAGAGCTTATACTACCTTTCAAAAAGCTTGACAAAATATAGTGACAATGCAAAACTTTGCCATAATTCCTTCATTTTACTTTTTTATTTAATGTCTTCTTAAAGGGATACACTTTTTTTAACATCTTTATTGGAGTATAATTGCTTTACAATGTTGTGTTAGTATCTGCTGTATAACAAAATGAATCAGCTATACATATACATATATCCCCATATCCCCTCCCTCTTGCGTCTCCCTCCCACCGTCCCTATCCCACCCCTCTAAGTGGTCACAAAGCACCGAGCTGATCTCCCTGTGCTATGCGGCTGCTTCCCACTAGCTATCTATTCTATACTTGGTAGTGTATATATGTCCATGCCACTCTCTCACTTTGTCCCAGCTTACCCTTCCCCCTACCCATGTCCTCAAGTCCATTCTCTACATCTGCGTCTTTATTCCTGTCCTGCACCTAGGTTCTTCAGAACCATTTTGTTTTAAGATTCCATATATATGTGTTAGCATACGGTATTTTTCTCTTTCTGAGTTACTTCACTCTGTATGAGAGACTCTAGGTCCATCCACCTCACTACAAATAACTCAATTTCATTTCTTTTTATGACTGAGTAATATTCCATTGTATATATATGCCACATCTTCTTTTTTTTTAACATCTTTATTGGAGTATAATTGCTTTACAATGGTGTGTTAGTTTCTGCTTTATAACAAAGTGAATCAGTTATACATATACATATGTTCCCATATCTCTTCCCTCTTGCATCTCCCTCCCTCCCACCCTCCCTATCCCACCCCTCTAGGTGGTCACAAAGCACCGAGCTGATCTCCCTGGGCTATGCGGTTGCTTCCCACTAGCTAGCTATTTTACGTTTGGTAGTGTATATATGTCCATGCCACTCTCTCACTTTGTCCCAGCTTACCCTTCCCCCTCCCCATGTCCTCAAGTCCATTCTCTACGTCTGCGTCTTTATTCCTGTCCTGTGCCTAGGTTCTTCAGAACCATTTTGTTTTAAGATTCCATGTATATGTGTTAGCATGCGGTATTTTTCTCTTTCTGACTTACTTCACTCTGTATGAGACACTCTAGGTCCATCCACCTCACTACAAATAACTCAATTTCGTTTCTTTTTATGGCTGAGTAATATTCCATTGTATATATGTGCCACATCTTCTTTATCCATTCGTCTGTCGATGGACACTTAGGTTGCTTCCATGTCTGATTTTGGAAAATATTTGCAAATGCCAAGGGCATGATTATGTATTAGATATTTGGTCAAGATGATTATGGCTGAAAATCTTGCCAATTATTCTGTAGGGAGGACCTTCCTTTTGATTTGTAATTATGGTTACCTAACTTCTGCAAAGATCCACCAGGGAAATTAAAAAACAAAAGATAATTAAAAATAAGAGATGACACATTTTAAACTTATATAGTCAACTAAGGCACGGGCTCTCTCCCTTTTCAGCTATTTGTCATTCATGAACCTCGAGGTATTTTGCTGAGAAGGGGTTGTTTTCTTTGTATTATGGGCACACTGGCAGGAGGCTGGAACACAGGAAGACACAGATGAGAAGGGAGAGACCATTAAGAGCCAATTTCAGCAAGTGCACATTCTAACCTCAAGAACTTCTAAATTCCGTGAATTTCATTTTTAATGAAAAGGGGGGGCCAATTTCAAGCTCTGGAGAAAGAGTCCTGCCTTTTCAACCACCAGGCAGATCAGGAGGGTTACAGGGTAGCTTTCCAGTCAGGCCTCTTTGGCCTCAGTTCCAGCTCTTAGACAACAGCTGCTGGCTGAAAGAAGATCTTCTTGGATTCCTGAGCCTGTGGTCAATAGTAAGGAAGTCACACCATGGTTGACAGAGAAGTGGGCCCTGCCTCCAGCTCTTCTGGGAAAGGCAGATTGAATATGCCAGCTCATTCTAAATGCCATGTCTCAAAGCTCCTCCCTAATATCCAGGGTAGCCTGCTGCCCTTTAGAAGACAAAAGTCAGCCTCCAGTTAAACAGCATGTGAGCTGAACGCTAGGTAGTGCTTCATGACGCCAAACTGGACAGCTTAGAAATGGGAGAGCCTGCCTTCCTCTGACCGCTCTCCTCAGTCGCCTATCTGCTCCCAAGAGATCTTCTCTTTAGATGAACAAAAAAATAGCACAGAAAAGGAAGAAGTTATATATCATGTGGCATCAGGGAGTCATCAGGTAGACCCAGAAAAAAGTAACCTTGGAAACATAAGGAGAATGGCAGTAAGCAGGCCTGGTTTTTATAGACATTCTGAGTCTTCTAGGAACCCAGGACCCTTATAATGCCCCCTACTGTCCATAGCCCCCAACTATGGCCTCTAACCTAAGCTGACTCTCCCCAGAAGTGCCCTATACTCTGAGTAATTTGTTACCCAGGTCAATAGAAAACCAGTACACTCCACCAACCCTACATTGCCTTTCAAAATTTCCCTATCCTATTTTCTTCGGTAGGTGACTGTATTAGTTTCCTCGGGCTGTTGTAACAAAGTTCCACAAATGGGGTGGCTTGGCCCAACAGAAATTTATTATCTCAGTTCTGGAGGCCAGAAGGCCAAAAACGAGGGGCCAGCAGGGCCCTGCTCCCTCTGAAGGTGCTAGTGAAGGATCCTCGTCCAGCCTTCTCTTTTAGCTTCTGGTGGTTCCTTGGCTTGTGGCAGCAGAACTCCAAATGGTGTTCTTCCTGTGTTCATGTCTGTCTCTTCACATGGTTTTCTTTTTATAAAGATGCCAGTCATGGTGGATCAGGGGCCCATCCTACTCCTGTATGACCTCATCTTACCCTAACTAATTACATCTGCAACAATGCTAATTCCAAATAAGGTCACATTCTGAGGTACTGGGGGTTAGGGCTTCAACATAAGAGTTTTTGAGGGATATAGTTCAATCCAGAACAGGTTCTTTGTAGCTCAGTAAGATTTTAATGACCTAAAATAGCTCATTATCCCTGTAAATATATTTATATTTCAAAAGACACCTTCCCTACTTTCACTGAAAGTACTGACGGTGAGGAAAGGCCTGGAGACCATCATTCTAGAAGCTTGGAGAACTGGAAGCCACCCAGTCTGGAGAGCTTCAGAGATGCTAAGTGTCCTTGGAGACAAAGGCTTAGTATCCTTAGGCAGAGAAGAGGGAATTCCAGGAAAAAGAATATACAATGGGGAATTATTGTTTAATGGGTGCAGAGTTTGTTTGGTGTGATGAAAAAAATTCTGAAATTGGATGGTGGTGATGGTTGAACAACAATGTGAATGTACTTAATGCCACTGATCTGTACACCTAAAAATGATTCCAGTGGTAAATTTTCTGTTATGTATATTTTGCTACAATAATTTTTAAAAAGGAAAGAAACAAAAAAGGAAACTCCATGTGACTTTCCCTGAAGTGGTTCGGAATTGTGGGTGGGGAGGGAGAGTGCGGCCCACAGTTAGGAATGAGAGTAGAAGACAGAATCCCAAGGGGGATCCCAGTCACCACTGACTCAGAGGGGAGTCAGGAATTACACACTAGGGATGGTCACTGTGAGATTGCTGTAAGGTTCTGTGGCCTCTGTAATACCTTAATATTATTTATTTTATTAGTGAATAGTAATGGTAATAACTAACAATTGTTGAACACTTACTATGTGCCAGGCACTGTGCTAAGCACTTGTCTAATTCATTTAATTTTAATTTTTGTAACACCTGTAAGGAAGGTACTATTATTACTCACCATTTACAGAGAAATTGAATCTCAGAGATGTTAAGTAATTTGCCAGAGATCATACAGCTGGGAAGTGGTGGATTTGGAGTCAGTGTTGGTAATTTATATAGGAAATTGTCCATTTTATTTAGGTCTTCAATTTAGGTACAGATCAAGACTTTTTTTGGCGTTTAAATTGTAGGGCAATTTTTAAAGGAATTATAAATTACACAAGAAATACATGAGTATATTCTTCTTATAGAAATGAAAATATTATTTATTATCTCTTTGTTGATCATAATTTCCACCTCCTTTTTCCAGAAGTAACCACTACTATCCGTTTGGTTGTATACTTCCAGAACTTTTTCTATTCATTGCGTTTAAATATTGCTTTCTTGAAGCTTTGATAGGATGCGTCAATAAAACCACTGGGGCTTTTTGGGGGTATTAGAAAAATTTGGATGCTATTAAAATTTCCCTAATGGTTTTTGGTCTATTCAAGATTCTCTGTTCATTCCTGGGCCAATTTTGGTAATTTGTATTTTCCTTGAATGTGTCCATTTTTTAAGGTTTCATATTAATTGGTATTAGGTTGTACATAATATGTATTCTCTTGTAATTTTTAGTCCCCAATTTATCTCTAGTTATACCCTTATGTTCATGATATTGCTTCTTTTGCTTTCTCTCTTTTTAAAAAAATAGTCATATTTGCCAAAGTTTTGTTCACATTATTTTTTTAATTTTTAAAATTTAGTTTTTTAAAATAACAGTGTACATTTTATTTAAAATCAAGGCAGTAAAGTCTTGCAGGGTGTCCACTGCACAACTCCAGGAGGAACCCTTGAAGTTGAACAATGCGGCTGTCTTAAAATATTCTTTTTTATAGTTCAATTTTGAACTATAGTTGATTTACAATATTATACAAGATATGGTATATATATATATATGAATATTAGCCATAAAAATAATGAAATAATGCCATTTGCAGCAACATGTATGGATCTAGAGATTATCATACTAAGTGAAGTAATTCAGACAAAGACAAATATCATATGGTATCACATATGTGGAATCTAAAAAAATAATACAAGGAACGTATTTACAAAACATAAACAGACTCAGAGACATAGAAAACAAACTTATGGTTACCAAAGGGGAAAGGGAGGGGATAAATTAGGAGTATGGGATTAACATATACACACCACTATATATAAAATGGATAAATGACAAGGATGTACTGTATAGCACAGGGAACTATATTCAATATCTTGTAGTAATCTATAATGGAAAAGAATCAGAAAATAATATATATTATATTTAATAATAATATTTAAATAAATACTTTAAATAAATATATTTAAAATACATTATCCATATTTGTTTACATTATTAATTTTTTCAGATTACTCACTTTTGGGTTTTTTATTATCTAGTTTTTTGAATTTTATTCTATATTTTACCAATGTATGTTTTTATCTACATATATAATTTTTTCATTTTACCTTCATTGGATTTATTTTATTGTTTTCTTTCTACCTTCTTGAGTTGAAAGTTTAGTTCATTTATTTTCAATCTTTACTTCTAATACATGCATTTAAGACTAAATTTATTTTTGAGTACTATTTGGCCACATATCTAATTTTTTTGGGTAATTTTTATTGAAGTATAACATACATATAGCAAACTGTACAAATCAAAAGTGTACATCTCAATTAATTTTCACAAACTGAACACACTTGTGTAACCAGCACCCTGGTCAAGAAACAACATGACCAGCATCTCAGGAGCCCCCTCTTGTGCCCCTTCCAGTCATCACCAACCACTCCCCTCCAAGAGTAACCTCTGTCCTAATTTATAACGCTGTATAGATTAGTGTTGCCTGTTTTTGAACTTTATGTGAATGGAATGATACAGTATAGACTCGTTTGAACCTGGATTTTTTTCACTTAACCTTATGTCTGTAAGATTCATTGATGTGAGTAATGGTTCATTATCCTTGCTGCATAGTATTTCATTGTGTAAATATACTACAGTTAATTTATTTATCCATTCTATTATTGATTATATTTGGATTTTTTTCCATCCAGTTTTTAGCAGTAACAAATAAAGCTGGTTTGAACCTTCTTGTACATCTATTTAGGTAAACATATGCATGCATTTCTGTTGGGTATATACATAGGAGTGGAATTGCTTGATCATAGGGTATGTATGTGTTCAGCTGTTTCATCCCAGTTTTCCTAAATATTTACACTCCTTTTAGCAGTGTATGAGATTTCCATTTGCTCTGCATACTTCACTTGGTATTTTTCTGTCTTTTTTTCATTTTAGCCATTCTGGTGAATATGCGATGGTTATGTAATGGTGGTAGCTATGATTTGTGTTTCCATGATGATTAATGAAGTGGAGCACCCATTCCTAATGCTTTGAGATTAGTTCTGTTCTAAATATAATTCCCATTTTACTTATACTTTATTTTTTTTAATTTTTTAAAATAGATCTTTATTGGAGTATAATTGCTTCACAATACTGTGTTTGTATTTTACTTATACTTTAGTCTAAGAGTTATTTAGAATTGTGTTCTTTAAAAATTTCCAGGTATAAAGTGTTTTTTTTTCTTTTTAAAGAATCAATTTTATTTATTTATTTATTTTTGGTTGCATTGGGTCTTCGTTGATGCGTGCAGGCTTTCTCTAGTTGTGGCGAGCGGGGGCTACTCTTCATTGTGGTGCGCGGGCTTCTTATTGTAGTGGCTTCTCTTGTTGTGGAGCATGGGCTCTAGGCACGCGGACTTCAGTAGTTGTGGCACTCGGGCTCAGTAGTTGTGGCCTGTGGGCTCCAGAGCACAGGCTCAGTAGTTGTTGCGCATGGGCTTAGTTGCTCCACAGCATGTGGGAATCTCCCTGGACCAGGGATCGAACTGGTGTCCCCTGCATTGGCAGGCGGATTCTTAACCACTGCACCACCAGGGAAGTCCCAGATATAAAGATTTTAGGGAACTATCTTTTTGTAGTTGATTTCCAATTTTTTATTGCATTAAGAACAATGGACATGGCCTACAGGACATTATGTTTTTGGAATTTGATATTTCCTTATGGTCTAATGAATGGTCAGTTTTTGGTGAATATTTGTGTATGTTTAAAAAGAAGATATATTCTCTATTTGTTGAATGCGAATTTCTATATATTAATTGTGTTATTCAATTTTTCTTTTTTTCCCCAAATGACTTTTTTCTTTTTTAAATTGAAGTTTAGTTGACTTACAATATTATATTAGTTTCAGGTGTACAATGTAGTGATTTGTGATTTTTATACATTACAAAATGATCACCATGATAAATCTAATTACCACCTGTCACCATAAAAAGTTATTGACTATATTCCCTATGCTGTACATTATATCCCTGTGACTTATTTATTTATAACTGGAAGTTTGTACCTCTTAATCTCCAACTATTTCACTCATCCCTGCACCTCCCTTCCCTCTGGCAACCACCAGTTTGTTCTCTGTATCTATGAGTCTGCTTGTGTTTGGTTGTTTATTTGTGTTGTTTTTTAGATTTCACATATAAGTGAGATAATATAGTATTTGTCTCTCTCTGACTTATTTCACTTAGCATAATATCCTCTAGGTCCACCCATGTTGCTGCAAATGGAAGGATTTCATTTTTTTTTATCACTGAGTAATATTCCAATTTTTCTTTATTCTTAATTTTTCTCTACTTGATCTCTCAGTTTCTTAAAGAAATATGTTAAATTCTCCTATTGTGATGTGACTTACATAAAGCATGATTTCTTGTACATTTATCAGTTTATGTGTCTATATTTTCAACCTCTGTTCATAAGTGTAGAAACGTTCATAACTGTTATATCTTTTTAGTGGAGTGTTCTCTCTTTTTATCAAAATGATGTTTCTCTCTTTGATTCTGAATTATTTTTACCTTGAATTTCTATTTTATCTGCTCTTAATATTGCAACACCGGTTTTCCTTTTGTTATCATTTGTCTGGTGTTATCTTCTTCTAGCTCTTTATTTTCAATGCATGAGTCATTTTGTTTTAAGTGTCTCTCTTGCACATAACACCTAGTTGGATCATTTTTACTGTCTTTTAGTATATAAGTTTAATTCATTCACATTTACTGTGATCACTGATGTGTATAGGGTTATTCCTGTTTTCTTATTTTCTGTTATAAAACTATAATGCTTTCACTTTCTTATTTTTTTTCCCTTTCTGCTTCCTGTTGAATGGATTGAGATTTTTTTATTCCCCCCTCTTTCAAGGTGGAAAATTATACATTTTATTTCTATGTTTTATTAATCACCCTTAAGATTTTAACAGATACATAAAGTTATATTTTTTCTAACACTAGACTTAGTATCTAATTCATCTTCCTGAGAAGATAATAACCTTAGCATGTTTCTACTATGCTCTTCTCTCCATCCCCAATTCTCATATTGATAGTTTTGGATTTGAATCTCACTACTTCCTCTTGGATTCAATTTTCTTCTTTCTGTAATATATCCACCATTCAGTGTGGGTTTGTGGTAGGTAACATTTCTGAGTCTTTGTGTGGCTGAAAATGTCTTTATTTTACCCCTCTTCTTGATAGAGTTCTAGGTTCAGAATTATTTACCCTTAGCAATATGAAGTGCTCCTTGTTTTCTTGCATCCCATGTTGCAGATGGAAGTCTGATGTCAACTTGATTTCTCATTCCTTTCTGGTAATCTGACTTCTCTTTCTGCTTGTTGGTAGCTTTTAGCACTTTATCCTTGGTTTCTGAAATTGTGTTACAATGTGTCTAAGGGTGTGTGTGTGTGTGTGTGTGTGTGTGTGTTTAATTTATCCTGCTTGGCACTTGTTGGGACTTTTCAATCAAAGATTCATTATCATTCTTCAATTCTGGGAAAATTTTGGCTATTATTTATTCAAATATTGCTTCCTCTCTATTTTGTTCTATTCTTTTGGAACTTCTATTAGACTGATATTAAAACTTCTGAGTCTGACTTCTATGTCTTTGTAGTTTTGTACTTTCTATCTTCTTAACTCTTTGGGTTCTACTGGATAATTTCCCAGTTCAATTTTGCAGCTTATTTGCTTTTCATGTAAATCTAATCTGCTGTTTAGCCCATCTGTTGAGATATTTATTTCAATAGTTTTATTTTAATTTTTAAGATCTCTAATTAGCTTTAAAAATAATCTTCAGTTCTTATTCAAAACCATTTACTCCTGGTTTCTGGATATAATATCCTTCCATATCTCTCTGAGAGAACAAACCAAACTTATGTGAAGCTCTTATTGTGATTTTCTTATTAATTTTGTTTCCTCTAACCTAAGTTCTTTCACTTATTGAGTTTGTTGTTTCTCTCTCTTTTTTTTTTAACATCTTTATTGGAGTATAATTGCTTTACTTTGTTGTGTTAGTTTCTGCTGTATAACAAAGTGAATCAGCTATACATATACATATATCCCCATATCCCTTCCCTCTTGTGTCTCCCTCCCACCCTCCCCATCCCACCCCTCTAGGTGGTCACAAAGCACTGAGCTGGTCTCCCTGTGCTATGCAGCTGCTTCCCACTAGCTATCTATTTTACATTTGGTAGTGTATATATGTCCATGCCACTCTCTCACTTCATCTCAGCTTACCCTTCCCCCCCACCATGTCCTCAAGTCCATTCTCTACGTCTGCGTCTTTATTCCTGTCCTGCCCCTAGGTTCTTCAGAACCTTTTTGGGTTTTTTTAGATTCCATATATGTGTTAGCATACAGTATTTGTTTTTCTCTTTCTGACTTACTTCACTCTGTATGAAAGTCTCTAGGTCCATCCACCTCACTACAAATAACTAAATTTCGTTTCTTTTTATGGCTGAGTAATATTCTATTGTATATATGTGCCACATCTTCTTTATCCATTCATCTGTCGATGGACACTTAGGTTGCTTCCATGTCCTGGCTATTGTAAATAGTGCTGCAATGAACATTGTGGTACATGACTCTTTTTGAATTATGGTTTTTTCAGGGTATATGCCCAGTAGTGGGATTGCTGGGTCATATGGTAGTTCTATTTTTCGTTTTTTAAGGAACCTCCATACTGTTCTCCATAGTGGCTGTATCAATTTATATTCCCACCAACAGTGCAAGAGGGTTCCCTTTTCTCCACACCCTCTCCAGCATTGATTGTTTGTAGATTTTTTGATGATGGTCATTCTGACCGGTGTGAGGTGATACCTCATTGTAGTTTTGATTTGCATTTCTCTAATGATTAGTGATGTTGAGCATCCTTTCATGAGTTTGTTGGCAATCTGTATATCTTCTTGCAAGAAATGTCTATTTAGGTCTTCTGCCCATTTTTGGATTGGGTTGTTTGTTTCTTTGATATTGAGCTGCAGGAGCTGCTTGTATATTTTGGAGATTAATCCTTTGTCAGTTGCTTCATTGGCAAATATTTTCTCCCATTCTGAGGGTTGTCTTTTCGTCTTGTTTATGGTTTCCTTTGCTGTGCAAAAGCTTTTAAATTTCATTAGGTCCCATTTGTTTATTTTTGTTTTTATTTCCATTTCTCTAGGAGGTGGGTCAAAAAGGACCTTGCTGTGATTTATGTCATAGAGTGCTCTGCCTATGTTTTCCTCTAAGAGTTTGATAGTGTCTGGCCTTGCATTTAGGTCATTAATCCATTTTGAGTTTATTTTTGTGTATAGTGTTAGGGAGTGTTCTAATTTCATTGTTTTACATGTAGCTGTCCAGTTTTCCCAGCACCACTTATTGAAGAGGCTGTCTTTTCTCCATTGTATATTCTTGCCTCCTTTATCAAAAATAAGGTGACCATATGTGCGTGGGTTTATCTCTGGGCTTTCTATCCTGTTCCATTGATCTATATTTCTGTTTTTGTGCCAGTACCATACTGTCTTGATTACTGTAGCTTTGTAGTATAGTCTGAAATCCGGGAGCCTGATTCCTCCAGCTCCGTTTTTCTTTCTCAAGATTGCTTTGGGTATTCGGGGTCTTTTGTGTTTCCATACAAATTGTGAAATTTTTTGTTTTAGTTCTGTGAAAAATGCCATTGGTAGTTTAATAGGGATTGCATTGAATCTGTAGATTGCTTTGGGTAGTAGAGTCATTTTCCCAATGTTGATTCTTACAATCCAAGAACATGGTATATCTCTCCATCTGTTTGTATCATCTTTAATTTCTTTCATCAGTGTCTTATAGTTTTCTGCACACAGGTCTTTTGTCTCCTTAGGTAGGTTTATTCCTAGGTATTTTATTCTTTTTGTTGCAATGGTAAATGGGAGTATTTCCTTAATTTCTCTTTCAGATTTTTCATCATTAGCTTATAAGAATGCAAGAGATTTCTGTGCATTAATTTTGTATCCTGCTGCTTTACCAAATTCATTGATTAGCTCTAGTAGTTTTCTGGTAGCATCTTTAGGATTCTCTATGTATAATATCATGTCATCTGCAAACAGTGACAGCTTTACTTCTTCTTTTCCAATTTGGATTCCTTTTATTTCTTTTTCTTCTCTGATTGCTGTGGCTAAAGTTCCAAAACTATGTTGAATAATAGTGGTGAGAGTGGGCAACCTTGTCTTGTTCCTGATTTTAGTGGAAATGGTTTCAGTTTTTCACCATTGAGAACGATGTTGGCTGTGGGTTTCTCTCTCTTTTTTATAATTGGAGTAAAATTGCTTTACAATGTTGTGTTAGTTTCTGCTGTTCAATGAAGTGAATCAGCTATATGTATACCATATCCCCTCCCTCTTGGACCTCCCTCCCACCTCCCCCCATCCCACCTTCTCTTTAATGGTGTGAGTTTTCCTTAAATGTTTGACAGTTCTTGCCTCTGTTTGTACAATCTGGTTGACGGACTAGGTGGAAGTTGCTACTGTTTGCTGTGACTATTTTAGAGGAGAGTAGATCTTGCTGGCTGGAGGACATGGCTAGCTATTCTTTTGGCTGTGGGTGCTCTCTATTACTCTCAGGGTTTGCTAGACTCATGAATAGGGTTGGAAGACTGAGTAAATAAAAGAATTCCCAGTTAAATCTCACATCAGTTACTTTTTTTGTTTTTTTCTAAATTGAAGTATAGTTGATTTACAGTATTGTGTTAGTTTCAGCTGTACAGCAAAGTGATTCAGTTATAAATATGTATATATGTACATATATATTCTTTTTCAGATTCTTTTCCATTATAGGCTATTACAAGATATTGAGTGTAGTTCCGTGTGCTCTACAGTAGGTGCTTGTTGTTTTTCTGTTTTATGTATAGTAGTGTGTATCCGTTAATCCCATACTCCTAATTTATCCCCCCCTTTCCCCTTTGGTAACCATAAGTTTGTTTTCTATGTCTGTGAGTCTGTTTCTATTTTGTGAATAAATTCATTTGTATCATGTTTTTAGGTTCCACATATAAGTGATATCATATGATATTTGTCATTCTTTGAGTTACTTCACTTAGTATGATAATCTCTAGGTCCATCCATGTTACTGCAAATGGCATTATTTCATTCTTTTTTAAGGCTGAGTAATATTCCATTGCATATATATACACTACATCTTCTTTATCCATTCATCTCTCAGTGGACATTTAGTTTGCCTCCATGTCTTGGCTAAGTAATGACGTTTTAAAATATAAGTATGTCCCATATATTGCATGTTAAAGTCTTATAGTGTTAGAATTTTTGAATTTAAATTTGAATTTCAGACAAACAATAAATTCTTTTTTAGTGTAAGTATGTCCCATGCAATATATGGGGCATAGTTCTGGGGAAAAAAGTTCATTGCTTATCTGAAATTCACATTTAACTGGGTGTCTTGTAATTTGTCTGACAGTCTTATACCTAAAGCACTGATGTCTGTTGGATTCAAGCTCCTATACTCATGGCTCCCACCTGGATGCAGACACTACTCTTGTTTGTTGCTACTACCTGGCCTGTGGATGGAGGAGGTGGGAGGGCTCTTCCTGTTTCCACCACCTGAGGGCATGAAGCGTCCTTTGTACTGCTCTCATCTACCACAGCAGAGTTTTACTGCCTATGCTGTGCTCTAGTTTCTCTCTTTAGCACCATCCCACATGCTTTATCTCTTTCAAGGATTCCTCTATATTTCAGTGGTTTTGGTGCTGGATAGAGAGATTGCTGCATGTATTAGGTCTTACATCTTGAAATCACTGATCCTGCACCTTTATTACCAGATGATACTGTTTTTATTTCCTGGCATGATCATTTGTTTCTGGTTGTTTGAGGTCTTCTGGAAGGAAGAAACTAGGTATTTGTGTCACCCTAGCAGCTGGGCTCTAGGGGTTAGCAGAACTCCATGAAAGAGAATGCAAGGTGACATTTGGGGAGGAGAGGAGCAAGACATCTAAGATCTGTGGCAAAGGAAGTAAAGAGATTGTGCCTCTATAGGCAATGGAATCAGTGATGTGGGTTTGAACGCTGGTCACCACTTACTAGCTTTGTGACCTTGGAGTGGTTATTTATCTCCTCTGGACTTCAGTTTCCTCATCTGTAAATGGGGTATTACCTATTTTCCTGATTCTAACATTTTAACACCTCTATATTCGATACGTATCTTACACAATCAGTGTATAGGATTCATATAAGATTTATTAAATTAAAGTGAATCTTGGGATTTCCCTTGTGGTCCAGTGGATAGGACTCTGCACTCCCAGTGCAGGGGGCCTGGGTTCGATCCCTGGCCAGGAAACTAGATGCCGCATGCCGCAACTAAAAGATCCCGCAGGCAGCAACGAAGATCCCACGTGCCACAACTAAGACCTGGCCCAGTCAAGTAAATAAATAAATAAATATTAAAAAAACAATAAAGTGAATCTTAAAATTACTGGCATCTTGAAATCAGGGTACTGTTACCTATTTAACAGAATTTTGTAAAGATTCAGTGAGGTAATGCATGTGAAGTGCTAGCTGAGTGCCTGGCCCATTGGTAAGTATTCAGTGGGTGTTAGACACTGTTCATGAGAGCATGGGAAACTGGACTGAGACAGAATGGATCCTGGGGCTTAAGAGGGAAAAGGCCTCTGTGTACCCTGACAATGATAAATAATAAGAATTTTGTACGCTATGACAAGCTCATGGGGTAATCCTTTTGATTGGGGGCGGGGGCTGCAGTGGTCCTCCAATAATAATAAAATCAGGCTAGCTTTGCCTGAGGGCTCTACATCAGTATATTCTGTTTAATATATACTTCCTAGTAGTGATATCATTACTAAGCATAAGGAACTATATTAGTCACTTTCTGTACAAGTGACCAATCAGGAACAACTGCCTCTACTCTGGTCTATGGATCCTTTTAATTAAAAATCCAGAGCAGTTTGCACAGAAAGGAAGGCAAAGAGTGAACATGTTTACATTCTTTTTAAGAGCTGACTTGTAAAATTGGGAGGGAGGCACATAAGCTTTGAACTCAGTGCGGTTGTGTTTGGGATTTATCTGCGTGATATAAAGCCTACAGTGTCAGGAATGATTGGTTTTCTTTCGGCTTTGTGTGATTCCAAACAACAATTACACCTATTGATCAAAGGCATACATTCAAAACATTAATTTACATTGAGCACCTTAATTTCATAAAATGGCAATAACTGAATTGGCTGAAATTGATTTCCCTTTTGTTTTCAAAAGAAAAATTCTCAGTGCTGTGGATATCCTCAGTGTGATTCAGAACTCAAAGGTGGTTGATTATCCACCAATATCACAGGGAAGAAATCTCTGCAAACATTATTAGGGTGCAAATTGGAATCCTAGAGAGGAGGTTGTTCACGTGTCCTTTCTAAAGTTCATCTGCTGAGGTGGGGACCTCTTTCTGGAGTCGAACACGAGGAATGGTGCCCTGGTTGGTGAGGAAGGCGCTTTGGCTTCACAAGATGGCTGAGTTGGAGGGTGACTTCCCCAGGGCCAGAGTGCCCGCACTCCAAGCCGAATTCATTATGCTTGTCCTAGGAAGGTGAACAAAGACAGGGGAGGCCTGCTGCTGGGACCAAGAGTGCCATGCAGTAGTTTTCCAACTGTATTTGGTAGAGACTTAGGGTTCCGTGGGTAAGCCTCGGGAGCTTCTGGGTGCAGAGGTGGGGAGGCTGAGTTTATTGGACTATTGGCTTTATCCTTTTTTAAAATTTGAAATTTTTTTTACAAAATTTTATTGGATTATAGTTGATTTACAGTTTGTGTTAGTTTCAGGTGTACAGCAAAGTGATTCAGTTATACATATACATATATTCATTCTTTTTCAGATTCTTTTCCCATTTAGGTTATTACAGAGTATTTTTTTAACATCTTTACTGGAGTATAATTGCTTTACAATGGTGTGTTAGTTTCTGCTTTATAACAAAGTGAATCAGTTATACATATACATATGTTCCCATATCTCTTCCCTCTTGCATCTCCCTCCCTCCCACCCTCCCTATCCCACCCCTCTAGGTGGTTACAAAGCACCGAGCTGATCTCCCTGTGCTATGCGGCTGCTTCCCACTAGCTATCTATTTTACAGAATATTGAGTAGAGTTCCCTGTGCTATACAGTAGGTCCTTGATGGTTATCTATCTTATATATAATAGTGTGTGTATGTTAATCCCAAGCTCCTGATTTATCCCTTCCCCCCGTATTGGCTCTATCCTTATTTCAAACAATGATTCTGTGTCGTCATTGTGAACATTGTTCCTAAATGAACTCAGATATAGCCTAGCCTGGTTCTGTCTTTGCTGATGTAACCACCCCCTCAAACACACACATACAGTCTATTTGGCTGACTCTCCTCTTTCCTAGCCGTCAAGCAAAGCCTTCCTTTCCTCAGCCTGTATATCTGAAGCCTACCTGTGATGGATTGATTGCATTGATGGACATAATTATTCCGTTCTCCCATTGTAGGCAGTGTGTTCTGCCCCATCTCTGGACTCAGGTCTCAACCATGTCCTTCTTTGCCCAACAGGATGTTAGCCAACATGTACGAGGGGAGGCTTGGAAAATGCTTGCACATTTCCTCCTGCTCACTCTTGTACATCTGCTCTTGCTGTCTTGCCATATCCCTGAGCACATGCTCAGGCTAGCCTGTTGGAGGTATGCGAGAAACACATAACAGAAACACAGCAGAGCCACACCACCCCTCACTCAAGCAGAGGCCAAACCAGATCAGCCAACAGCCAGCTCATCTCTAAACATGAGTGACCCTAGCCGAGAGCCCACCATATACAGACATATGAACAAATGCAGCCTCGATGATCAGAACCGCCCAGCTAAACTGTAGACTTGAGAGAAATAATAAATAAATGGCTGTCATTTTGAGCCACTGAGTTTTGGGGTGGTTTATTGCACAGCATTATTGTGGCAATGGATAACAGATACACTACCCGCTCACTGAGGCTTAGCTCAGATCAATACAGAGCCTTCCCTAGCAACTCTTACAGAAGAGAATGCTCCTTCCTCAGGACTACAGCACTTACTGCTTGTGTTGCGTGTTTGGATTTTTCGATTCTCTCTGCATTCTATTGGAACCATATTTCATTGACTCCTAGATAGCATTGGTGGAAAAACACGCCATTATCTAATGAACCACTGAGAAAAATAAAACACCACCAAATATAGGACAACATGCCGTCCATTGGAAGACACATCCTAATAATTTCAGAACATTTAGAATGTGTTTCTTAGAATCAATGAAATACAGTAATTAACTCTTCAGAGTTTTATGTCTTAGTTCTCCAACAAGATTGTCCTTAAGTATAAGTACTGGGTTTTCATCTTCTTTGGGGAACAGCATAGTCAACACGGCTTTGGAGTGAGGCAGACCCTTGTTCAGATTCTTGTTCCCTCAGTTAACTAGTGTGAGCTGAGGCAAGTGACCTAAATTCTCTGAGCTCTAGTTTTCTCTCTCTAAAGATAGAGATAACAATTCTTATCTCAAAGGGTCATTGTGAGAATTTATTCGATCATGCTAAGAACACGGTGGGCATTTACAACCACGTTTAATTAATTTCTTTGATTAGGTAATATAGGTGCATGATCAAAATTTCAAAATGTACACAAGGGACAGTAGTGCAAAATAAGCCTCCTTGTTACCACTCTCCCCCCTGTCACTCAGCTTCCCTCCCAGGAGACAAGCACGGTCACCGGTTTCTTGAGAATCTTTCCAGAGATACTCATAGTAGTCATTTAATAAACATTAGTTTCTTCCTGCCTCTTTTGAACCCTATGGCACCTAGAGAGCTGGACCCTTCGTAAGGGCCAAGGTGCGTATTGCCCATTACTATCTGGAACTCTAGATGGAAATAGTACAGGAAATTGGACTGAATAGACTACTGTCAAATGTTTCTGGGGAAAAGTTTGTCAGTCCATCCTCATGTAATTGCTTTTTTTTTTTTCCATAACAGCTAAGTGCAGAAATTTTTCAATTAACAGAGGGTTCATTACTTGGGTGCAAGTTAATATAAGTTTTACTGTAACTGCCACTTCTTCGGAAGTGCTGAGACAGGGAATGCAGACTTCACTTACCACAGCTGAAAAGCTAGCCAAGCAGAGGAAACCAAGCTAATAATGTGACTGATATTGTCAACTGCTATACATACGCAGATAGAGGAAAACTGTATTGACATAATAATAATAAATATGTAAAGAAAGCTCATGGTTTACCAATAAAATTGTTTACCATGTTGCTGACTTTACTGGAAAATGATGCTTTATAACCAGTCTCTTGATTTGATTGATACCTAATTAAAAATTCACTAGGCTCAATTTCAAGCATCTCAAACTATATGAAAGTCACTGTTATACCAATAGAGGCATAATATCATTTAAAACCAAAACAAGTATAATCATTTATTTAAAGCTTAGAGATAGTTCTGAAAATTGCAAAGTTGCATAAAATCTGTGGCCACACACAGAAAAACAGCGGTGTGGCTTAGTGGAAAGAGCTAGGGACTCAGGAGGACCTGGCCTCAGTTCTGCCTCTGTTGTGGTTGCACTGCATGGTCTTGGGTACGTCACTTCTCTCTGGCCCTCGGTTTTATCATTGGTATAATGAAGATGATAATATCTGTTTTTAAAAACCTTACTGGGTTTTTGTGAGACTCCATAAAATGATGTACGTAAACTAGTTCAAATGGTATAAAGCAGTACCCAAATGTAGTTCCGAATACATTTAGTAAGCTCTTACCGTGTGCTAAGGACTGCATGGTGCTAAGGATATGTAGATGAGCAAGCTGAAGTCCTTGCCCTCAAGGAACTCATAGACAAGCTGCCAGAGAGGAGCGCTAGTGTGGTGTCACTGGAGTCGCCAGAGAAAATATAGGATGCCCAGTTAAGTTTGAATTTGAGATAAACAATATATAATTGTTAACATAAATTTGTCCCAAATATCACACGAGACATACTAAAAATTATTCATTTTTTGCCTGAAATTCAAATTTAACTGGGTGTCCTGTATTTTTATTTGTGAAATCTGGCAACCCTCTGTGTCACACAACAGTAGAGTTATGTACAGAGTAGAGAAGCTGTGCAGTAGAGAAATGAACGAATTGTGGCTCGAGGTATCAGGGAATGCTTCATGGAGGAGGTGAAGAGAGATGACCAAGCATTTGACAAGTGAACCTTACTGTGTGGGGTGGGGAGAGGAGGAGAGGGCATTTCAGGTGGAGGGAAGACCAGCAGCACAAGGCAAGAAACTCCTGGGAAAGTGTAAACAACTCCAGGCTTTTCAGTGTTGCTGGAATGTGAAATGTGAGGTAAGGAGTGACAATATTTGAAGTCCCTGGAAAGGGATTTATACAGACTCATGAAGGACCTTATATGGAGTTTTAAGTTTAATCTGTGTCCTGTGATGAGGTGGTGAGACTAGCCAAGGGGAATATGGGAATAAATTTCCTAGATGGATGGGTAGGTGGATAAATTTGACCACAAGGACAAAATATTAGGCTTCTTCTACATAGAGCAGGAATGGATGACAGGACAGAGATTTTTGTTATCAGGAAGGTGGGGGTCGTGGGAATGGGGAGAAGGAGAAAATGGAGCTGTTGGATCCTAGAAAGATCAGTAGGGGGCCCTTTCTGAAGCTAGAGGACTAACGAGATTACTTTAGTATAAGTAAACTAAGGAAATGTAGACTTGACCCAGTAGAGAGTACATATAGATTTTATTATCCCCAGGGGTAGTATAGGCTGAAAAGATAAATAGAATAGGTTAAAGAAGTGCTGCTATATGGACAGAGATCTCAGGGTGTAGGCCAAGCAATAAATACTCACTTAACTCACACATCTGGAAGGCTGGAGGGGTGGGTGGCTCGGTATTGGTTTACAGAAGGAAGCAAGGAATTTGCTGCGTGGGTCAAATGACTGGATGATTGGACTATGACCTTTAGCCAAGGGTGTGCTAGAGCCAGCTCATTCTGGCTCACGAGAGCCAATTGTTAACTTCTCAGGAAATTTTGCAAGCCAATTTTTAAACATAGCCATTGTTAAAAATTAAATTATATAAACTTATAATTAAAAACTATATTGAAAACAAATATGCAAAATTCATCACTTCCTAATTCTTTTACTACATTTTACTTCTATATGCTCTTGAGATTATATACTTATATTTGTATGTGGAAATACTATGTAATTTTGTATTTTTGCATATATATTCCCAACTCTGTGTTCAGTGATGTCAAGTTGGAGGTTTGAGATTGGTCACAGTGGGAGAATATTTAAATCATGGAAATCAGCAAATACTACAAATAAGGGCTTTTGTCCCCGGAGAGCTGGTTGCTAAACATTTAGCCGTTAGGGCTCCTTCCCCATTAGGCAGAGCAGTGGTATGGTCATATTATTAGGTTGAACCATATGAAATTGCTGATACTCCATCATTTTTGATGTACGAAAATGATAATTTCATATGGTTTAACCTAATACAAAAGGCACTCCTTCTGGGCTCACTGAACCTTGAGCTATGGCACACTAGTTTCGTTAGTGGGCACTGGCTAAATTTCATCTCTCATCTTTCAGCTTTTCTAAATCCACAAAATGCACAATCATATGTGGGAGCCTTGTACCTACCTGTGGTAGAGATTGTTAATTGTCCCCCAAACATACTCCCCTTTCTTCATCAACAATAGAATTCCAGTTCTTTAGCTGGTCATGAAGTCATCAAGAATGCGGACTACATTTCCCAGCCACTCTTGCAGTTAGGTGTGAACATGTGACTAAGTTCTAGCCAATGAATTGTAAGCAGTATGTGCAACTTGTAGGAAGTGTCCTTAAAGGGAAGGGCAAACCCTTCCCATTCCTGTTCCACTTTCTGTTGGAGGGAATGGGGTCATTATGGCTAAAGCCCCAGCAGCCAACCAGTACTGTGAAATGACAATGGGAATGGAAGCCACACACAAGATGGAGCAATGGAATAGGAATCTAGGTCTCTGACACAGTGGGGTATCATACCAGTCCTCCCTGAACATGAGTGGAAATGAAGTGCCATGCTGTTTAAGCCATCATTACTTCCTTTTTATTTCCATTTTGTCCAGGCAGAGCTAATCCCAACCAGGAATTGCCTAATTGGGTGGTTTTGAGGATGGAGTGTGATAATACAGTTATCACAGTATTGATACAGTGCTTGAGCACAGGGTATTTGCACAATACATATCTAATATTATTAGGAGCTAACCTCGGTAACAGAGAGAGTTAGGGTCCACCAACTTAGTGTGGGGGTTGAGGGATTAACAAGGGCATTGTGGTGGGTTGACACTCATATAGGCTGCTGGCACATTCCTTTGGGACAAATGTCAGAGTCTGAGGGAGAGAGGGCTCCCATGTAGTATCTGGAATGTACCAGCACATTCTGGTGTAGTATTTCTGTATGAGATTAAGAGTGCCAGTACAGAAGGGGCCTGCCACAGTGCTGATGATGACACTAGCAGTATAATGGAGGTGGAGTGCTGAGACAGCAAACGGCAGTAGACTCTTTGGGCAGCGACCATGCGGTAGGCTCCGGAAAGAGTGGTCAGGACCTGGTCTCCAGGAACTATGTGGAAATATGGCCTAAGGCAGAAGTTGCAAAACACCCCAAGGATCCTTCCTCTTCTATTCACCATAGCTAACTTGAGCCAAAAGGAAGTATGTGGATGAGGCTAGAGTTCCTCCAATTATGCAAGTGGGAACTGAGCCAGAGAAGGACGATTTTGTTCCTGTTTCTTTGTGTGTGATTGTATCCTCCCCGAGGCTGGTGGCCTGGACAGCACCTGTTGCTCATAAATCCAGGAATGACAGACTGAAACTGAACCATGGCAGGTCAGAATGTTTACATAGACCTGTAATCTTTGAAACGAAGGGCCTGAAGAGTAATTTCCACACTCCTGCAGCAGCCTGCTAAAGAGCAACCCCCCACCATGAAATTCTGCTGTAACTGGTTCACTGAGGAACATTGAGTTAGTAGGGTATTAGCGTGTAAAGGTTTCTTGTTTTCTGAACGCTGATTCTAAACTTGATTTGTTGAGTTCCCTTTTTAAATTCATAACCTTCTGGTCCTTATCAGTGAGTAAAATTTAGTCTATTAAAAATTCCAATCTCATATCTGATTCAGAGGTTGCGCCTTACCCCGTTTCTGTGTAGATGGATGGATAGGAGAACTAGGAGTAGGTACAGGGGTGTGGTATTCACCCCCATTCTTCTTCCCCTTCCTGCTTGTCCTTTGGCTCCTTTGCTTTTGCTCTCTACTTTAGCTGTCTGTTGGGGTAGGGAGATGCCCCTGGCCTCACCCTGGTTAGATATGCTTCTAGCTCTTGCCGGTAGCTTCTGCTGCTGGGCTACCATCTGTGAACACAGGCAGCATATGTGGCTTTCATGGGAGTGGTGGCTAGCTCCACGGATGCATCCTCTGTGACTGCGAACTCGCTCAGAGAGGGGCAGCTGGTCTCCCACGGTCCAGCTGTGAGACTGGCGCATTCCCAGAAGTCCATGCGCCCAACCTCGTCGCTAGTTGGGTCGCCATGACTGTTGGCCCTGAGGCTGTCTGGGTAGTGCTCAGGCTCCTCCTCTTCTATTCCACGATCCTGCATGTGGAGTCACACCGCTGCTGTGGTCCTTTTCGATGACTTTCAAGGGCAGCAGGGATCTGGGCGTGGGAGTATCATCCTGTTCTCCTCCAAGTTACATTACACTACAATCCCTTCATATCCTACTGGGATGAACTATTCCAGCAAGTCACCTGCCTTCAGAAATCTCCAGGTGAGGAGCAGGGCCAGCCTCAATATTCACACACACCCTCTGCCTTGAGAGAATCTATATCACACTCTCTTAAGTATTCCCATACTGTTGCACCCAAAGGTATGAGAGTAAGTATGTAGGGTCTACTGGACGATCCCAGTCTGAAGATACCAGTCTCCTCTTCTTACAGGTTCTCCTCAAATCTATGAAAGCTTCTCTTGGGGTCCATCCCCTACTTCACTTGCCTTTGGTGGTGGGAAGAGAAAAACCTTTTCTTCTTTTCCACCAGGTTGAAAACTCTAAAAAGTTGCTCTCTCCCTTCCTCCAGGTCTCAGGGGACTAGACTGGAGGTGGAGGGTTGTAGAGGATAGTAGATGATAGTGTGTCCAGTAAGCCCTGGGGAAAATATCTGGTCTCATTCGTTGGTGGCTCTCTTTAGACTATGAGAGAATCTAGGCTACAAGACACTTCAAGTCTGGAGCTAGAGCGCCTGAGTTCAAATCCTGAATTTTCTACTTACAAACTGTGTGTTCCTGGGCGGTTCACTTACATTTTCTGTGCCTCAGTTTCCTCATCTCTAAAATGGGGATAATAATGAAATAATACATATATCATAGAGTTATTGCGAGAACTAACTGGATTAAGGTTTGTAAACTGCTTAGTACAGTGCCTAGTACATGATAAATGTCATGCAAGTTTGTTGTTATTATTATTATTTATTACTTATCTTCAGTTTTGGACCATAGTCACCAATTTTGGGGCAATAGAAGTCCCCTTCAACATTCTGTTATGTTTGATGGATGGATTATAAAACCAACCTAGGAACAGGGAAGGACATTTGGAATTGCATATGGAAATACTTCTAGCTAAATCGAAGCTGAGCAAAGAAACAAACTCACTATATCTACTTGAATGTCCCATTAGAAAGATCAGGAAAATAATCTTGGGTGGATCATTGCTCCATCATCCCTAGTTAGTAAATCAAGCAGGCTTCCCTCTGGCAGAGGAGATGCTATGTCAGAGGAATATATTCGTTCATATTAAGAGCCAACACATGCTTAATAAATGCTCCACGTGCACTCAAGTGAATTAGCATGCTGCATAAACTCTGGAAGGATTTTTCTAACTTTCCACTGGATAGGAAAGCTTGTTTTATTAATATACTGAATAATAGCATTCTGTAAACAATTCATACTTTTTAGATTTACTCCTGTTAAAGAATGCCATACTTAAGTGCTTGGAATTGACACTTGAAAATTAAATACTGCTGCAAATAATGGGGAAATTGTAGATGTATTTTATACCTCTCTTTCCCAAATCAAAAGGTCTCATAAATACAGTCTCTAAAAGTATTGGTGGGGAAGTTAACATAACTGTACAAGCAATAAGCCTGACCTTTCAATGTAATTTATTTTTGATTTGCTCAATCCTTTTTTATTAAAACTAGCACATCTGAAGCAGAATTAAACCCTATTATAACAGGTGTGTGATCATATCAGGTGCTCCCTGCCAGCGACCCACTTTATTAAAAGTTACTTTGTTTCAAGGAGGATAACCTGATCAGGGCAGTGGGATGCCTTTGGAAGATTGGGGACAGCAGGGGAAGGACAGTTTTATTTTCCTGCAAGCACCTGCTGTTACCAGTGAAATCAAAGAATATTTATGAGCATTTCTTTTTGTGTTTGAAAAGCCATGGTGGGATGTAATCTTTCCTCTGTGTTTATAAAGTTTATTTCTCTCCGGGGTTACTTAGACCCAGGAAGACAGGTGGATCATAAAGCTGTTCTGTATCGTGATCCACACATTACTTAGCCTGTGATCATTTCATGTGCAGCATTTTTACTCTAGCACCATTGGAGGGGAAATAGCCTTTGACACACTACTTAGATGCAGATCCACTTGGTAGAAGCTAGCTTTTAGTATTTGACCTATGTCAGGGAATCTAGTTCTATTAGGTCTTTCAACAAGATTTAGAATTTGAAAACATCACCCCACTGATGAGTGGTTTGACCTGTTTTCTCTTGGTTTCATCTTTTGGTTTCTAGAACCTTTTCTCTGCCTAGTCATCTCACTACCCAATTCCATTTCCACCTCTTCCAGGAAGCTAGTCCTGACACACTCCTGCCCTTGATGACCTCTTCCCCCCTCCCAAATCTGATCACTAATAGCTTATATCCATCAACTAGCCACCGATCTGAATGGATTTGTCGTAACTCCCCCATCAACCTGGAGCGCAGAAAGCCAAGTCAGCCTAATTTCTCCTTGTAGTGAGCTTGAGGGCATGTCTGGGCTGATTAAGGAAAACAATACGACCACAAGGTGGCAGTAATACACAATAAGATTGATTTGGGTGCCAGTTTGACAGCTTTGCATGGTGGAGGTGGGGGAGTGTCCCTCACAGCATTAGACCTTCCCTAGGCTATGGTACAAGGGCCACCACCCAGAAAGGCAGGAGGGCAAGGAACTTCCAGGGAAGAGGGGAATTGGAGAGGGAGTTTACACATCTAGGTGACATTGCTCAGCAGCATGATGGGAAGCCGCTGGGTCAGGGAGCTCTGAAGGGCAGCAGTGGCTTGCCGTCTTTTATAGCCATAGGGTTTATTTCACCTGTGGCTAGCAGATGTTAGGTGTGCTTTTGCAAGGTATGCAAAGCAGGGAGGCTCTAAATGGCCAACTATCTGCCTATTTGGGCTACATTTGAAACAGTTGGATGTGTAAAAATTTGAGTTTGTTGCCTATTGGCTTTTTTTTAATTGAAGTATAGTTGATTTACAATATTGTGTATAGCAAAGTGATTTAGTTATACATATATATATATTTTTTTTTCTTTTCAGATTCTTTTCCCTTATAGGTTATTACAGAATATTGACTATAGTTCCCTGTGCTCTACAGTAGGTCCTTGTTGGTTGTCTATTTTATACATAGTAGTGTGTATGTGTTAATCCCAAACTCCTAATTTATCCCCCCTCCCCTGCACCTATTGGCTTTTGAACCAACAGATCCCAGCCTGCTATGAAGAAGTCAACATCATAGGGTTAATATATAGAGAACATCTTTGGCTCACTTATATAACATCTTTTAGTACTTCTAGTACTGTTGAAGGCTACTACTCAATGGCTGAAAACAAAAGCTAAGTTTATTGCTTGCTTAAGTAAGGGAGAGCTTCACTTGTAAGGTGTAGATGTTCTAAGAAAAGCAGAGAGTTTACCTTATATAGGGTTTTGGAAAGCACGGAATTTGGGGATTGGTGAGCTTCAGAAGCAGAAGTGCTTAGGAATTTACCATCTTTAGCTATAGCAACATGGTGACTGGAGTGTATCTGCTGTGGACTGGCTGACTTTCCCAGGCATGGGTTTACTACTGCTCGGTTGGCTTTCAGAAGCATGACTACTAGCACCAAATGTCACTGACAAAAGAAATGGCTCTAAGGGTTACTTGTTGCTATGGCCAAAAAAACAAATCAGTTTTTTCTTAGAAGAATGGGAAATTTTGATTCTCAGCACCTAGCACAGTGTTTTGCAAACAGGGAACACTCACAGAATAAATGAGCAGCATATGTGTATCATTTAAAAATACACTGGCTTCTAGTCTCCCTAGTGTTGAAGCCCCTCCCTGGGGTTTACTTTATTTATTTTTAAAAAAATTATTTATTTATTTAGATGCGCCAGGTCTTAGTTGCAGCATGTGGGATCTAGTTCCCTGACCAGGGATCGAGCCTGGCCCCCCTGCATTGTGAGTGTGGAGTCTTACCCACTGGACCACCAGGGAAGGCCCCTCCCTGGGGTTTAAATGTGAAAGAATAATAGTGTCCACCTCATGTCCTCATCTTTTTTATTTCCAAACAAAGTACTTTCACATCCATCATCTCCCTTGATAACTCACTAGCCTCTTAGACTGGGAAGGAAAGGAATATTGCTATCACCATTTGTAAATGAGAGGTGAAGTGAAATGTCCAAGATCACAAAGTGTTGGATCTTTGGACTCTACATTTCTTGGCCTCTTTTAAAGAAAGTGTAAGGCCAATAGCGCAGAGATTTCCATTTGGTATGCAGAGATACTGGTGCTCTCACCCTCAGGTGGGGCAAGGCCTGGAGTGGTCAGAAGCCTGACCACTTGATCTGGCTGCAAGGAGCCTGGTCCATTTTCCTCAGTATGCTGACAAACATTTTCATTTTCTATGTGTGTCCTGATGTGAAAATGTGGGAAGCACTGCCCAGAAGTGCCATTTAGTGCAGTTGTGGACCTGTTCAGATTGCACATAACTCTCTATGAAATAATAACACCTTACATAAGATTGTTATGTGAGAGTTTACAAAGCAGTTTCATATATGTCAGTGTCTCATTCAATCCTCACATTAAGCCTGTTATGTAGACAGGACAGAGATTAGTATGATTTAAACCTACATTAAAAAAAATAAAAGAGGGACTTCCCTGGTGGCACAGTGGTTAAGAATCCACCTGCCAATGCAGGGGACATGGGCTCGATCCCTGGTCCGGGAAGATCCCACATGCCGCGGAGCAACTAATCCCGTGTGCCACAGCTACTGAGCCCGCGTACCACAACTACTGAAGCCCGTGCGCTTAGAGCCTGTGCTCCACTACAAGGGAAGCCACCACAATGAGAAGCCCGCACACCGCAATGAAGAATAGCCCCCGCTCGCCGCAACTAGAGAAAGCAGCAACGAAGACCCAATGCAGTCAAAAAAAAAGAGAAGCTTTTAAAATAAATAAATAAATAAATAAAAGACAGTTTGGAAATTAGAAAAGAAGAAAAATTTAGTTTGGTTGTCTCAAACAATCACTTTTACAATTTTGGTAATATTTTAAAAAACAGGAATATCATTTTCTAACATAATTAGAATAATACTATGCATATAACTTATTATCCGGCTATAGTGTAAGCATTTTTTCCATGTTATAATAGCACTTTATTACTATCATTTTTAATGGTTGCAAAATATTCTATCAAGTGAATGTACAATAATTTATTTAACAGTTCCTCTATTGTTGCTTCCATATTTCTGTTATTATAAATTCTTTCACAATGACTAATCATGGGAAAAATACCCCTCTACCACCATATTTCGGATTACTTCTAGAGCTGTAGAAATTTATTTAATTTTAATTGTTCAATTTTAAAAATTAAAGATTTTTATACATAGAGACAAATTGTTTTCCAAAATGCTAACACTCCCACTGCGAATGTATAAGAGTAAATTTAACCACAATTTTGCAGGTACTGTCGTCCCTATATTCCAGATGAAGACATTGACGCCTAAGGTCACACAGCTAGGAAGTTTCCCAGCTGGCAATTTATGTGTTTAACAAACATATATAGTAGTTACTAGGTGCCAGGCCCTCTTCCAAACACTTTAAAAATATTAACTCATTTCGTACTCAGAGAAACCTTATATAGTAGGTACTACTATCATATCATTTTTTCAGGTAAAGAAACTAAGGCACAGAGAAGCTAAGTAACTTGCCCAAGGCCACACAGCTAGTAAGTGGCTGAGGAGAGTTTTAAACCCAGGAAGTCTGGCTCCATAAATATAGAGAGAGAACTGACAACAAAATTGTGAGTAGTGTAAGAGACCGGGGATAAGAATTCTTGTCATGGCTAACTCACAGGATGTTTGAGAAGAAGAAACAGAAAATGGAAATGAAAGAATTTTGAAAATTGGGAAAGGTTGTACACATGGGGAATATTATTACTACTTTAATTTTGGAATATAATTTGTAATCAGTAACTCTATGTTTCCCTTTAGGTCTTGTTTCTCTTGCTCCTTCCTCTCCTCCTCCTTTCTCCAATTATTATCAAGTGTTAACTGCGTATCCAAGAGTCTTATATTCCCTCCTCCTTTCTTCCTGCAATGCTTTGTTGGAGTCTGTCCTCTCTAGCAGTGCTGCTCTCCTCATAAGAGGAGAAAAATTCATGTCCTTCAAAAATGAAGGCAGAATAAAGAAATTCCCATATAAACAAAACCAAAAGACTTTGTTGCTAGAAAACCTGCTTTACAAGAAATATTAAAGGAAATTCTTCAGGTTGAAAGGAAGTGACACCAAAAGTTAACTCAAATACATGCAAAGAAACAAAGTATGTAAGTATAAAAAATATATATTCTCTTTTTTCTCTTAACTGATTTAAAAGATAATTGCATAAAATTCTAATTATAAAATAGTACTGTTTCAATTATAACATATAAAGATGCAACATATATAACAATAATAGCACAAAGCAGGGGAGAGGGAATAGATCTATTTTGAGGCAGGGGAATGACACCAGAGTATAACTCAATTCTATAGGAAGAAATGAAGAGTGCCAGAAATGGTAAATATGAAGGTTAATATAAAAGTCTCTATATTTTTCTTCTTTATTCTCTTAAATTCTTAAAAAAAAACAAAGATTTATACAGCAATAATTATTACACTATATTTTTTTGTGTTCATAACATGTATAGATGTACAATATATAACAGTAATGGCACAAAAGTGGGGAAGAAGGGAGCTATATTGGAGCAAAGTTTCTATATTTTACTAGAATTAAGTTAGTAAAAATCTGTAAGTAGATTTTGCTATGTTAAGATGTATGTTGTAAATCCTAGAACAACCACTAATAAAATAACTCAAAAATATAGTTAAAAATCAAACCATTAAAGGAAATCAAAATGGTATATTAGAAAATATTCACTTAACTTGAGGACATGGAGGGGGGAAGGGTAAGCTGGGACGAAGTGAGACAGTGGCATGAACTTATATATACTACCAAATGTAAAATAGATAGCTAGTGGGAAGCAGCTGCATAGCACAGGGAGATCAGCTCAGTGCTTTGTGACCACCTAGAGGGGTGGGATAGGGAGGGTGGGAGGGAGACACAAGAGGGAGGAGATATGGGGATATATGTATATGTATAGCTGATTCACTTTGTTATAAAGCAGAAACTAACACACCATTGTAAAGCAATTATACTCCAATAAAGATATTTTTAAAAAAGTATCCAAAAGTCTAAATAAAATTCTAACAAATCGATATCAGTTTTCTGATTAAAAAAAAGAAAATATTCACTTAAGACAGAGGACAATAAAGGAGTAGCAGAAGAACAAAAGAGATATGATATATAGAAAATAAATAGCAAAATGGCAGACATGAATCCTACCCTATAAGTGATTACAATAAATGTAAATGGATTAAACACTTCAACAAAAAGGCAGAGATTGTTAAATTGGATTAAGAATAAACAAGATCCAACCATATGCTGTCTTCAAGAGGTACACTTTAGATTCAATTATTCAAATAATTTCAAAGTAAAATAATGGGAAAAGTAATACCACTCAAACAGTAATCATAACAGAGCTGGGATGGCTTTACTAATATTAGACAAATAGAGTTTAAAACAAAAAAAAATTACTAAAGATGGAGGGGCATGTTACAATGATAATAGGGTCAATCCATCAGGAAGACAAACAATTATAAACATATATGTACCTAACAATAGAGTTCCAAAATACATCTAGCAAAAACTGACAGAATTAAAGTGAGAAATAGACAATTTGACGGTAATTTTTGGAGACTTCAATACTCTACTTTTAATAATGAATAGAAGAACTAGGCAGAAAATCAGCAAGGTTACATAAGGCTTGAACAACACTATCAACCAACTTGGCCTAAGTGACATCTATAGAATAATTCATGCAACAACAGCAGAATAACCTTTCCATGGTTAATATGGGCACCTCAGTCTAGTGCTTTGCAACTCACTAAGGTCAAGCCTGTTTTATACAGCTTTCTTTCCAACATTTATGGCTATTTAATAGGCACCTTCTTCCCATTTGTTAGTAACATGAAATAAATTTTTGTTTTGTTTTGTTTATTTATTATTTTAAAGACAGGTTATATTCCAGGAATGAATACTCATTACAGCTACAAGGAAGTGACCATGACTGACAGACTATTCTCCTATGCTTCCAGCTATAGACTTGAAAAGTAGGGAAGGCTTCTTCAAATCTAGTGGAAGCCAGTTAATTACAGCTGATACGTTAATGTAGAGTTAGACAGTGGTATGGGATTCCCTTTTTGGTTTTGATTTTAAAAAGTATTAATAACAATTTTAGAGTAATACAAAAGTAAAGGGAACAGTACCAGACCCTCAGGTACACATTACCTGCCTCCAACAATAATCACCTCATGGTCACTCTTGTTTTATCTATACCACCCTACCTACTCTTTCCAATCTTAATACCAAATTATTTTCAAGCAAAATTCAAGGTATAATATGGAAAATCCTTTTGTAAGTTCACCTAGTCAGGGGATGAAGGTGACAGAGGTAGGTGTTGTGAACATACTGGGTTATAAGTTAGGAATTGCAGACCTGGACCCTGATTATAAAGAGATGCTGGGAAAAATCTTTTCCTTTCTCATCTTGGCCTTAGCATCTTCATCCGTGAAATGAGGAGAATTGGTCTCTAAATTAGTGGTTCTCCATCCTGACTGCACTGATCATTGGAATCGCCTGGTGAGCTATGAAAAATTATGGAACCTCTTGAGAGTAAGGTCTGGCTTTAATATTTAAAAGAAAAAAACCCTCAGGTGATTCTAATGTGAAGCCAGGGCTAAGAAACAATGACCTAGAATAGTCTCTGTGATAGTTAATTTTATGTGCCAACTTGGCTAGACTGTATTACCTAATTATTTAATCGAACACTAATGTAGATGTTGCTGTGAAGTATTTGGTAGGTGTGGTTAACATCTGTAATCAATTGGCTTTAAGTAAAAGAGACTATGCTTGATAATGTGTGTGGGAGCCTTCTAATTAGTTGAACACCTTAAGAGCAAACACCAAAGTTTCCTGGAGAAGAAGAAATTCTGCCTCGAGACTGCAGCATCACCTCCTGCCTGAGTTTCCAGTCTGGAAACTACAGATATTGTAGTTTCCAGACTGGCCTACAGATATTGGAGTTGACAGCCCTTAGAATCATGTGAGTCAATTGCTTTAAGTAAATATCTTTTACATATAATATTGTATATATCAGTTCAGTTTCTCTGAAGAACCCTGGCTGTCTTCCTCTGCATTTCTAAGGTTTTCTAGTTTCCATTATGTATCCCTGCCCCTGTCAAAACCAGTCTTGCCTTTCTGAAATCTGTCTTTGTCAGTTTCAAGATTTATTGAGAAGTTACTATTTATTGAAGAGTTACGATGTGCTCAGCAGCATGCTTAGTCTTTCCCCTTACCAACCTTGGTTGTTGTATTACCTGAGCTGTCTCTGTCAATGTTTGTGTGAGAGTACTTACAAAATAGTAGATAACATACATTTTATTCCTTTTATCCCATACTTGTATTAGATTTGTATTAGTGTCTTGGGTCACAGAGCATTAGTAACCAAGAGATCATTTTTTGCCCAAATTGTTATTGTTTTTATTGCCCATTGCTTGCTTTCTTTTGCTCCAGATGTATTTTTCTTAGCCCTGGGAGACAGGATTATTTATAGTACATAGTGCTCAATAAAAAGCACTTATGTGTAAGGATAGAATGGAGTAAAACTTGATTGCTGTAAATTCAAATTGCACCTTTTCTCTGAAATCTCAAGGGCTCACCTAGGGACTATCAAAACTGAGAGTGAACCGAGGAAGTGGGCATTAGTGGGAAGAGGTCTAGATCTACACCCTTGCTACTCGGTCAGTATGTAGCCTTTGGATCAGCAGGCATGGTGCTTGTTAAAAATGCTGAATCTTGGGCCCCATCCCAGACCTACTGAATCAAAATCTGCATTTTAACAAGATTCTTAGGTGACTGATATGCACACTAAAGTTGAGAAGTGCTGTTCTAGTCTGCATCTTTCACCTTATTTTAGCTGTCCCGTTTGTGGTCAACCATTCACTTTGTGACATGACTTTTGGGGTTAGGTCTCTAACTACAGCCTGGGTTGGGAACTTGGGAAGGACTGGATCAGGGCTCAATCTATGGCCATAAAATAGAACAACAACAATAACAAAACTGGCCTTGGAATCATAGGTACTGGCTTCCTGAAAACCATTTTATTTTTCTCTAATTCATCCCAACTGCTATTTTTTGTTTGTTTGTTTTTTCTGTAGAACAATGATTTTAAGTAGTACCATCCCATGCCCCTTTCTTTTTAGGTTGTTTTTGCTCTTTTCTCATTTGCCATGTCCCCTCACACTTGGCCTAAGTATGGTCCTGCGACACACTCAGGCCCACTGCTGTCAGAGCAGATACTTTCGGATGTGGCCAGCGACTGAACCACTGGAGTTCTCCAAATGATGCAAAGCAAAATGCCCCCAGTTAGGCCAGTCCTTCCTACACCATCCCCACTCCCTGCTCTTCCTCCCCCACAGAAAGCTATGTTCCCCTGCTTCTGGAATGTAGCCTAGTCTATCAAATGAAGCTTGACATTTGGGGACATTCTGGGAAATCATTTTAGACAAAAATCCAAGCACAATTCATCCTCACTCCTAATTTTGCCAGTCAGCCCCAGGGAAGACCAGGTCCTTCATGAAAACTGCCATCAAGCCCTCCACTGGGCCTGATAAGTTGAATTTAGAGCATCTTACCTACTTGGATGGGTGTTTGAGTTAGCATTGTATGGACATCTTTCTGGAGCATATTTTTACTCCCTATTAAGTAATTTAAAACATTTAAAAAATATAAATGGCTGTGTTGTGGAATATAGTATAATATTTATATGAATTTTTTTAAGGTAGAACACAAGACTTCAAAGAAAATTCTGCTTGTGAAGGGTACTTCAAGCTAGGCCCCTATATTCCTTCAGGAATAGATATCTACTCTACTCTACCATCAGGGATAGTTAAATGGGCAAGTTCAAGAAGCACTGGGTGTGCCAAGAATTATGCTAGGTGATGGGGATACAGAGATGACTAAAACCCAGCCACTGATTTCCAGGATCTTAGAAAGGGGGATATGAAACATTCCAAAGTAGACATTGAGCTCCTGGAGGGCAGTGACTATCCTCTAATTGTTGTTGAATCAATAAAACAGTTTTCTCCTTGTATAATGATCACTTTATTTAACAAGTATTGGCTTAGTTCCTCACCTTGTGGGCCAGGCCGTGTGCTGGGAGCTGGGGATTACAGCGATAAATCAGACACACGCCTGGTCCTCAGGTAGACCTTCTGGTGGGTGAGACAATCAATGAAGCAGAGACTCACAGGAGGGCACCGTATCCCTGCTAAGAAGCACCAGAAGCAAAGGTTTCTGGAAGGAATGTATTCCACATGGGGTGACATTTAAGACTGAATCATTTTAACTTTGCAAAATATATCACTTAAAACAATAAAAATTATGTTATCAATTATGAAAGGAGAAGCCCTTTTGTTTGTTTCACAGAAGTGAGTTCATACGTAAAGGAAGTTTTTCATGGCATCTCTGACAAACCCGTGAAAACAGCCCAGACTGAACAGCCTAGTGGTGGGGAAAGGGGAAGGAGGAGAAAAAATGCCATGTGGGAAACTAGAGAGAGGAAACTGCTTTCTCTCCCACCATGACTACCAAGAGATATGATCTTACCCATCAGAAGATAATTCTAGATTAGAAAGCAAAACACCTTGGTTCTGGCAAAGTGACTCAACTTTCCGAGACCTGCATTTCCTAATCAGTGAAATAGCACTTAACAAGGTTTGCCCTGCCTCCCTTATGGGTTGTTAAAATGATCAAAAGAGCTAAGATATGTGAAAAATTCTAAGATGCTAAGGCTATATACATATAAGGAGTTTCTATGATATGATTTCAGAGGAACAGGAAGGGCCTCTGGCCTTCCCCAAACTCCTCTCACCTATGGGTTAAAAACTAGAACTTGAATAATTCCTTTGCAATAGGGGAAATAAATATTAAACATGAACTGTGTGACAGGTTTGGGGCTGGGAATTTTAACAGATCTAACTCAGTTAATCCTTATAACATCATTATGCTATTATTCCCATTTTACAGATGAGTTAGCCTGAAGCTCAAAGTGATAACTTTCCCAAGATCACATACCTAGCAAATGTTGGAGACAAGACCAAAATTTAGGTCTATCTGAGTCTTAAATTCATCCCCTTAATTATGAAGCATTCTGATTCCTAAAGTTGATATATGCTAAATTGTAATTTCCCCTAGAGGAATAACTCAATCTCAGTTACTCAGTGGCAGAGAGCTAAGTGTGAATGAGTTTGTCAACTCCTTTTCTCAGAACAGGTTTGACTGGGGTTAAAAGATGGAAGCAGAGGGCACTGGATACCATTCAAGGAGGGTGGGGTGGCATTAAAAATAGAAGATGGAGGGGAAAGAGAAAGGACATCGGGAATCAGTCAAGATAGCTCTATTACACAGCTATGTGACTTTGGGGAAGATATTTAGCTTATTTCAATTAAATGAGAATAAGTTGAAGAGTTTTAAGGATTGAGGTGATACTTGTGGGGTCATCATCTGATGTTTTGTTATGTCCAGCCCTCTATGTCCTTTGAAGAACTGTCCTGCCATTCCCTGTGATTCTGGTGGGGTCGTTAATCATGATGCCCCTCTAACCCTGCCTATAGTGGTGATGGTATAATCTAGGATGGACCTTTTATAGTATTGATATCTTATCCCTTGGCAACAATGGTCTAGAGATGGGCAACAGCTCTAAGCGGGATCAACCATATGCCTTCTCTGGATTGACTTTTGGGTGCTGGGATGGATATAAACTTTTTTTTCTATTTGGATTTCTAAATTAGGAGCATTTAAACCTGGTGCTATGGGCAGTCATCTTCCCTTGCACATGGAGAGAGTTGTCTATAGGGTGAACCCAACACACAGAAGAGAGTTAAGAAGATAGAGTACGTGAGCTCTTCAATCCACCTGTGCCTGAAGCAGGTTACCTTTTGAACTTCCCAATTTATAAGTCCCTTATTTTTTTTTAATCATTTTAAAATTATTTCTTTATTTTTAAAATTATTTTATTTTATATTGGAGTATAGGTGATTAACAATGTTGTGATAGTGTCAGGTGTATAGCAAAGTGACTCAGTTATACATACACATGTATCTAATTCTTTTTCAAATTCTTTTCCCATTTAGCTTGCTACATGATACTGAACAGAGTTCCCTGTGCTATACAGTAGGTGCTTGTTGGTTGTTTAAGCAGTTTGAATGGGATTTCTCTCACATGCTTCTGAAAGAATCCTGACTTATACAGTGTTATAGTATATATAAAATGCATATACCATGAATAGTGCTGAATAAATGATCATACATGTAATGGAGGAAATAGCTTGAAAAAATATAAATGTGTTTTTCTTATTTGCATTTTGGGGTACGTGATATTTTTCTCAGCCCAAGACATCCATCGACTGCTAAGGAAAAAGGATTGAGAATAAAATATGAAAGAAAACATTAACCTTCAGCTTTTGACATTCAAAATAGAATTCTATGCCAGGGAATACGGCTTGAAAGATAGACATTGTTGGGAGTGGATTTTTCTAAGTTCCCTAAATCTCCTCCTTTAGTATATCAACAGCCAGGCTTGAACAGACAGAAAGTGTAAGGGGAGAATGTTCTTCTCTAGGTCTGCACTGTGAGAAAGCCAGAGAAGCTATATGCATGTCCTAATTTCTCTCTTCACTGTGCAATGGGTCCTGAGCCAATAAGGCGCACCTCAGCATGCTTATGTGGGTGGAAAATGTAGTAAGACAGAGAGAAGATCTACTTCCTTGGTTCTTTCTGGTATAGACACTGAGTTTAGAGTTACTATACCTGCAATTGGGCTCTCTGTAGCAGAGGGGAAGCGTGTAGTATACAGCCTGGGCCAGAGAGCTGGATGAAAGGTGTGGCAGATATTCAGAAGTGTCTACAGCCCAGCAGGAGCTACAAGGGGCATTATTCATATAGGCGTCAGGGGCTCTTGCTTACAGAACATAGTCGATGCAGTGATTTGGTCTACAACTCAGCTTGACTCTCCAGTGAACTGATAGAAGATGTTGGAAGAAGCAAAGAGTAAAACCATTGGCACTGTCAGCTTGACACAAAGTAGAAATTTTATTTTTAAAGGGACTTAAGAGTGTATATAATTAAGGGCAAGAGTAATGTAAGTTTTTAAAAAAATATTTTAATTTTATTGGAGTATAGTTGATTTACAATGTTGTGTTAGTTTCAGGTGTACAGCAAAGTGACTCAGTTATACATATACATATATTCATTCTTTTTTTAGATTCTTTTCTCATATAGGTTATCACAGAATAGTGGGTAGAGTTCCCTGTGCTATACAGTAGGTCCCTGTTGGTCATCTATCTTATATATAGTAGTGTGTGTGTGTTCATCCCAAGCTCCTGATTTATCCTTCCCCCCAGTATTTACCCTTTGGTACCCATAAGTTTGTTTTTGATATCTATAAGTCTGCTTCTGTTTTGTAAATAAGTTCATTTGTATCTTTGCTATAAATTTATTTATTTATTTATTTATTTATTTATGGCTGCATTGGGTCTTTGTTGCTGCATGCGGGCTTTCTCTAGTTGCGGCGAGCGGGGGCTACTCTTCGTTTCAGTGCGCGGGCTTCTCATTGCGGTGGCTTCTCTTTGTTGCAGAGCATGGGCTCTAGGTGTGTGGGCTTCAGTAGTTGTGGCTTGCGGGCTCTAGAGCACAGGCTCAGTAGTTGTGGCTCATGGGCTTAGTTGCTCCACAACATGTGGCATCTTCCCGGACCAGGGCTCGAACCCATGTCCCCTGCATTGGCAGGTGGATTCTTAACCACTGCGCCACCAGGGAAGTCCCCATTTGTATCTTTTTTAAAAGTTAGATTCCACATATGAGTGATATCATATGATATTTGTCTTTCTCTGTCTGACTTTGTATGATAATCTCTAGGTCCATCCATGTTGCTGCAAATGGCATTATTTCATTCTTTTTTTATGGCTGAGTAATATCCCATTGTATATATGTACCACAACTTCTTTATCCAATCCTCTGTTGATGGACATTTAGGTTGCTTCCATGTCTTGGCTATTGTAGTGCTGCAGTGAACATTGGGGTGCATGTATCTTTTTAAATTACGGTTTTCTCCAGATATATGCTCAGGAGTGGGATTGCTGGATCATATGGTAGCTCTATTTTTTAGTTTTTTAAGGAACCTCCATACTGTTCTCCATAGTAGCTGTACCAATTTACATTCCCATCAACAGTGTAGGAGGGTCCCCTTTTCTCCAACCCTGTCCAGCATTTATTGTTTGTAGACTTTTTGATGATGGCCATTCTGACCGGTGTGAGGTGATATCTCATTGTAGCTTTGATTTGCATTTCTCTGATAATTAGTGATGTTGAGCATCTTTTCTTGTGCTTTTTGACCATCTGTATGTCTTCTTTGGAGAACTGTCTATTTAGATTTTCTGCCCATTTTTTGATTGAAAAATAACATAAGTTGATGTAACATGTCAAGTTGTCCACAGGTATTTCTTCTGCAACTTTCTTGGGTATCCTTTGTTCACAGGGTCTGTAATGTGGACTTAATTGGAAGCTTAGATGGTTTTAGGAGTCCTTTTCCTCCAACAACCTATGGTCCTGTGATACGAAGTTTCTAAGGAAAAAAAAACTAAAGGTTTTACTTGCAGGATCCGGACTTTCTGCTCAGAGATAGATTGTTCTTATTCTAATTGGTTCAAAGCACCAGAGGCTTTGCAGCTGGAGGGTTGAGGGTCCTGGTGTCTAGTGGAAGCATGCTGCTTTAAGGTCCTAACTCCCAGACCCTGTGAGTGTAATAAGCCCTATGGGGGAGGGTAACACTGCAAATGGAATCTCCTATTCAGAAGATTCATCCTGCCCTATTTGGTTCCCATTCCATTTTTAAATAGCTTCAATTATTTGAAAGTTCTTTCTTTTACTGGGTTGACTTCTGTTTTCTTTTTCAACAATGTCAATAGCCCCATTTTGTTCTCTGGAGTCACCCAGACCAAGTGATTTATTTAAAATAATAACCCTGCAAAGATTTGAAGACACTACTCATGGTTTCCCACTAAGTCATCTCCTGGCTAAACATCTTTAGGTTCCTCAACTAGTCCTCAAAGGCTAAGAATCCCAGTCTCCTAATCATATTGGTTGATACTTTCTGGACACATTATAATTTTCAAAGTTTCTTGTTACATATGGTGCCCACAACTGAATACTTCAGGTGTGGACTGCCAGGTGCAATGAGATTATCATCTCCCTTGATCTCAATACTAGTCTCCTGTTCATGTAGTTCATGAAGCCAGAACAAGTCAATTCATCTTAAGCCAGTAACGTGTGGCAATGATTTTTTAGTCAACCTTAGGCCATTGGAAGCCTAGAGGTGGGAGATGATGTTGGGGGCTGAGGGACACACTTAACTGCATTCTGTATTTGGCTTTTATATGCCAGTATACTCCTGATTTTGGAAAGAACTATATTTTCTAACTCTGTGGCATGATTTGCATACAAAATCAGAAACTTACAAGTAGATTTTTCATTTATTCAATACTCGCTCCTGACTTTCTGGGTCAGGTTTAATGAAACCCAACCAGAAAATATATTTCAGCTTGATTAACTTTCTTGCGCTGGGATTATTATTCCCCACAAATACAAGAAGGTCTATCTATACTTTGGGTTCCATTTTAGTAGCGGATACGTCTTATATTCCCCCCTCACCCTTTCCCGCAGCTCTGTTGCTATGCAAACTGAAAAGGGCCAAAGGTTCTTAGACAAAGCAAGCAGTAGTATTTATGACCCTTGTGATCTGGAGTCAGTGGTGAAGTACAGACAGATTAGTAAACAAAGAACTGTGAATCCTTACATGGCTTCACCAAGTAGTCAATGTGAGTTGATTATTGTCCTTAACCTGCCAGCTCTGCGTTAGGATGCTTGCAGCGTGACCTATTTAGTCAGCACTATTTTATGACGCCACCATTTTTTTTTTCTCTTTGTCTAAAATGATCTAGTCAGGGACCCCCTGCAAAGGCCAGGCATTAAGTATATCACAGTGATCATTCTTTTGACTGAAGCTGGACTTGATTCAGTGGGAAATGACTTCAGTGTATTGGATTTACGGTTCATTTAACGAGTGCTGTAGATGTCAAAACATTAGTGTAAACCTGGTGCAGGTGGTAATTTTATTTCTAATGGGGTGTTCAACCAGCATCCTACTATGAAGAGTAGGACAGTGTTCAGTGGGCACAGAATATACCTGTCTAATCAGACCTAGGACACGTGCCAGTTGTACATCACAATGGTGTTAGGACCACTTGACTTCTCTGGGACTCAGTCTCCATGTCTGCAAAACAAGCATGCTGGACAAAGACCTTTGCAGCTCGGGACCTCTTAGGATTTGATTAGCAATTTTAGGATATTCCTCATCTTTAGGACATGTGCTCTGTAATCGACGTGGATTTACATGAGCCACCTGTGCTGTGATCTGCACCTCTTACCAAATCCATGGCACCGCAATCCTTCACCTAACTACTGAGTCTCTTGTGTATCTGAATGTCTTACAAGTGAGGTGCTGACTGCCCATCGTTCTGGACTATTTTTTTCAAGGATGTTTGTAGAGGGAGAATCGTTGCAATAGAGAGGTAGTGTCTGCCTCTGGAGCAAAGGGCAGGCATGCTTATTGCCCATTACCCATTATGAAAAGATTGTATAAGCTCGAGTTCCCTAAGCTCAGGGTTCTCCTGTAATGCAACCTACTTCATAGGCAGGTGTCATTTGGCCCTCTTCACATTGCCCTGTGGGAACTGGGACTTTGGAACCAATGCAAAAATGCTTCTATGCCTGCTACTGCTATTGCTATGAGCAATAACTTCTCCATCTCTAATCCAGGAGTCTCATACTTTCTACCAGTATCCATGAAGGTGTGGCAGGCGAATTTTCTAGCTCGTAATTAGAGTAAAATCTCAGACCCTTCACAGTTCTTGACAACAGGCTAGTCCACATTCACGTTCCCCTTTTCTTACTGCCATAGCACCTAGTCTCTGAACAATCCAACTGAAAACACATTGTGTCTTTTAGCTAATTGTTTTTTATGTTAATCTTATCTCCCAACTAGATGGTAAGCACTTGAGTCCAGGCACTCTGCCAATACTTTTTCTGTCTACTTTATAGCAGCTGGCACGGGCATGGGTTCATAGTAGGGACTCGATGTGTTTTTTTGATTGACTTTGGCCATATGCATGCCAGCTGAGCTAAAATACTCCATGCTTTTTACCACTGAACTTCTTGGCTTGGGTGTCTTATTATGGATGAAAACTATAGACTGACTCCTCTAAAACTAGAAAAGCTCTAATGAGAAAGGGAAAAGCTGTTTGTTTTTCAGGCATGTCGGATGCAAGGCATAGGCATTTCTTAATCAATTGGAGATCATTCGACTAAGGGGCCAATTGAAAAGCTATTCTGAGTCCCACATTTCTAAAGATATCAGGGAAAGTTTGTTGTGCTGGGCTGCTAATAATTATCGTGTTCTGGCTACTTAAGAACTAGAATATAGTCTCTGTGTTTTTGTAGAATTCGAGAGCCTCGGGAGGATATCTATGCCAGCCCACTGCCTTCAACATCAGTGCGAGCTCATCTGACATTTGACGCAAATCCCGGAGGAGGATTTGACTTCCAGTGAGTGCAGTCTCCAAAGCCGTGCGCTTGCTGCTTGTGTTATTTTAAGTATCTTATTATTAATGACCCATTATACCAGAAAGAAAAATGCTATATATGCATTTTCATTTGGCTTACCATTGTTTCCAAAAGTCTGGATTATTCAATTAGTCTACCTGCAGTTTTCTCTAAGGGAATATGGAGATATAACAGGCTTTGTGCATTTAGAACTAAAACATTAGGACTCAGGGCTCTTTTTGTGGCTATAGCCTGGAGGATGTACTCTCTACTCCCATAATAAATTTTGCATTCTCTCTCTCTTTTGCAGTTATCAGGACTGCAACACTCTCAATTGTCTTCCTGAGTACAACTGATACTACTTTATAGATGTGACATGGTTATCTTTTTCTAACTTTAACTTTGCGTACCTGGCATTTTCTAACTTTAGTTGTGTAAGTTCAGGCTGTTCCTTCTCACTTAGAAATAGTTCCTGCTATTTGAATTTGGGTATGCCGTCACCAAGTGGTTGCTACTTCTTTGATTAGCATGATCTCAAAATTCAAACTAGGGGCTGCATTGTTTTTGTTGGTGGTGTTAGTGGTGTATGTGTTAAGATTGGGGTAGTGTGATACCTGCAAATAGGTGAAGGTATCAGGTATCAGAGGTAGTTGGGGGTAAATCTTCATGAAGCAACAGGAAGACACTGAAGTACAAAAAATGGGTCATTATTTGAGGAGGGGAGAGGAAAGGCAGTTTGAGGTTCAAGCAATGAGAGCAGGGACAGAGGAGTTGTGGAGTGAAGGGTACAGGGAAAAAAATAGGATGAAAACGAAAATGACCCAGAGTTAAGTGAACTTGATTGATCACTGTTTCTGCACTTTTCTACAGTTCCTGTACTTGCTGGGGAGTCTGACTAGCAAGATAGATACAGTGTCTTGAGCAGGGTTGTGTCTCGTACATCTTTGTATTCCCCCACAGTGCCTAGCACAGTGCTGGGCACATAATTTGTCCTTAATAAAGATCTGTTGAATGAATGACCCAAACCTGCTGGAGTTGAGATGATACGTAATGGAGGAGGTGGCTGCTGGCTTGAGGCATAGGAGCAGCTCCCAGTGCGCAAGTCTTGACAATGCTCTGCCTCCATCATTAAGCTGAGGGCCCCACACAACCTTAGATGGCTCCTATGATCAGTCTTCCAAAGTATAGCCTTTTCTAACTCTTCTGAGTTAGGTAGCTACATACCTTCTTTTTCTTTTTTAAAATCTCAGATCCAAGGCCCTTGAAGTCCTTCATACCTCTGAGCCAGTCTGGGTGGTTGGAAAAATACGACATATAGAAGCTTTTGAATTTAATTTAATTTTTATACGTTTTAAAATAAATTTATTTTATTTTATTTATTTTTGGCTGCGTTGGGTCTTCACTGTTGCATGCAGGCTTTCTCTAGTTGCGGTGAACGGGGGCTACTCTTCCTGCAGTGCGCAAGCTTCTCATTGCGGTGGCTTCTCTTGTTGCAGAGCACGGGCTCTAGGCGTGTGGCCTTCAGTAGTCGTGGCGCACAGGCTTAGTTGCTCCGCGGCATGTGGGATCTTTCCAGAACAGGGGTCGAACCCGTGTCCCCTGCACTGGCAGGCGGATTCTTAACCACTGTGCCACCAGGGAAGTCCCTTTTATACTCTTTTAAGGGTTACTTTCCATTTACGGTTATTACCAGATGTAGGCTATATTCCCCGTGTTGTACAATACATCCTTGAGCCTATTTTACACCCAATAGTTTGTGCCTCCCACTCCCCCACTCCGAGACATACGGAAGCTTTTTTTTTTAATAAATATATTTTTAATTTTTATTTATTTATTTATTTGGTTGTGCCAGGTCTTAGTTGCGGCACATAGGCTCTTAGTTGTGGGCATATGAACTCTTAGTTGTGGCATGCGTGTGGGATCTAGTTCCCAGACCAGGGATCAAACCTGGGCCCCCTGCATTGGGAGCAGAGAGTCTTAACCACTGCGTCACCAGGGAAGTCCCTATATGGAAGCTTTAGCTTGGAGGACGTGAGACCTAGAGCTCCTTCCATTCATAAGGTGTGTAGGGAGTGGCTGGATAGGGCTTTTAAAAACGTATATGAAGAGAAAACTGAGGGTCATTCCAAGTAGGATGTTTGTTGGAATTAAGAGCCTGTTCAGACACAACTCTTCTCCAGAAGGGGGTTTATCCCTGCATGATAATACGTGTACTATGTTATCTTTGGCCCTGGCCAGCATCGGATCACATATTTGGTTTCTAAAGCTACAGATGCTCCATCTCACCTGTTACCCAAATATTATAACTCATAAAAATCTGGTGAAGTCATCCCTGATGCTGCCCCTAGGGTGGAAGTTAAGTCCTTGAGGACAATAGTTTTAGTGAGCAGGTGTGATGACTTATTTGGCACCATAAACTTCTACATCTCTAACACAGAATTCCCCAACCAAGGGTCCATTTGGAGTGGTATAATAGCATAGTGGATAACAGCATGGGCTTTGGAGCCAGACGTACATAGGCTCAAATTTTACCTCTGCCTTGTAGGAGGTTTTTGACATTAGGCAAGTCACTTAACGTCTCTGCACCTTGGGTTCCTAACCTATAAAATGGCGTAATATTAACTACCTTACATGGTTGTTATGAAGGTTAAAGTAAATGACAAGACACATGTAATGTGCTTAACACAGTGCTTAGTATATAGGAAGCACACACTCACTGGTAGCTATTATATGTATTTCTTCCTAGAATGCAAACTTTTGGAAGTGATGGCCCTGGATAGCGTCCCATCTTGCTCACCACTCTGTCCTTGCCCTCCGCTTCTGAGGCTTGTGCAGACTCCCTGGACAGGCTATCTCCTGCCCCACAGAGTGCTGAACAAGTGGGAGCTTGTAAACTAAGTAGGATGTCATTTTGAGTCACCGTTGCTCTAATTTCTTTAGACATTTGTGAAGAACAATTGGATTCCCTTCAGCTTTAATTTCCCTCCCTTCCCAGATAAATTTTCCAAATGTCCACTTCCTATTTCCTCGATCAAGGCCAGAGTTGAAGGAAGCTGGCCTTCAATCTCCAACCAGTCTGAGAGCACCATTTGGGCTCAAGAACAAATTGTATTGGAAAAGCAGCAGAAGCACTGAAATGAATTGTCATGAATCGAGGCTTCAAATGAAAGCACAAGGCTGAGGCTGGTCCTAATTGGCAGTGGAGTTACTCAGGTAAGAGGCCAATTTCAAATATCTCATTGCAGAACTTTTGTAATATGCACCCCCTCCCTCCCAGTCACCTCCTTCCACCCACATACAGCCTTTGGAAGATGATGATCATTGAGTAAAGGTAACACTGAGTTATTTCACATTTCTTTAAAATCTCTAATCTATAAACTATGTGCAGACGTAGAAAAAGTTTGAACCATGGTACAATTTGAAATGTTCCCTGTGGTAGGGTGAGTAATGGTACCCTAAATGTTTCCACATCCTAATCCCTGGAAACTGTGAATATGCAACCTTATATGCAAAAGGGCCTTTGCAGATACAATTGAGTTACGGAGCTTGATATGGGAAGATTATTCTGGATTATCTGGGTGGGTCCAATGTAATCACATGGGTCATAATAAGAGGGACTCAGGAGGAGACCAGAGGCAGAGGAAAAGGCGATGTGACGATAGAAGCTGAGGCTGGAGTGATGCACTTTGAAGATGGAGGAATGGGCCAAAAGCCAAGGAATACAGGCAGTTCGCTACTAGAAGCTGACTAAGGCAAATAAATGGATTTCCCCTTCAGAGCCTCCAGAAGGAACCTGGAAGCCCTGTCTGCACTGTGACTTTAGCTCATTGAGACCCACTTCAGACTTCTGACCTCCAGAACCATAAGAGAATACATTTGTGTTGTTTTAAGCCAGCCCTCCAAATTCTCCCAGATATGCCAGAGAGCCAGAAATTCACAATATTAGAACTATTCTTTTGGGAGCTATCACTGAAGGACACAATTGCTAAAAGTTTCCACTAAAATACAAAGGAAAAGTGTGTTAGGCAACATTCAGTAGTCTGTTATGACTTCTTCTGGCTGGCTGGCAGAGAGCATGGAAGGGGACCCAGGATGCAGGGATTTCTGGGCCCTGGGGCATCGTGAGGGTAGACTTGACAAGTGGGATCTGTGTAGCTGGACACAGCAAGTGACGCCTGGGATGAGAGGGTGCCAAAAGAGAAGAGAGAGAACCTAAAAACTAAATTCCATTTATTATGGAATTTATTATGTCCTGGGGCCAACCAGTGAAAAACTCACTGGTTGTGAGCAGCATCTTACTTACTTACTTACTTTATTTATTGCCGCGTGGCATGTGGGATCTGATTTCCCCAACCAGGGATCAAACCCGCGCCCCCTGGAAGCATGGAGCCTCAACCACTGGACTGCCAGGGAAGTCCCCGTGAGCAGCATCTCTGTGACTAATCCAGCTTCAAGCCTGTTCCATAGAGCTCCCCATAAGCTTAAAGAAATAAAGAACTTCCTGTGCTTGCTGAGTCCTACAGACTCCCTGACTTTGGGACTGACTGCTTTTTGGTCTGCCCCTGTTGGGTTGGTTCTCTTTCTGGTACTCTGACATCCCGCCACCTCTACTACCTATTGTGAACTCCTGGCGTCCTCTGACTTCAACTCTTTGGTCTGGGCCTGCCAGACACTTTTCTATTCTTAGAGCCTTGAGTTTCCGGCAGGAATTCTTTGCTCTAACCTATAAACCCTTTGCCACCAGCCCCCTGGCACCAAACCCACCATGGGGCCCTGATCAGGAGACCTCCCAGATTCCTTGTGAGATGACTCTTTCTGAGGGAGAATTCTTCCCCCCACTGCAACCCCCAACCACCAAAGTATTTTGGTGTTTACAATAAGAGGTAGTAGGTTTACAGATGAAGGATCTTGAATCCAAAAACCTGCCTTCTATGTCTGCAACCATCACACATGGTCACCTGCCTTCCCTTCCTCTGATCTCATTCCCAGAGAACTCTAATGCAAGTCCAGAAAACTGAGGGACTTTGAACCCATTAGTAGCTTCACCTCTCCATCCCCCCACCTCCCCGCCATCTTCACTTGCAGTTTGATGACTTGAATGTGAGGAGTTTGGACCCAGTCAGTTGGGCTTTAACACACACATTCAGAGATGCCTATCTGACCTATACAGTTAATATGCTCTTCTAGCAACCCAGGATGGAGAGATTTCTTGTTTCCCAGGGCGATTGCCTGAGAGTGAATGCCACGATGTCACCCAAGTGATGCCTGTAGTCTAGGATATATAAGAGATTTCCTTGTTAAACTTCCAGGAGGCCTCAGGAAAATCCATTCACATATGAATGCTGACTTCCCAGGAACTGGACTAGGGAGCTCAGGTATTGTAAAGGAGCAGCTCTGACTTGTTTACCAGGCTTAAGTTGTATAATCACAAGGGTCCAAGAATCTCAAACAGCCCACATCCAATTCTCAGACAGCAAGACCTGATGTGGTCTGAATCCCAGGCTATGTTAATTCTTGAATGGCTAACACTTCAACAGTACCTGCTTGTAGAACCACAGCTTGAGTGGTGGTGGAACAGGCCAGATTGGAATAGATAAGACTTGGGAATTCATGAGGGTTTAGTGGGTCAGGGGAAGGCTGGGACTGGGACAAGAATGTAATTTTGGGGTTTCATAATTTAGTTATTATAGACTTGAGTACATGATAGTTGGAATCCAATCAGGGTAGGTTCAGAATCAAATGATACCATGGAGGGCTAAGAGCAGGTAAGATGTGAGTGTAAGTATCCACAATGACAAACCAAGAACCAGTTGTTGGCTAAGCAGAAGTGAGGAGTTGACAATGGTCATCCAAGTAGCTGGCAATTGGCAGAGTCCAGATTAGCTGGTGGTTAACTATCAAGGGATCATGGTAGTGGGTATTAGGGATTCAGATCGAGATTCAGACTGGGAAACAGGTTTTTGTGTAGGAGATGTAGTCCCACAACTGGGATACCAGGCAAGGAATCACAGGGGAGGAAGACATGGAAGAGCTCTGCTTATGGAGGTACCTGTATTCTGTCAGTAGAAAAATGTGACTTGGTGCTGAGTTGCTGGATTATTTCAGTCTTCTCCAAACTCCTGACTGGAGCCGTCCACCCCTAGCCTGTTATCCACAATATAGCCAGAGTGAGCATTTGAACATGTCAAACTGATCTTATTGCTTGTAATCACTCTTAGGAAAAAGACTAGACTCTTCACCAACCTCTACAAGGCTCTCATGGTTTGGCTCCTATCCACCTCTTTAGCCCCCTCTTCCACCGTTTTCCCTTTCACTTGTGCCCCTCTAGCTGCACTGAGTCTCTATAGGCTCCTCAGCTCCCTACTGTCTCAGAGCTGTTGCACGTGCAATTGCTTCCGCTTGGAGTATACCTCACCTCTCTCTTCAACCTTCCAGTCTCAACTTAAAAGTCACTACCTTCTCTGAGTCATTTACCTAAAGGAATGCCCCCTTAGTCTTCATAACGATGCTACTCACCACCATCACTTACAAGTCATAGCCACCAACTTTGCTTACTGTGAGCAAGTCCACAGCCTTCCATGCACCACTTCCACCAGGCTTTACACCCCAATATCCTCATCACCCCACCACAATTCCCCATTGTCATGTCCACCACCATACCCTCCTCGACTGGCCACACCCTCTAGCCCCACCCACTACCACCAGCTTCGTCCACCCCTTTTATAACCCATGCTCCTCTTTGCCCCATCTCCCTATCATACCTTGTCCATCCAGCAGCTACAAATTGTAGCAGCCCTACCCTACTGACCCTACAAATGAACAAGGGCTCTTTTACTTATAGTTCAAGTATCAGCCAGCTTCAGTGATGTCTTCCCTGACCATTCAGCCTGGATTAGCTTTCCCTGTTTTCCGTAGCATACCACCCTCCTGCTTTACAGTCCTAATCACAATGGTAATTACGTAGTACCTTTTGTGATTGTGTTGAATGGTTGTCACCCCACAGGGTCTATGTCTATCTTGCTTACTGCTATTTCTCCTGTACCTTAAGACACAAATCTCGAAATCTGTTTGCTGAATCTTGTTGAATCAAGTGTTGCAGATAAAAAACTTGAGGCTCAGAGCAGCTAAATAACGTACTCAGAGTTGCACAGCTCCTAAGTGCCAGAGCTGGGATTCAAACCCAGTTCTGGTTGACTATAAGTCCTCTGGGTTCTTAACCATCATGCCAGTCGTTTCTGCCAGATCATCTGCACCAGCATCACTTGGGATCTCATTGAAAATGCAAATTCTCAGGCACTGTGAAAGACTTACTGAATCAGGAAGTCTGAAGGAGAGGCCTAGCAGTCTTTTACCAAGTCCTCCAGGTGACTCTGAGGCACGCTCCAGCGTGAGAACCGCTGCTCTGCCCTACACTGCCCATTATATGGTTCCCTCTTGGTAGGAGATCCAGGTGATTCCCTTCTATGCAAATAGCCCTAATGGTACCTAGCATGGGGCTCAGCATACTGTAGGTGTTTAATAAGTACATGTTGAATAATAAGTGAATTAAGCTCTAGGGCACATTAGTTTTTGAAAGGCAGAAATAGGTTTTTTCGTCAAACCTGTGGGAGAGCAGTGAAAAAACACCATAAAAAGCCTAATATAAGGCCCATGACACTTGCCTGGAGAAAAGTTTTCGAGATTAAATTATTTATTTATTACCTCCTCCTACCTTCTTCCTTTCAGGTCAATCATTTCCATGGAACTGTCTCTGACCCCTACGGTTCATCTTGATAGCTCTCTTATTTGGCTTCTTTATAGCATTCTGAGTATCATTCAAGCTATCCCTGGATTATATGTGACAATGCATCTTTTGAGTATCTCAGATATATAAATCATTGTCTCTGTAATGAAACTTTATTCTCTTTAGCACATAGACTGTGTCTTTTCTTGTCTCCCCTAGTTTCTACCATGGCCTTAAGTATACAGTAGCATGTTGGGATAATATTTTAATAAATTATCCCCTACATGTGTGTATGTGTGTGTGTGTGTATCTTTACACCTAGCCCTTCCCATATTCAGCAAAGAAATTTCATCACCTAAGAGAAAGGTTATTATAGTAGAAAAGCAGAACACTAAAAAGTTAATTCTCAACCTTGGAGTTTTAAAAGCCTATTTAGAGTTTCAGGAACCAGGACTTCTGAGCTTCAAAATCCTAAGCCCTAAAGAACCCAGGTCATACACTTCATGACATACGTACTAGATTTGAAAGGATACAGGATCAATCTGAGCAAGTTTTTCTTTCTCCCCAGACTAGGTGAAAATTTCATGGGATGTGAGAGGAGTGAGTTAGAACAAAAGTCCTTGTTAACAGAGGTGCTGTAACCTGCCCTGTGGGGCAAGACCCAAGTTAAAGACAAAGGGGAGAGGGATGGAGAAAACTGAGCAGATTGGACTGCTGGCCTCTCCCCACTTAGCGGCAACAAGCCTGAAGTGTTCCCCTGAGCCCGGCCTGGCTCCAGAGCAGTGGAGTAGAGTTGGCTGCAGGTGTTATCGCAGGGACAGGGCTTGAGGCAGCCTTATCATTCCCTGGACTCAGGTGAGGTATGGGGAGAACCAAATGTTTTCTGGATGGCCATGAGGGTCCTCAAGACCTGAGAAAACTCCAACTCAAGGTTAAGGAGGCATGGCAGTGATGTGAGTCCAACTGTAATTGAGGCCTGGGTGGAATTTGAATAGCCCTTTGCACACATGTGCAGAGACAGTTAAGGCCATACATGACAGTGTACCTGTCAGTGGGTTCCAGCGTGGACAGCAGAAAACTAAAGATCAAATACTTTCTCCTTGTCTTAGCCACAGCCTCAGAGATTGCAGGGATAGCTTGAATGGACTGAGATTAAGTTTTATATTACCTGGAGGAATGGGAGCTCAAAATAGACTAAGTTATAAGAAAAAAATTCTCGTGCACCTGAATTTGTGAGTTGACATTTATAGCAACCCCACCAAGGCACTCTATATTTGGTCAGTTGGATTGACTTGATGAACCAAAGCCTTTTTCCTGAGGCCAACATTTAAGAGAAAAGTGAATCAAAAGACAAGAAGCCTCCACTGTGGGTTGGGTACATTAGTAGGTATTGAAGCGCTCCCTGAGCTGTCCTTGCCTTAGAATGCTTTCACTCCAACACTTCACAGCTTCTTTTTTTTTTTTTTAATTTTTATTTATTTATTTATTTTTGACTGTGTTGGTTCTTCGTTTCTGTGCGAGGGCTTTCTCTAGTTGCGGCAAGCGGGGGCCGCTCTTCATCGCGGTGCGCGGGCCTCTCACCGTCGCGGCCTCTCTTGTTGCGGAGCACAGGCTCCAGACGCGCAGGCTCAGTAATTGTGGCTCACGGGCCTAGTTGCTCTGCGGCATGTGGGATCTTCCCAGACCAGGGCTCGAACCCGTGTCCCCTGCATTGGCAGGCAGATTCTCAACCACTGCACCACCAGGGAAGCCCCACTTCTCAGCTTCTTTAGTCTTCAGTAGTGACCATGAAGTCTCAGCTTCTTCAGTCCTCAGTAGCAAATACTGAACACTGCAATACCCCTGGTTAACCAAGGGAGAGTCTAGCTAGGGTCACTCAACTACTTACTAAGGGGTACGAGGGTGAATTCAGGCATTTTAGAGTTTTCACAGACAGAGGTGGAAACAAGAAGAGGTTTTAACATAAGCCTCAGATACCAAAATTTGGGTGTAGTTACAAACGTATGACTTGATCACTGATTTTTAGCAGGTAAACACAACTGGACAGGTTCATCTTTTTAAGTGGGCTGTAGCCTGAGTATTGCATTTGCAAGGGCCACAGTATTTATTAAGCTGTGTGGGACTGTTCTGATTGTGCTATAGAAAGGCAGAGGTCTCCAGAGTCAATTGGGGTGGTCGAATCACATTCAATGAATGTCCTAGCGTCTCAATTGAAGAATCCTGCTATTGAGGGACTCCCCTGGAGTAATCAATTAAAAGCAGTAGCATTAAGCAGCTAACGGTGCTGGGAAATCAATACCAGCATGGGGAAGAAACAATTCCCGGCAATGATTTCTGTGCAAATTTTGATTCTTGTACCTAATGACATTAGGATGCGCTAATGACACATAACTCAAGGAGGAGCTTCTTTCCCAGTTAAGTGTGAAGCACATTTTTGCCCCTACAAACCTTGGCAGCCACTTGGGAGGCCTACTTTCACTGCTGGGAAGCAATAGATTAAGGTAAGGCAGCCCAACTTTCTTTCTATGCGTCACTCCTGTGGGAGAGATGGAGGTCAGATAGAAGGGGTGACTTTCTGGGGATTGGCATGGGTCCCTGAAAGGGCCAGGACCATTCCTTCTTCCATTTATCGAGCATTTGTCCACACTGGCCCTGCACCTTTAATTGCTCCTTCCCCACTTGTGGCCAGGGGAATCCTATAAAAGACACCTGTAGCTCAGCTCAAACTGCTTTGAGACTTTCCAGGTTCCACTACTTCTTCCCAGCATTTTACCCCAAAATGTGGATTGAAAGAAATATTGTATTTCTTTTGTTCTCTAAACATGATTTAATCTGTTTAGAGACCACATAGCCCTGCCCAAATTTGGTAGAAAATTCAATGTCAGTGATTATTGAGGCCTCCAGGGTCACGTTAAGTGCTGGGTGTCTTGGACACCAATCACAGGGGGTCCTCAGGTCTTCAGTCTACATACCGGCTGGTCTCTCCAAGGCTAACAGCTCTGCTGATTCTGCCTCAAGCTGAGGCCGAGGGCTTTCCATCTAGGCTGGGAGCCCTAGAGGGGCCTGCAGTCTAGCCTTCCTTGGATACCACTTCGCCATTTTCCTCTGAGGTCTTGTCACCTCCCTATGCACTGTCAGGAAACAGGGTACCTATATTCTCTACTTGTGGAATCTGTGAAACTCCAGTAGCCCTGCCAGTTTTGAGGACACCGTCTTAAAGCTCTAGGTACCTCTTTATCTGAGGTACCAAACCTCAGAGACACTTCCATTTTAGAACAGCAGTTTAACTCTTTGCTTCCTTTTGCCTTGGCTTTAGAACACAGCATTCTTTTAACTTTGACCTGGAGCTGTTGAATCCCCAGGTTTCCAGGTCACAAGGCCACTCTAGGTAGGCTGTGTGTGTGTGTGTGTGTGTGTGTGTGTGTGCGTGTGTGTGTGAGAGAGAGAGAGTGTGCACGCGCGCATGCGTGGATGGATATTGGAAGGGGGAGGGGCTCTCCTCTCTGAATTTCCCCTTTCTCATCCTCCCTGCCCCTCCACCCTGCTTCACCTGGCAAACTCCTAGCCATCTTTCAAGACTCAGCTTATATGTCACTCTTTTAGATAAGTTTTCCATGGCCCCTTACTCTAATTAGACTCCCATTTTATGCATGCATAGCACCCTGTAGCTATCCTACTTAGCACATGCCATAATGGTAATGAGTTATTAAGGTGATTGTTAATATTAGTTTCTCCCACTGGTTTGTGGGTTCCATAAGGATAGGGACTAATCTTTTTTGTTCATTGTTATACCCCCATCACTTTCCAATATCTGATGTTTAGACGTTGTAAAAGAATGGAATAGGTGAATAAATGAAGGGAAATCTCCATAGTTTTGAAGTAACAATGCAGAGGTTATTTTCTAATCTTTCTTTACATTTATATAGTGGTGTTAGCTTATAGGATGAAAATCGACAATGAATTGACTATTGTTATGCCAAAAGAGTTGGCATAGAGTTGTTGATATTATCCTTTTCAACATATACAGTATCTGTGGTGATATCTTTTTTTTCATTCCTTGTATTGGTAATTTGAGTCCTCTCTCTTGGACTTTATGAAATAAAAAATTCCTATTCATCTAAGAAACACCATTAAGAGAGTGAAAGGCAAACCAGTGTGGGATACAATGTTTGCAATATACATAATGGGCAAAGGGCTTGTATTCAGAATATATATAAACAACTCTACAAGTCTATTAAAAACTATAGATAACCCAATTTAAAAATTGTAAAGACTTGAACAGATATTTCACAAAATAGGATATTGAAATGGTCAGCAAGCATTGTTACTCATCAGGGAAATGCAAATTAAAACCACAATGAGATACCACTACACATCTATCAGGATAGCTAACATTAAAAAGACCAACAATACCAAGTATTGTCAAGGATGGGGAGCTGCTAGAACTCTCCTACATTATTGATTGGAATCTAAATTGGTACAACCACTTTGGAAAACTGACAGCCTCTACTCAAGTTGAATATATGTGTGTGTACCCAGTGACCTTACAAATCTTTCTTCCTGTCTATCTATCTATCATCTGTCTATCTGTCTATCTATCTATCAGCTATCTATCATCTCTCCAAGAGAAATGCATATGTGTGTGCACCAAAAGACATGTGCAAAATGTTCATAACGGCATTATTTGTAATAGCACCAAATCGAAAGAAAACCAAATGTTCATCAACATTGGACTAGATAAATTGTGGTATATTCACACAATGGAATGTCATAGAGCAATTAAGAGAGAGTGGCATGGACATATCTACACTACCAAATGTAAACTAGCTAGTGGGAAGCAGCTGCATAGCACAGGGAGATCAGCTCGGTGCTTTGTGACCACCTAGAGGGGTGGGATAGGGAGGGTGGGAGGAAGGGAGACGCAAGAGGGAAGAGATATGGGGATATATGTATATGTATAGCTGATTATAAAGCAGAAACTAGCACACCATTGTAAAGCAATTATACTCCAGTAAAGATGTTAAAAAAAAACTACTACTACACCAAATAACTGAATTAATCTCACAGATATAAGGTTGAGAAAGAACCTAGATGCAAAGGAGAGTCCATTTATATCAAGTTCATATGCAGGCAAAATTAATCAATGATGATAGAGAAATCAGAATAATGGTAGACCAGGAGGGACATTAGAGAGATGTTTGGGATGCTGATTAATGTTCTAAGTCCTGATCTAGGCGGTGGTAACATGTGTGCTGTTTATAAAAATTAATCAATCTGTACAATTAGGATTTACCTTTATTGTGTGTTATACTTTAATTAAAAGTTTATAAAAATAAAATAAGAATGAATATATTAGAGAGAGAGGGTTACACTGCATGATTTTTAATGTTCCTTACAGTTCTAATATGCTATGATTTTGTGTGAAAATACTTTGAAAATAATAAAATCCTCTACAAGTATAAGGTCTTTTATTATTAGTAGTAGTAGTTGACCTTGAATTCCTAGTGATTTCTTGATCAAACAGTGGTAAATAATTTGCTTTAAATTTCTATATATTTATTTCCAACTTAAAAAATTTGTTAGCTCTCTGCTTTTCTGGCTATTGTTCATTTCCTAATTTCTTTGAACTTTTCTGTCAAGACCCTGGGTGAGAAACCGGAGACAAATATCATGGAGAGTAATCTTGAACCCTCTTAAATTTTGAGCTGGCAATAAACAATGACAAAGCCTTGAAAGGTTTAAGGAGAATGGTTCATGATTCTTTGAGTCAGCTGTGGCTTTGTATCGCTCAGACTAGGTTTTCTACTTACATGCATAATGTAGCAGTGGAAATAATAATGATTTTCCCAATCACTTGACCTCTGTTAGGAGTTCATAATTCTAATGTCAGGTGAAAATAATGCTAGAAGAATAATAAGACACATTTGACATTCATTTCCAAAAGTAGTCATTCAAATCGTATTATTTTATCATTGCCATCACTTTTCTTTCCCTCAGCCTTGCCAGTAAAACTCAGTTAATGAATCTACCAGTAAGCACAGTTAATAGAGTGGCTGACTTACTCTCAGAGATGAGGCTTTGGCTTTACTGAGCTTGTTCAAAACCCAATATACAGTTTTTTTCCTTGGAAGTTTTTCCTCTCTTTCAGGTTTTCGTTAAGAACTCAACTTCCTTGGTATCCAAATGAAAGTTTCCCTTAAAGGTATATCGCCTTTCTAATTCTTGGCCTGGGAAAAAATGTCAGAAAATTCTTTAAATCTATCTAGTAAAGTATTTTAAATGCTCATCTTGCACTTTTGAGTGAAGTGTAATTTACATTTCATACAAGTAGAAGCTGAGCAGCAAGCTGTAAGTAATTATCATATAATTAAATGTCTACTATGAAGGGAAGGAAAACGCGAGCTCCTTCGTGCTTTCCGTGACTGGGTTATGCAATGGCAAATTTACAGTTCTTTATCTCAGGGAGGCTCTGGGGGACCTACTCAGGGTTTGAAGAGATACCTCTGAGTTGCCAATATAGTTTCAGTTGGAAGCTGAGGCCATCCCTTTGCTGTCCAAGCAGACCATATGGAAATGGATCCTGTAGCTTTGGTTTTAGAAATGGAAACCAAAGTGTCTATTCCTCTCAGTGACTTTGAAAACGTTTTCTCCTATGTTAACATTTGTAAATAGGAAACCACCATGAAAATTAATACTTAATAGTTACCGTGGATGAGTTTTATTTTTTCAAATTCACAAAGCAGTTGGCTTTGGGGATGATAATCAAATGCCGAGTGCATTTGTAATTAGGTGAAATGCTCCCCTGATCTGATTTTGTTTAATATGTATTTAAAAATATTCATGGAGTCCCTGCTACGTTCAAGATGCCATAGGGCATTCAAAGGTCAAAAAAGACATGGTCCCTGCTTTGTGGGAGATTATAGTCAGGAAGTGGATAAAAGCTATGTGCACAAATAACTACGAAGCAAGGCAAAATTGGATAGTTATCAGATAATCCAAGGGGTAGAGCTGCTCAGGGGAAGAAGCAGTCACTTCTATTTCTGGCTGCATCGAGCTGGTCAGGTTTAAGGAAGACAGTATATAATCTGGTATATGAGGGATAGACTTATTATAAGAAGAGATATTGAGGAAACCATGAGCAATGATAGATGTGGGAAACCAGCACGAGGGCTTCAGGGAATGAAGCAGACCAATTTGGTTACTTATTCAACAGTCATAGTGGCAATTTATCTCAATTTATGAATAATAAGGGTTGGGTTTTACAGACTTTCTCCCTAGTCAAAACCTATAATGTGATATTCTTGACTGTTTACATTGTTCGGAGCATTAAATATATATGTAGGGGTATAGTGTGAGATACAGATGAAAATGGACATATGGAATTGAATTGCAAAGACTCTTGGGCACCAATCTAATGGAGATAGACTTACTCAGAGAATCATTTACTTAAAAAATCTTATTGATGCTCTATTGTGTGCCAGGCACTTTAAAAGGCGTGTGGAATAAAATAGAAAAAAGAGAAAAAAAAGCATGTGGAGTACAGCGATAAATACCTTTTCTGCCCACAAGGAAATTAATTTAATGGGGGCAGTGGGTGAGAAGTGCTGCGGGCACCTGTCCTAGACAGGATGTGAGGTGTCAGGAGAGACATTCTAGAGGTGGTAATGTCTGAGTTGAAATATGAAAGAGAATATGGGTTTTCCTGAGCTGTGGGATATAAGAAGGGTGTTTCAAGGAGAGAAAATGGAAGGATATTTTGAGCACAGAGGGCTTGCAAAGTCACCGAGGTGTAGAGAACCTGGAGAGTTTCCAGGAGGGCTGGGCTTGAACATAGGGTGTGAACTGAGTGGTAAAGAGAGAACACTGGAGGGTTCAATAGGGACCTCATCCTGAAAAGCCTTATAGAGGCTATTACAGTCATCCATGTGGAGCTGATGTGACCCTGAGTTACAAATACAGCAGTGGGGAGGAAGAAGGGGGCATACATTTGAGAGATATTTAGGGGGTAGAATTGACGGACTTGCTAGCCAATGGAATGCAAGTGATAAGGTGGATGATAGAGTGCAAGGATGAACTTGGGTGCCAGGGAGTGCCATTCACTCAGAAGAGGAACTCAAGTGGATGAGAAGATTTGAGGGAGAATTTATAAGCTTTGTTTTACCCATGTTGAGTGTGAGGGACCTGTCAGATATGCAAATGGAAATAATGGCCAAAAGTTGACTATATTGTTTGGAGTACAGAAATGTAATTTGGGCTGCAGGTATAGTTTTGAGAGTCACAGCATCAGAAGTTGCAAATCCAAATGTCTACAGGATCCAGGCAGGTAACATAAATGGATGATTCTGGCTGGGGCTGATATGGGGTTAAGAGAAAAGATGTGCATAGGTCCTGCCCAAAGGCGTTCACATTTTAAAAGAATCTGGTAAGGCAGCCAAACAAAACCTATCTGCAGATCATATCAAGCTTCAAGCAGCCAGCTTTCCACCTTTGACATATAGAGTAATTGTCCATTAGAGTGAGTGTAGAGTTTACATGCAGAGGAAGTATGCAGACTACAGGAAAAAGCCAAAGACAGAACTCCAGAGGAGCAATATAAAGAATAGGCAGATATGTGGGGGAGGGGAGGGGGAGGGAAGTTGGCAGAGAACTGTGTTAAATGCTACAGAGTGAGATAAAGAGTGTGAACTTTCTGTAGGACTTTACATCGTAGAAGGGATTGCTAACTTTAACTGAAGCCTGTTCAATGATGTGGTGAGGGCTAAAGCCAGAATGTAGTGGGTCAAGAATTTATCAGAGGAGAGGAAGTGGAAACTGTGTAGACAATTCTTTCAAGAAATTTGGTCGTGAATGGGAGGTGAGCAGTTGGGTGGTAGTTGGCTATTTATATATGTAGGCATGCCAGGAGAGACATGAACACATTGTATGCTAGAGGGAGAGGGTGTTGAAAATGTAGGAAAGAAAAGGATATGTCGATGAGCTGAGGTCCCTGGAGAGTGGGAGTGGAAGCCACATTGCTCCCAACAGGAATGCTTCCCCTTTCTTAAAAATTTTATCAAGTTTCCTTAAAAATGTTACCCAATCTTATCAGAGTAATACATGCACAGTGGTAAAACATAAAATAGTACCAAAAGGCTTTCCAGATAGCAGGCCCCTGCCCATTCCCTCCCTCCCTTCACATCCAACCTGCTAGAAGACTAACACCCTCTTGACTATTCCTTGTGGTATTTCCATTTTTGTAAATAGGCTTTTCCTGCTATTTCTTGGTATATGGACTTCAGACAACATCTACTGACATTCTATTATGGATTATGAATATTTAGCACTTTACATCACTCCCTGCTCATCTTCTCTTCCCTATATACTCTCGCTATAATTAAATCATCATCTTTGTTCAAATCAGTATTCAGCTGAAATACTGATTCAGTTCAAATCAGTATTTTGCCTTATGATAACTATGTAAATGTGGTTTCACTGCTGAGCCAAATAGCATACTATGATGATTATGTCTTTCTGTGTACAACTTTTTGTTTATCCTGGAGTTAATAACTGCTTCGTTTTTTCTTAATTAAGACCAATAGTTATTATTTTAATTAAAATTCATTTTTGAGATAAATGTACATGAAAGTTGTAACAAATAATACAGAGAGATCCCATGTAACCTTTATCCAGTTTCCCCCAATGGTAACATCTTGCAGAACTATAGTGCACAACCAAAACCAGGATTTTGACATTGATACAGTCAAGATACAGAACATTTCCATCACTACAAGGATCCCTCGTGCCTCCACCTACTTCGTAACCTCTGGCAACCGCTAATCTGTTCTCCATTTCTAAAATGTTGTCATTTCAAGAATCTTAAATAAATGGTATAATATAGTATGTAAGGTTTTGAGACTGATTTTTTTTCTTTTCACTCAGCATAATTCCCTGGAGATTCATCTAGGTTGCTGCATGTATCAATAGTTTAAGCCTGTTTATTGCTGAGTAGTATTTTATGGTATGGATATATCACAGTTTGTTTAACCATTCACTCGTTAAAGAACACCTGGATTGTTTCTAGTTTTTGTCTATTATGAATAAGGCTACTATAAATATCTGTGTACAGTTTTTTGTGTGAACCTAAGACTTCATTTCTCTGGAAAAAGTGCCCAGGAGTGCAATTTCTGGGTTGTATGACAATAGCATGTTTCATGCTATTGGAAAGTGCTCTTTTCCACAATGGCTGTACCATTTTGCATTCTTACCAGCAACATATAAGCAATCCAGTTTCTCTGCATCCTCACCAGCATTGGGGTCACTATTTTTTATTTTAGCCATTCTGACAGTTGTGTAATAATATCTTATTGTAGTTTTAATTTGCAGTTCTCTAAAGGCTAATTATGTTGAACACCTTTCCATGTGCTTACTTGCCATCTGTACATCCTCTTAGGTTAAGTGTGTCTTCATGTCTTTAGCTCATTTTCTAATTGATTTTTTTTTTACTTTTGAGTTTTTAATAGTTCTTAATATATTCTAGATGTAAGTCCTTTGTTGGATATTGTACTCTGCAAATATTTTCTTCCACTCTGTAGCTAGTCTTTTCATCTTCTTAATAGGATCTTTTGCAGAGCAAAACTTTTAAATTTTGATAGAGTTTGATAAAGTCCCTGCCTTGTTCTTGATCTTAGGGGGATACCATTTAGTCTTTCACTGTGAAGTATGATGTTAGCTATAGATTTTAATGTAGATGCTCTAGATCAAGTTGAGAAAAGTTTGTCTCCATTCCTATTTTTCTGAGAATTTTTTTTTATCATGATGTGTGTTGAATTTTGTCAAATACTTTTTCTGAATCAATTGATATGATCATGTGATTTTTCTTCTTTAGCTTGTTAATATTACATTGATTGATTTTTCAAATATTGTACCAGCCTTGCATCCTGGTATAAACTGTAGTTGATCATGGTGTATAATTATTTTAATGTGTTGTTGAATTATTTTTCCTAATATTTTGTTAGGGATTTTTGCATCTGTATTCATGATGAAAATTGGTCTGTACAGTTTTTTGTACTGTCCTTGTCTGGTTTTGGTATCAGGGTAATACTAGCTTTAGAAAATTAATTATATTGATTTTACAATTGGAAGAATTATATTATCTTCTATTATCTGGAAGAAATTGTATGAGATTGGTGTTAATTCTTATTTAAATGTTCGGTATAATTATTCAGTGAAACTATCTGGGCTTAGAGATTTGTTGTGGGGGAGTTTTGAAATTACTAATTCAATTTTGTTATAGTGCTATTCAATTTATTTAATATTGGGTGAAGTTGTGTGGCAGTTGTATTTTTTGAAGAATCAGCCCATATCACCTATGTTGTTGAATTTATGTGTGTAGAGTTGTTTGTAGTGTTCCCTTATGTCTGCAAGGTTTGCAGTGATATCTCTTGTTTGATTCCTTATATTGCTAATTTGTGTTTTCTCTTTTTTCTTTATCAGTTTTTTTAGAAGTTTGTCAACTTTATTGGTCTTTCCAAAGAACCAGCTCTTTTTTTAATTGATTTTCTCCATTGTGTCTCTGTTTTCAATTTCATTGACTTCTGTTCTTTATTATTTCCTTCCTTCTGATTGCTTTGATTTTATTTTCTTTCTCTTTTCCTAGATTCTTGAGCCAGGAGCTTAGATTATTGGTTTGAGACTTTTTCTCTTTTGTAATGTATGCATTTTAGTGCTGTAAATTTTCCTGTAAGCACTGCTTTAGCTATATCCCACAAAGTTGAATATGTTCTGTTTTCATTTTCATTTATTTTAAAGTATTTTCAAATATCCCCTGAGATTTCCTCTTTGACTCATGGATTATTTAGAGGTGTGTTATTTAGTTTACAAGTGTTTAAAATTTTTCTTGTTATTTTTCTATTGTTGATTTCTTGTTTGAGTCCCTTGGTATGATTTAGATTCTTTTAAATTTGTTGAGGCTTGTTTTATGGCCCATGATATGACCTATCTTGTTATATGCTCCATGGGCACTTGAAAAGTATGTGTATCTGCTGTTATTGGGTGAAGTGCTCTGTATATTACATAAGATCCTCTTAGTTGGTTGTGCTGTTCAGTTCTACATCCTTGCAGATTTTCCGTCTAGTTTTTCTATCAATTGTTGAGAGTAGGCTGTTGAAGTTTGCTACTATAATTGTAGATTTGTCTATTTCTCTAGAGAAAGAGTTCTGTCTGTACAAGTTTAAAACCAGTTCTATCAGTTTTTGCTTCATATGTTTTTCAACCCTGTTGTTTGGTGAATACACATTTGGTATTGCTATGTATTTCTGGTGGATTAATCCTTTTGTCATTATGTAATGCCTCTCTCTGTCTCTGGTAATTTTCTTTACTCTGAAGTTTAGTTTATCTGAGATTAGTATAGCTATTCCTAGTCTCCTTTGATTAATGTTTGCATGATATATCTTTTTTCTCCTTTTACTTTCAACCTGTCTATATCATTATATTTGAAGTGAGTTTCTTGTAGACAGCATAAAGTTGAGTCATGTTTTTACATCCACTCTGCTCATCTCTGTCTTTTAACTGGTGTATTTAGACCATTTACACTTGATGTGCTTATTGATATGTTAGGGTATAAGTCTGCCATATTACCTTTTGTTTTCTGTTTGTTCTGTTTTTTTTATTTCTATGTTTAAGTAATTAATTAATTTGCTTTTCTGTGGGTTACTTGAACATTTTTTAGAATTCCATTTTGATTTATCTATAACATTTTTGAGTGTATCTCATTGTATAACATGTTTAGTGATTGCTCTTGGTATTACATTTTACATACATATACATAACTTATCACAGTTTACTTGGTGTCATTATTTTACCAGTTTGAATGAAGTATAGAAACCTTACCACACTTTATGTCCCTTTACCCTCCCCATCTGTAATATAATTATTTAAAACATTTCCTCTAAATATGTTTAGAACTGCATGTTATAATTTTTGCTTCAACCATAAAACACAGTTCAGAAGACTCAAGAGAAGGAATGTCTATTGTATATGCCAATACTTTTGGTTACGGTGTTCTTTATTCCTTTATGATGTTCCAAGGTTCCTTCTTTTATCATTTCCTTTCTGTTTAGAGGACTTTCTTTAGCCGTTTTTTTTTTAATAAATTTATTTATTTTTGGCTGCATTGGATCTTCGTTGCTGCGCACGGGCTTTCTCTAGTTGTGGCGAGCGGGGGCTACTCTTTCTTGCGGTGCGTGGGCTTCTCATTGTGGTGGCTTCTCTTGTGGAGCACGGGCTCTAGGCACATGGACTTCAGTAGTTGTAGCACGCGGGCTCAGTAGTTGTGGCGCACGGGCTTTGTTGCTCCACGGCATGTGGGATCTTCCCTGAGCAGGGCTCAAACCCGTGTCCCCTGCATTGGCAGGCAGATTCTTAACCACTGCGCCATCAGGGAAGCCCTCTTTAGCCGTTCTTATAGGTAGGTCTGCTGGTAATAAATTATCTTAGTTTTTCTGCATCTGAGAATGTCTTGATATTCCCTTCATTCCTGAAGCATAATTTTGCTGGATACAGAATTCTGGGTTGACAGTTTTATGTTTCAGCATTTGAAAAATGTTGTGCCACTTTATTTTGGCATTCACTCTTTCTGATGAAAAGTCTGCTATCATTCAAATTATTTTTCCCTTATAGGTAAGGAACATTTCTCTTTCACTGCTTTCAATATTTTTTCTTTGACTAAGTTTGATTATGATGTGAAAAGTGAATTTCTTTAAATTTACCCTTTTGGGGATTCACTTAGTTTCTTGAATCTGTAGGTTTATATGTTTTATGACATTTGGGAAGTTTTCAGCCATTTTTCTTTGAATACTTTTTCAGCCCCACCCTCTCTCTCCTCTCTTTCAAGGACTCCAATGACACAAATATTTGATATTTTGTGATAGTCCCACAGGTCCATGCAGCTTTGTTTATTATTTTTTAGTCTATTTTCTCACTATTGGTGCAGATAGGATAACTTCTATTGTTCCAACTTTTAGTTTACTGATTCTTTCCTCTATCCCCTCTATTCTGCTGTTGGGACCATCACTTGAGTTTTATATTTTGGTTATTTTATATTTTTTGTTCTAAAATTTACATTTTGTTCTTTATATTTTCTTTTCTTTTTAAAAATTTATTTATTTATTTATTTATTTATGGCTGTGTTGGGTCTTTGTTGCTGCATGAGGGCTTTCTTTAGTTGTGGAGAGTGGGGTCTACTCTTTGTTGTGGTGCACAGGCTTCTCATTGCAGTGGCTTCTCTTGCTGCGGAGCACAGGCTCTAGGTGCACGGGCTTCAGCAGTTGCAGCACTCAGGCTCAGTAGTTGTGGCTCACGGGCTCTAGAGCACAGGCTCAGTAGTTGTGGCGCACGGGCTTAGTTGCTCCATGGCATGTGGGATATTCCCAGACCAGGGCTCGAACCCGTGTCCCCTGCATTGGCAGGTGGATTCTCAACCACTGTGCCACCAGGGAAGCCCTATATTTTCTATTTCTTTTTTGAGTTTTTAATTTTTTCCCCAAATCTCTGTTAGGGGGAAAATCTCTTTCCCCCCAAATCTCTATTTGCCCAATGAAGCATGACTGTGATGACTGCTTAAAATACTTGTCAGATAATTCTGACATGTGTGCCATCTTGGTGTTACTACCTATTAATTGTCTTTTCTCATTCAGTTACAGGTCTTCCTGGTTCCTGGTATGGCAAGTAATTTTCTATTGAAATTTGGACATTTTGGCTATTATATTGTGAAGCTCTGAAACTTTTTTAAACCTGTTTTAGCCAGCCCTTATTAACACTGATCTGGCAGGAGAAGAGGGGTGCCAAATCATTATTTCCAAGTGGGGGTAGAAGTATATATTCCCTACTTAACTTCTGTTGACACCCAAGGGAGGGATCTTCACTTTTGCTGGGCAGGGGTGGGATTTCTACCTCCCCACTAGGCCTCCACTGATAACTCCCTGGATGGGAAGAGTAGGGGTGCCTTGCTACTGCTCCCCATCTTACCTTCACCACTGCCTCTCCTCTAGGCTTCCTCTAACACCACCCCATTGGGAAGGAGAGGGACACCTTATTACTGCTGAGAGTGTGTGGAAGTCCAGGCTTTCCAGGTGATCCCCACTAATGGGGACCTCATTACCACTGAGCAGGGATGAAATCCCAACTTCCTACATGGTCTTCTTTGGTGCCAACAGAGAGGAGGTTTGGGGGCAGCACCTTACAGCCTTATAAGAAGTCTAGGCTTCTCACTCAGCCTTTGCTGGCAAAGGTGGGGGAGGAGCTACAGTTTTTTCTGTGGTGCTTGACTGGAGTAGAGTGGTAATTGACTAAAAGTTTTCTGTCTTGCTAGGCTTTCCTGGTTCTTGGGCTAATGAAAGCAGGCTTCAGTCTGTGCTTTCTTTTTGTCTACACTTATTTATGTTTCTGGGTTGCCAGCTTCTTCATCTCCAAGCCTGAGATATATGAAGCAAAAGAAAACTCAAGGAACTCACCATTGTGTTGTTCCTCAGCTCCTAAGGTCCCTAGCTAGTCTACCTTCTTCTCTCCACCTCCAAGAATCTTCCTATGTTTGTTTTATATGTGCTTTCCAGGATTTTTAGTTGTAATTAGTGTAGGGAATAAGGGGAAATATATTTATTCCATCTTCCAAGAAGCAGAAGTCACGTGTTATTTTTTTAAAAATAAAAGTAATTTATTTGCATAGTTTAAAAAGTTAAGGGACTTAGGACAAAAATCCTCAGTCCCTTCCCCCTTCCTTATGCACTCCTGGGTTTCACATTTTGGAAGCAAACATTTTCAGCTCTTTTTTCTGTTGTTTACTTCCATGTTTCTATACAATATGCTCACTCTGCTACTTACTGACTTAAAAAATTTAATATCTAATGATTTTTTTGTGGTGGTAGATAATGATTTAGCTTTCTCATATATTTTACATCATTTTCGTCATCCTTTCAATATAGTTATGTCACTATTTTTTAAAATTTATTTTTGGCTGCGTTGGGTCTTCATTGCTGCGTGCAAGTTTTCTCTAGTTTCTGCGAGCGAGGGCTACTCTTCATTGCGGTGCGTGGGCTTCTCATTGTGGTGGCTTCTCTTGTTCCAGAGCATGGGCTCTAGGCGCACGGGCTTCAGTAGTTGTGGCGTGTGGGCTCAGTAGTTGTGGCTCACGGGTTCCAGGGCGCAGGCTCAGTAGTTGTGGCGCATGGGCTTAGTTGCTCCGTGGCATGTGGGGTCTTCCCAGACCAGGGCTCGAACCTGTGTCCCCTGCATTGGCAGGTGGATTCTTAACCACTGTGCCACCAGGGAAGCCCCTATGTCACTATATTTTATCAAATGGTATCAGTGATTATATCATTACAATAATGCAAATAGTATTCTTTAATTTTTTCCAAGTTGCTCCATCAAATATACTTCCCACCTGTCCTTTTCTCCTCTCTCAAATGTTCCATCATATTAACCCATCTCTCATAAGACCCCCTTTACTGAAGATTTCCCTCCTTTAAGGTTCTTTGCTCCCTTCCTCCTATCTGGACTGGTTACTCCCTTAGCCTGCTGTACAGGTCTCATGATGCAATTTTCTTTTTCATTTTCCTGGATTGTATCCACCAACCTACCTAATTTTACACCTACCTACTTACCTATTGAAATTAAGCAAATTTAGCAGAATGCTAGCAGTTGTTGAATCTAGGTGAATGGTACATGGGAATTCCTTCTACCTGTCTTTCCTCTAGTCTGTAAGTTTAATATTTTCAAAACAAAATGTTTTGAGGAAAAGAGTCCCATGCCATTTTGATTCTTATTCCTTTGAATGTAAGTCCCCTTACCCTTCCTATGTGAATCTTTTGTGAGTTTCATTTTAGAAAATTTTCTTTTCCCAGATGTTCTGAAGTTTCAATGCTGTGCCCTGATTTAGGGCCTATTAACACTCATTATGTTGGACCTTTTGTGAGTACTTTTAATCTGAGACTCATATTTTTCAGGCCTGGAAAATTCTCTTATGGTATTCATTTGATAATTTCCTCTCCTTCACTTTCTCTTCTTTCTATTTCAGGACCCAGGATTAATTTAGTTGGATATTAGATTTCCTGAATTGATTCTATAAGACACTAATATTTTATATTTTCTAACTCCTTGTCATTTTTGTTCTACCTTCTGGAAGTTTTCTGTTATTTTATTTTCTCACCTTCTATTGAGTGTTTGTACCATGAAAGGATGTTGAATTTTGTCATATGTTTTGTCTGCATCTGTTGAGAGGATCATAAGATTTTAATCTTGCATTCTATTAATGTGATGTATCACATTTATTGAGTTGTGTATGTTGAGCCATTCTTGTATGCCAGGAATAAATCTTACTTGATCATTGTGCATGATTCTTTTAATGTGCCATTGAATTTGGTTTGCTAATATTTTGTTGAGAATTTTTGCATGTATATTCATCAGGGACATTAGCCTGTAGTATTCTTTTCTCATAGCGTTCTTATCTGGTTTTGGTATCAGGGTACTGCTGGCCTCATGTAATATGTTTGAAGGTGTTCCCTCCTCTTCAAAATTTTTTAAAAATTTTATTTATTTTTGGCTACATTGGGTCTTCATTGCTGCATGTGGGCTTTCTCTAGTTGTGGCGAGTGGGGGCTACTCTTCATTGTGGCGTGCAGGCTTCTCATTGAGGTGGCTTCTCTTGTTGCAGAGCACAGGCTCTAGGCACGCAGGCTTCAGTAGTTGTGGCACACAGGCTCAGTAGTTGTGGCTCACGTGCTCTAGAGCGCAGACTCAGTAGTTGTGGCACGCAGGCTTAGTTGCTCTGCGGCATGTGGGATGTTCCCGGACCAGGGCTCAAACCTGTGTCCCTTGCTTTGGCAGGCAGATTCTTAACCACTGAGCCACCAGGGAAGTCCGTCTCTTCAAATTTTTGGAAGAGTTTGAGAAGGATGATCATTAATTCTTCTTTAGAGGTTTGGTAGAATTCACTAGTGAAACCATCTGGTTCTGAGCTTTTCTTTATTGGGAGGTTTTTGATTACTGTTTCAGTCTTTTTAGTCATTATTGGCATGTTCAGAATTTCTATTTCTTTATGATTCAATCTTGGTAGGTTGTATATTTCTAGGAATTTATCCATTTCTTTTGGATTGTCCAATTTATTGGTGTGTAATTGCTCATTGTAATCTCTTACGATCCTTATCTTATGTATTTCTGTAGTATCAGTTGTAATGTCTTCTCTTTCATTTCTGATTTTATTTATTTGAGTCCTCTCTTTTTCTTGGTTAGTCTAGCTACGAGGTTGTTAATTTTGTTTATATTTTCAATGAATCAAGTCTAAGTTTTCATAATCTTTTCTATTGTTTTCCTCTTTTCTATTTCCTTTATTTTTGCTCTAATCTTTATTATTTCCTTCCTTCTGCTAACTTTTGACTTTGTCCTTTTTCTAGTTCCTTGAAGTGTAATGCTAGGTTGTTTATTTGAGATCATTCTTTTTTCTTAATGTAGGCATTTTTAACTATAAACTTCCCTCTTAGAAATGCTTTTGCTGCATCCCATAAGTTTTGGTAGGAATTTTTTAAAGGAGAGGTAAATATAACTTTATAATTATAATATTATATTTTTCTTTAAAAGAAAAGCTGCTACTCATAAAAATAATCAACAGTTTTGTACTCTGACTGTGGTGATTATCACTTAAATCTACAATGTGGTAAAATTTTATAGAACTATATGCAAAAAAAGTACATACAAAAACTGGTGAACTTTGACGAAAGTCTCTACCTCAGTTAACAGTATTTTAGTAATGTTAATTTCCTGGTTTTGACAGCATATTATAGTTTTATAAGATATTAACATTGGTAAAGACTTGTTGAAGGGTACCCAGGAACTCTGTACTATTTGTGCAACTTCTTGTGAGTCTTAAACTATTTGAAAATAAGATTATTGAAAATGTCCATTCAAGAGGCAAAACAATTTAAAAAGAAAGTAAAGAACTCCTCAAATCTCACCACCAAGAGACAATTACTGTTAAAATTTTGGTGAGTATTCTTTCTTATGTCACTATATTTACTGAGCACTTCTTGTATGCCAGGAATTCTTCTAAGAACCTTATGTGTATTATTTCATCAGTCCCTCACAACAGCTCTCAGTGACCAATACCATTATCATCCCAATTTACAAATGAAGAAACCAAAGCTTAGAGAGATAACTTACATAAGGCCATATAGCTAGTAAGTTTCAAAGCGGAGATGTAAGCTGAGGTCTCTCTGATGTCTAAACTCAAGTATTTTGTCTTTCACTAAATTAATTCTTCTAACAACCCCACCTTGATCAAGCTTAGCTTTTCTTTTTCTAGGTGCTGAAATGTGAACTTCCAGAATGTTGAATTTATTGTTCAAGATAGCTACCTCAATGGTTCCCATCAGGATGACTCTATACCAGCAAAACTATGTACTCAATCTTAGTCTCTATTCTAATAACTTCTGAATGCTCCACATTTATTTTATTTTCTTCTGAGATTTAGTTTGATTTCCCAAATTCTTCCTGTGTCTTCTTTTGCTACAGAGTAGATGCCAAGAACTTTCACCACTTATAGAATTTTGCTACAAGCATATATCCCTTTGGCTTCTATATTTATAACTTTTCACTTTGTCTGACTCCAGCTTCTCTGGCCTTCTGTGCATATTGCCAGGATGATTTCATCTGAAAAACATGTAACTGGCTACATAGAAACCATCCAATTTCATCTTTACATTCTGCTTCTCTCACACATGGCATCATTTTCCATAAGAGAGGTGTAGCAGACCACATATAACGGTAGCTTTTCCTTGCTCCACTATTACATCAATTTCTTCCCTTACCCACCCATTGCTATGTCCTATCTTCTTCAATTTAATCAATACATCTGGCATTTCATTTCTCTGCAAGAGTTTGAGAAGAAAATCACATACCAAAGCCTTTTCTTGATCCAGACACATTTCACAGCCTTTGACATTTAAAGAATTCCAGAGAAATCCAAGTACTTGTCAGTCAAATATTGCCTATCCTTTATTGCTGTTTCTAGCATTCTGCCAATTTTAGCACCTTCTGCAGCTAGATTCCTTATGTCACCTTGATGACCATTTCCCCTTCCTCTCAGGTGCCACTGAAAACAGTAGCCTTCAAAGCTTTGCTGAAGCTCCTATCCTCCAAAGTCATGTTGAACTCAGCAGTGAGGCCGGCAGGGCTGGGAGCATTTCTCTTTTTCAACAACAGGATCCTGCTGCTCGCTTCTGGAGCTGTCATGTCAGTTCTTCTACCAGCTGTCTCTTTCTCCTTTGATTGGTGCCTCAACATAAGACCACGATCCCTCCCTTCTCTCTGCTCCAAAAATAATTCTGAAGAGAACTCTATGATCCAAATTTCTCTTTTTGCACTGTCAATCTGTCCAATTTGTCCACTAAGGCCACCACCAGCCAATATTCTTCTTTCTTACTCACCCGTTCTCAAGTGTTCATAGGTCCCAACTTCAGTTTTGCTTTAGCTTTTTCTTTTTCACTTATCTCCTTGACTCTGTATGCAAATTATTCTTATTTGTTCCTTGATTTTTGCTGTTTTGCTTTTGTTCTTTCTCTCTTTGCTCTCCATTATGCGTGTCTGCATTTTGGAATTTGTGTTTGACTCTATAAAGCCATTGGCTTGGCTCTTTCCCTTGGGGACTTTCCTTGAAATATTATTTTGCAGGTCTCTCCTGTCACATCCTAAAAGTGGCATAAAGCTTCTGAGAATTTATTCTGAAAAAATAGTAATACATGTGCGTGAAGATATATAGACGTACAAGGTTTGCAGCACAACACTGTTGACATTGTGAAAAACTAGGTACAACCAAAATTTCTATCAAAAAGTGATTAAATAAATTTTGGTACAGCCTTATAATGAAACGCTAAAAGTGCATTTGAAATAACAATGTAAAGCTATATTTATTAACATTGAAAGCTTCTACAAAATTTTTCACAGGCAGGTTACAAAGTGTCAATATATTATGATTATATATTATATATATAGTATATTTGTTAAACACTACTGAGTCTAGTCAGGCAGATTTCATTGTGAATATTGGCTCCATCATTTATTAGCTGTCTGACTGGGAAAATTATTAACTTCCCCATGTCTTGATTTGCACATTTGTAAAATGAGGATGATAATAGCACCTAGCTCATAGGATTTATGTGAGGATTAAATGATGTAATTCACGTTAAGTGCTCAGGACAGGGACTGGCCATTATTTCCAGTACAGTTGACTCTTGAACAATGCAGGTTTTAACTGTTCAGGTTCACTATACAAGGATTTTTTTCAATAGCAAATACTACAGTACGACATGATTTGATCTGTGGTTGGTTGAATCTGCAGATGTGGAACTGGGGTTACAGAGGGCTGACTCTAAGTTATACGTGAATTTTTGACTGCATGAAGGGTCAGCACCTCTAACCCCTGAGTTGGTCAAGGGGAAACTGTATTTGAAAGTTAAATTAAAACATATATGAAAGTGCATTGAAGAGCAGAAAGTGAGAGGTGATTGATAAATATTGAAATGTATTATGGCTTTGTACTGATAATTTTGAGTTTGGGAGAAAGGTCTCCTAAATTCTGAGATGTTCCATCCCCATGATATGCCACATAAGACTGGGAGGACTTCCCTCATAATAAGGGAGTAGAGCAAGGGCATTGCTACCCACCGGAAGTTACAGGAGTTTTCTCAAAACTCAGAGGGTTACATCTCTCATTTTTGACAAAATTATGGCTTAAGTAGTTTCTTTTGTACCATCTCTCAGATGCCTTCCCTTTTTTGCAGTGTCCAATCAGAAACTAGGGCCTTCAGTATCATCACACAGGACAAAGTGAGTTGTGGTGGGGATTTCTGACAATTTGTGTCTCACAAGTTGGCAGGTGGAATAAAGAACTTTGTGTAAGGGAAACTTTGGGCTGTGTGTGAGGGAGACATCATCAACCTCAACTATTCTGATATTTGAAGATGTTATCATAGCTAAAGAGGTTTGTCACAAGAGGTCTTCATGGAGCACTCAGGCCATCTTCTTGAGCAGGCAGCCATTTCCCATGAGTGGAAGGACGGCTCTTTCTTGTTTTCTCAGCATTCTTGATTTGGCCGAGTTCTCTTCTTACTCAATTTTCTAGACTTTAGTTGTTCCTAGACTTTATAGTTACAGTTTCTAGACTTTAACTATTCTGACATACTCATTTTTAGGGAACAAATTATTTTATTAAAAAACAATGCTTTTGTCTAACCATCTGTAATTAGAAGTTCCCAAAGGAATAAGGAATGCCCAGTTAGTGCTCAGAGTTGTATGGTGGGTATTTGCCAATTTTCTGAATATTTGTTAAGAATATATGTCAGGGAAAGACCAGTTGAAGGTACACACACTAACACAGTGAAAATTTTGTGTTACATATGAGTAAAGCTTTATTCTTCATTTATTCAATAAGCATTGTAATATCCTACAATGTAGGAGGAACAATGTTAGACACAATGAGCTCTGTATCTCCATATAGTCTGGTAGGGGATATAAGATGTGTATAGGATATGATCAGAATCACAGAGCCAAGGAAACTAGTTGTTCTAGGAGTTTCAGGGGAGAGAGTGATTTATTCTGATTGAAGGATTCATAGAGGAGATAGCATTTGAATATCTTGAAGGACAAGATGGAGAGGCATTCCCAGTAGAGGAAATGGCATGAGCAAAGGGTAGAGATAACAAGGGTTTTTTTCAGGAAACTATGCATAGTACATATGGATATGAGGGGCCAAATGACTAGAAAGGTTGAATCATAGACTGTCTGGCCCTGAAGGGGCATTTGAGATAATTTAATGTCGTTTTATAGGTAAGGAAACAGGTAAATTTTTCAAAGTAATCAAGCTGATTTGTAGTAGTTTGGGGTTAGATTTTACAGAGCTTCAGATACTGGGTAAAAGATATTTCAGTTCATTTGATAGGCAATGAAGAACACTGGGGATTTTCGATCAGCAGAGTGACAACAGCAGATATAATGATAATAGCTCACAGGTATTGCACATTTGCTATGCCCCAAGCCTGGGGCTAACTTATATGCGGTACCTCATTTACTGTACTCTGTGAGATAGATACCATTATTAGCCATATTTGAAAAATGAATGAAATAAGGCTCTTTGAGATTAGATGACTTCCCCAAGTTCACAGAGCTCATAAACAGTATAGCTGAGATTTGAACCCAGTAGTCTGGCTCCAAAGTCCAAGCCCTGAATGACTACACTAAACTACCACCAACGTGATGCATTAGGAAGTGGTAGTAGGCAATAGGATGAACTGGAATAAGAGAAAGAATAGATCAGTTAGGGGAAAGGAAGATCAGTTAGGAGACCATTGTAATAATCCAGGTAAGAGGTAACTAGGACCAAATCACGGGTGGGAGTTATTTGAGTAGAAGAGAGGGAGAGACCCAAGAACTGTTTTAAAAGAAGACCTGATAGATTGGATGCAGTGATGAGGAGGAGGAATAAAAGGGGTTAGGAAGCTCAATGAGTCAAGAGTATGAGATGATCTCCAAAGAAAGGAAATGCCAGTTTAAAAACCATCAATACAGAAGTAATACCTAGAAAAAGAAAAATAACAGCTTTGCCTTAATCAGTTATGATCAAGTCAAACTTAAAATATTCAGTTCTGAGACTTGAAGAGTGAGATTGACAAGCCAAAGCATGTTCAGTAAAAGATGACTAGGATGGTGAAGGGACTTGATGGCTAACAACCATTGGAATAGGGCCTGATTAGCTTGGAGAAGAGAAGGCCCAGAAATGGTCATGATAACTCTCCTCAGACATCTCAAAGGCTGTGATGTGGAAGGAAGAACAGATTCCTTCTTCTTATGTTTTTCTTTTGGTAAGGTATCATGAAGCAGAACCAGGGCCAATGGGTAGAAGGAACCAAGAGAGGGATTTTTGGCACAATATAAGGAAGAAATATACAGACGTGGGAACCGTGCCGATATGGAAAGGCAGAGTGCAAGATGTTGGTGGAATGAATGCCTTGGGAAATAGTGATTAGCCTGGCCCTGGCTCTGTAATGGTCCAAGAATTACTGAACGGCAACTTGTTGAGGGTGCTGTAAAGGAGATCCAAGTAATAGATGGGTAGCTGGACTAGATGAATTTTAAGGGTCACTACAACACTGAGATCCTTTGGAATTGTGGTTGGAGAAAGTTTGAGAGCTTAAAACTGTAGGGGCACTTGGTTCTCAAGTATGATGAAATTAAAGCTTTCAGTAGAATTGAGGACCAGTTGCCTTCGGAAAGGCAGTAAATCTAGTATGTGTGGTTCTAAAATTGAAGAGAGACAACTAGGAAGATGCTTTCCAGTGACTGAAGGGCATACCCAGAAAAGAAGGGTGCCACTGTGGGCTCAGTCTCCACTCTTGGTAAGTCATTTCTAGGGGATGGTAAAATGAGTTGAATCTTTTGGATTTTTTTGAGGGGGATTTCTCAGTAGCTGCTCATAGAAACCAGGAGGCTGAAACTATTCAGTGACTCATACAGCAAAAAGTAAAAAGAGGTGCAAATACATCCACTTGGCACAAGACCATGTTACTTCCAACAGCATGCAGATTTAGGACTAGAGCAGGTGGCCTGGAAATAACACTTTCCTGCCTTTTCCCCATCCCTCCTCAGGCTGCCTGTGTCAACTCTTCACCTTTGAATCAGGGGAGTGTTTGACACTTATTTTTATTTGCCTCAGGTCCTACCCTTAAGTTGATTGTTCCCTTCCTCTGACCTCAAAAAATGGTCAGAACCATGAAGATCTTCTTTCCAGGAGCAATCTGCTGCTTCGTTCATGGACCTCTCTGGAGCAAAGATAATAAATAGGTTTAATCTTTTGGGCCAATTCTGACTGAATGGTAGTGGCTGCATAGGGCACTGTGGTGAGAAGTCATTTGAGGTCTCATCTGAACACAGCAGGAAAGAAAGCCATGACCGATTCATGGTGCGTAGGTCTGGCGTGGGAGATGGACTTCATGCATGCCTCAAAATGTACTATCCTTGGGGTGGAGGAGAAAGTTGAATATTTCTGCCCCAAACTATTATTATCTGTGCCATACTAGGCTAAGGGGTTAGAACACACAACTACTTAACCCTAATCCTCATGTCTTTTCTGGCCATCAGCATCAGATGTAAGTTGAACATTGATTCTAGCCACAACATTGTCTCCTAACTGTAGGTAAAGATGAGTACTAGCCCTGGTCACAGATTGAGCCCCAATCTGGCTACAGATGGCACCCTAACACCAGGCAGGTATGACACAAATGATCATTATCAAAAGGGTTACGACAAACCCATTCTCAGCACTGGAGACACAGTTCAAGGCCTGTGCTTTACTAGAGGTGGGTCAGTAGCTGTGCCTTTTGTCTGTGAAGGACAGTGCATTATTGATATAGCAATATGCCTGTCCGTGTTTCTTCTTCAATTATCTAGCTGCAGAGAACACAAATGCTTTATTGCTATGGTAGACAGTCTTTTCCTGAAAAAGAAAAAAAAAGAAAAAGGAAAGAAAGAAATGAAACTCAAGTGAAAGAAGTAATTTCCTGTGACTGTGAAAACATAAGGCAAATGCCTGAACATGATTTTAAATGGATCTGTGAATGTGGCTGATGGAAGGAAGCTTTCTTGGAAAGGACGTCTACGGTGAGCACTGCTGGGCACAGAGCCACATTAGGGGGCAAGGAAGCCAGGAATCATGTGCTGGAAATCAGTTTCTATTAAATGAATAGACTTCATCCAGCTACCAAATCCTGTCTGGATAAATGGTGTTTTAGAATAATAATTAAAAAAAAAAAATCATGAAGTGACTTGATAAGGTAGTAATAAAGCTGTCAGAGTCTCTGCTTTGACTGAAGCTGAGGTGTAATAGGGGATTTTTTTAAATATCTGAATCTTTTCAGGATGTGGAGGGCAGAAGCTCAGGAGTTAGAACTCCATCTGAATCCCTGCACGGGGTGGGGTGGGGAGGTGGGAGCTTTGGAATGTGTGAGAGCAGCTCTGTCCAATAGAACTTTCTGCAGTGTTGCAAATATGCTATATCTGCACTGTCCAGTACGGTAGCCAGTGGCCACCTATGGCTATTGAGCACTTGAAATGTGGATAGTGTTACAGATGATTTAAATTTTTAATTTTTTTAATTGTAATTAATTAAAAATTACATAGCCACAGGTGGCTAGAGGCTACCATATTGAACAGCACAGCACTCGAATTTAGGTCAGTATCCAGATTCAAGAGTAGCAAAAGCCTAAGGAGAAGACAGAACAACCAGCAAATCCATATGTCTGTGTGCAGTTTATATCTCTGTTGAGAAGAATAGGCTTTTGTTAGCTGTAGACATGTCTCCCTGTGGTCAGTCTAAGAATATGGAAAGTTCAAGTACATTACTTTTTACCAATGGGCATTATGACTTTAATGAAAGTAATCTATCTTGTTTGGAGCAGAGAAATGAATATTTCACAAAAGAAATGTAAATAAGGTTTTGATGAAAGAATTTAGTAATGTTTCTTCTCTGCTCTGGATATAATAACCTGAATTATATCTTTATGTGGGCCATTTATAATCCAGTCAAAGAAAAAAATATCTATTTCAGTGTCATACTACGGGTGACTTGGACTACAGAATGAAACAAGAAAAAAATGATATACCATAAACCAAATTAATTTCTTTGGGTATAGTTTGGGTAATGAAGCAGATCTTAGACTTGATTGTCTTTCATTTATCCCACTGTCATTTAATGATTATAATTTTGAGGTACAGCTCTTGAATTTGCGATTGTGGCCCTATGTGCTAAAAAACTTGAAGGAGTCTAGTGTATCAGGTGGATTGAGGATAATGGGGTATGGTAAAAGACAATGCTGGGGCATGATCGTGAAGGACTTTGAAGCCATTTTGAAATATTTACACTTTGTCTTAGGCGCAGTGGGAGTGACATGAGATTTTGAGAAAGCTTAGGCACTGCAGTGTGAGGAATGAATTGGAGACCAGGGAAGATGAAACCTTGAGCAGTTAGAAGTTTAGTGCCATGGTTAAGGTGAAAGGTGACAATGAGAACCTAAGGTGATGGGGGCAGGCAGTAGAGATGGAAGGAAGCAGACAGATTCCAGAAACAGTTGAGGTAGCATTACTCGAGCTTGGTGAGTTATTCGACTGTATTCCCCTTGGGTAGCCTCTGCTCTTGCCCTCTGCTTTTCCTGGGACAAGATTCAGTGCTCTGTCAGTCAACCCCTGCTAAATAAATGCGCTTCCCAAAACACTGATGGGGAATGAGCATTTTGCTGAACATGTCACGGGGGAATGGACGATCTGGTTACATTGCACACCACAGAGTGAAATTGAATCTAAAAGTCTCTCATTGGACAGCTCTCTCCCAAAGTCTCTTTCCTTTCTGAGTCTCTCCTGGTCATCCCCTCTTCCTTCCTCTCCTAGTTCTGTCTCCTCAACTCCTCTGGTCTCTTGCCTCCTCCTAGATTCTATTTCACGTCTATCCTCTTTCTTATAGAGAGCACTTTAACTTTTTTCTGGGTTTCTTTAATTCACAGCCTCATATGGCATCCCACACTTACATTTTGCTTGGGAATCATCATCTTTAGAAGGCAGGGGACATGATAAATAACAAGCAGTATTACTGATATTTTTCTTTTGTTTCAGGTTCCAATATGGCTAGATACTGCCCTGTTACTGATCCTGTCTTTATTTAAAATTTTGAGATTTTGTTCAGCATGTATTTTTACATTTTTTTGACTTAAAAAAATCTTGCACTAAAATATTATTTATCTTAATCCTGAATCTTTTGTGGCCCCTTACATTTTGTGTCCAAGGGGAGTACCTCACTTGCCCTGGTCTTTGATAACTTGTAGGAATTTTAGAAATAAACTTTTTGTGCTTTATATGAGTATAACTTTCCTGAAATAGAGGTTTTCTTGGGCCACTCAGTCTGACCTTTTGCATATGCATGCTTCTTTCTATCCACCAGAATTACAGTGCAATGGAAGAATTCATTTTTACTCATTGGACAAACATTCTTTGAGCTCCTATTGTATACCAGGCACTGTGTGATGATCTGGGCTTATAGTGGTGAACAAGATCTTTTCAGTGGATGAGACAGAGAGGAAGCAAATAAATATGCAAAAAATCATTCTTTTTTGACCAATAGGTACTAAGCACTTACTATGCTAAGTGTTAGGGATATATGGCTTCTGGCCCTATGGAGCTGACATTCTTACAGGGGAAGAAAGTCACAATTTTGATAGGTGGCAAGAAAAGGGCCCTGGGGGGAAAGGACAAAGAGAGGGTTGTGTTTAATAGGGGGTGGCGGAGGAAAAGTCAGGAATTGGCTTCGATCCAGAACACATGAGATAAGTAACTGGTCATTCAAGTCAGGGTAGGGTTAAAGTGGTAAATACGTGAAACAGTGTTAGAAGCAGCACTTCCCTGGTGGCGCAGTGGTTGGGAATCCACCTGCCAATGTAGGGGACACGGGTTCTAAGCCCTGGTCTGGGAAGATCCCACATGCCGTGGAGCAGTGAAGCCTGTGCGCCACACCTGCTGAGCCTGCACTCTAGAGCCCGTGAGCCACAACTACTGAGCCCACGAGCCACAACAACTGAAGCCCGTGTGCCACAACTACTGAAGCCCACGTGCCTAGAGCCCGTGCTCCGCAACAAGAGAAGCCACCACAATGAAAAGCCTATGCACCGCAATGAAGAGTAGCCCCCACTCACTGCAACCAGAGAAAAGCCTGCGCACAGCAATGAAGACCCAACGCAGGCAAAAATTAAATAAAATAAAATAAATAAAATTATTTAAAAAAAGAAGTGTTAGAAGCAGCAGGATGGACCAGGGCAAGAGAGATCTAGAACTGGAGATTAACCAGCATGTTAGTGTTTAGTAATAGTAGCAGACTCCATAACCGATGCAGCTCCAGGTCCAGAAAAGCTAGCACAGGCAACAGGAAGCAGTTCAGGTAGGTGGCTGGCATCAGGGAGATCCATCAAGGGCACAGTTGTCCTTGAAAGGAGGCGAACAGCCCTGCAGAGGTTAGAAGCAGAAAGAAAGCACAGATACAAGAAGACATTGGGTGAGCTGGAAGCCTGGCGACATCTGGGTTGGGTGGTTTTGACACTGAAAGAAAAAGGAGGGAATGAAAGTTAAGGATCATTAGCATTTTCTGTCCCGCGCGGTTGGAGCAGGGAAGACCATCCGCTGAAGCCCTGAAGTATTGTTCCTTCAATTTCCTCCTTGACGAGGAACACGTTGGTCCCAGAGCTTGCGGATCACTCTGAGAATGGCTTCAGCTGCAGGAAGTGGTGCCCTGGGAGAGGAGAGGAACCAGGCAAGACACTAGATCTAGTAATGCGAGAAAATGGATACTGCCTTCTCTATGCTGTGCATGCCTAGAAACAGAACATTTTAAACAGCACGCTTTTGTTGTTGATGATGATGATGATGATAAGGTGATTTAAATGTAACATTACTTAGAGAAAAGCATCCAGAATACTGCTTTGCTTTTATCACTAGAAAAATGGTTTTCTTCCAACACTTAACTCAATTAATGTCTCACCTCCCCCAATATGCCAGAACCACAAATTCTGCAGGGTGTTAGTTATGCATTAAATTCACCTTCTCATATTCATGATGGCTAAATCATTTTTACTTTTATATTGCCTTCTTACTGATATTTTGCCAAATTCACATATGCACAGGAAGAAAGTTGATATTTTCTCTCTGTTAGCATGAGATGCTTTATTGCTGAACTCAGTGGCACCACATTGATTCAAAGGGAGAGAGGCCAATGAGACTGGAAATCAAGCCCTTCAATTCCGAATTTCCACATTTATTGCATTTGAGGATGCCTAGGCATAATGATAAAGTATTCCAGCAGGGAGAACTCATGGTTTTAAGCCTATTTGCTGTAGCTGAATGTCGCTGCATGTGACAAATGTTGTGAATAAGTATGTTTCAAAGCCAAAGAGCTCTATGAGAAATCCTATCATTCTAAAGATCACAAAATCATTTCAGAAATTGAACAATATTACAGTAGCTTAATAGCAAATTTGAATCTTGTGTCTCCAACATGTCAGGAGTGCTTTAAAGCATCCTATGTGTGGTTTATGCATAACAGCCAGCATTCCTCAGCTCTGGACCTTCCAGGAACCGAAACTTAAAGTCTTTCAAGAAGAGAATCAACTCACTAGTTGGTTATCAACAAAATGTTCAAGGTTCTCATGGGGGCTGAACTCAGGAAGTGAGACTTTGTTAGCATGAAAAATCCTTTTGATGGACCAATGGACCCATCATACAGTTTGAAATTAGGGAACTCATCTCTGGCTTTTAGAACCTGAATCCTTCATGTAAACCAGTAACAATTATTACCTTAATAGCAATGGTTACTTCCAAAAGTTAAAAAATACAACCAAAGCTTAATAAAAGAAGTGCCTGAAATTCCTGATGTTTTATACGTGTACATCAGCCCTATGTTCTAAATTTCCTAGAGTGAGATCTTTTTAAAAACTGTCCTCTTAGGCTCATTAACTTTTGACATTTCCAAAACATTCCAGCATTTTCTCATGCAGACCATATCTCCCTGACAACTTTTTACATTCTGAGGCAGTACAAACATCTTCCATAAGATGGCATGAACCAAAGTTGGTATCAGCTTTGATTACCATGACTGGGATTTTCAGTTTCAGAAAATATAAGGAAACCATTGCTTTGCAGCCTCTCTATGTTGGGGGAACGCAGACAGAAGGCAATCCCAAACTTACCTGGCCTGCCCAGACCTGGCTGTGACCAAAGGAACTCACATTTGAGTCTGCTTTTGGGAAGAGGGTAAAATAAGAGAGAAAAATAAAGACACTTGGGAAAAGATATGGCCTTTGCTGTGTGCTTTAGTGAAGAAATCTGATGCATATCCCTCACATGACTTGTTTCAACCTGAACCCAAAGGCGCTGGTCTGTAAAGTGCTCTTTGGATTTGCCGGCCTGATTTTTCTATTTACTGATAATAAAGTCTCCCCTGGGCCTCATCAGCTCTTGATTGTTAAAGCGTCTCAGTGTTGGTGGTGTGGTTTGCACAAACCCTAACTGAACTGCTAACACACCCTGAAATCTCAGCAGGATGAATTTTTTCACAGTTTGAGCGACTTTTATCAGATCAATTACCACCTCCTGTAGTCCAATCCCTCGCTCTGCCAATCCACCCAAAGAACATAGATCTATTTCTGGAGCTGTGAGAAATCTACCTGTCATGATGCATTTAGTTGAATGTAACTTTTTTTGGACAAAACTAGGTTCCTGGAATAATCCTTGCTGTGCTGGTGGTTGAAATTTGAGACGCTATATTTAAATAGGTACAGTGCTGTCCAGCTAACAGCAGAGTACTTGTGTTTGAATTTCAGGTTTATTACTAAGAATAGCTGCATTTAGTGGGCATTATGTCTGGTTTAACTCCCCCACCAGGACTTCCTATAGGTTTACTAGGGTTTTTTCCCTTTATCACCAGATAATCATGCCTTGTTTCTCTCTTAAAGTGTGAAAACCCTTCGGTATATACTTGGAACCTCCGCAGGCTTCTACCATAATGTTCTAGCCAGTCCCTCTTGTGAATAGTAGAGCCAGGTGTAGGAACCATTAAAGTGCACACCAATAATAAATAAATAAGCAAACAAAGAGATAGGGGAGAAGGAGTTCCTAACAGTAAAATGCCAACTGATGGATGTGGAAGGAGTGGTGGAGTAGGGAAATCATCATTTTTGCTGCTATCATAGTATAGAAGGGTTCAGGAAAGAATCATCCCCAGATGCTAACTTTGGCAGAGGCGATTGCAGTGAGGAGCTAGAGGTCCACATGGTCTCAAAGTGTCTCCTCATAGATTGCTTTTTGGTTATGAAATGAAAAAGTGTATACAGCAGGAAAACTGAACAATGCCTCGACCAGTTTCCAATCCCACAGATAGACACTGTGTCCTTCAAACACGATGCTCTGAGTGGGATACATTGCTCATGTGGTTTTCTGGCTGGGAATGCATAAACTGAATCTAATCATAAGCAAAAGTCAAACAAATGAAAATTGAGGAGCAGTCTGTAAAACAATGGGCTTCTACTCTTCAAAAATGTCAGTGTCATAAAAGACAAAAGCTGAAGAACTATTTGAGATTAAAAGAAACTAAAGGGACATGACAACTAAATGCAATCATGATGCTAGGTTGCTCCCTGTACTAAAGGAACCAAAATGCCATAAAGGACATTATTGGGACAATTGATGAAATAATATGGGCAGTAGATAAGATAAAAGTATTGTAGCAATGTTAAATTTTGTGAATTTAATAACTGTGCTGTGGTTATCTAAATGAATATCTTTGTCCTGAGGAGATACAAACTGAAGTATTAGGGGGTAAAGGGAATTGATGTATGTAATCTACCTTAAAATGGCTCAGAAAATAAATTATATATGAGTATATTAAATAAATATATATAAATTTCTATATAGAAATTAATTATATGTAACAAATTATATACATACACATATATGTATGTATACATACAGTCTGTGCATTTAGTCACTACTCTATCTGCATTCCAAAACAAAGGTAATCAATATATATGTGTGATATATATATATATATATATAGAGAGAGAGAGAGAGAGAGAGAGAAAATGAGATGAACCTGGATAGAGTATACTCTGTATTTTTTTTTTATTTCAATTTTTAGTTATTTCTCTTCATTGGTAAATAAATGTTGATAAATTTAATAGCACTTAACAACATCACTTCAAGGTTAGTGATTGCAAATCTTTTTGGAATAGGTGGAGATATACATTATAAAGCAACACAACCTTAAAATATTAGCAAAAGATGACTTTTCCAACTATTTCTACTTAACTAAAGTTTGCTGACGATTTTATTTCTTTTGATTTTATTTATGTACAGTATTTTACAAAAATTTATCTTTTTTAAATTTTTTAATTTTATTTATTTTTTTATACAGCAGGTTGTTTAGTCATCAATTTTATTTTATTTTATTTTATTTTTTTCTCTCTCAAATAGATTGCACATTTTTATATTTTATTTTTTATTTTATTTTATTTTTTTAACATCCTTATTAGAGTATAACTGCTTTATAATGGTGTGTCGGTTTCTGCTTTATAACAAAGTGAATCAGTTATACATATACATATGTCCCCATATCTCTTCCCTCTTGCATCTCCCTCCCTCCCACCCTCCCTATCCCACCCCTCTAGGTGGTCACAAACTACCGAGCTGATCTCCCTGTGCTATGCGGCTGCTTCCCACTAGCTAACTATTTTACGTTTGGTAGTGTACATATGTCCATGCCACACTCTCACTTTGTCCCAGCTTACCCTTCCCCCTCCCCGTATCCTCAAGTCCATTCTCTAGTAGGTCTGCATCTTTTTTTTTTCATGCATATGCTGTAACTTTATTAAAGTTTCTTTTTTTTTAACATCTTTATTGGAGTATAATTGCTTTACAGTGGTGTGTTAGTTTCTGCTTTATAACAAAGTGAATCAGTTATACATATACATATGTTCCCATATCTCTTCCCTCTTGCGTCTCCCTCCCTCCCACCCTCCCTATCCCACCCCTCTAGGTGGTCACAAACCACCGAGCTGATCTCCCTGTGCTATGCGGCTGCTTCCCACTAGCTATCTATTTTACGTTTGGTAGTGTATATATGTCCATGACACTCTCTCACTTTGTCACAGCTTACCCATCCCCCTCCACATATCCTCAACTCCATTCTCTAGTAGGTCTGTGTCTTTATTCCCGTCTTACCCCTAGGTTCTTCATGACCTTTTTTTTTTTCCCTTAGATTCCACATATATGCGTTATTATATGATATTTGCTTTTCTCTTTCTGACTTACTTCACTCTGTATGACAGACTCTAGGTCCATCCACCTTACTATTAATAACTCAACTGCGTTTCTTTTTATGGCTGAGTAATATTCCATTGTATATATGTGCCACATCTTCTTTATCCATTCATCTGTTGGTGGACACTTAGGTTGCTTCCATGTCCTGGCTATTGTAAATAGAGCTGCAGTGAACATTTTGGTACATGACTCTTTTTGAATTATGGTTTTCTCAGGGTATATGCCCAGTAGTGGGATTGCTGGGTCGTATGGTAGTTCTATCTGTAGTTTTTTGAAGAACCTCCATACTGTTCTCCATAGTGGCTGTATCAATTTACATTCCCACCAACAGTGCAAGAGGGTTCCCTTTTCTCCACACGCTCTCCAGCATTTATTGTTTCTAGATTTTTTGATGATGGCCATTCTGACCAGTGTGAGATGATATCTCATTGTATTTTTGATTTGCATTTCTCTAATGATTAATGATGTTGAGCATTCTTTCATGTGTTTGTTGGCAATCTGTATATCTTCTTTGGCGAAATGTCTATTTAGGTCTTCTGCCCATTTTTGGATTGGGTTGTTTGTTTTTTTGATATTGAGCTGCTTGTAAATCTTGGAGATTAATCCTTTGTCAGTTGCTTCATTTGCAAATATTTCCTCCCATTCTGAGGGTTGTCTTTTCGTCTTGTTTATGGTTTCCTTTGCTGTGCAAAAGCTTTTAAGTTTCATTAGGTCCCATTTGTTTATTTTTGTTTTTATTTCCATTTCTCTAGGAGGTGGGTCCAAAAGGATCTTGCTGTGATTTATGTCATAGAGTGTTCTGCCTATGTTTTCCTCTAAGAGTTTGATAGTGTCTGGCCTTACATTTAGGTCTTCAATCCATTTTGAGTTTATTTTTGTGTATGGTGTTAGGGAGTGTTCCAATTTCATAATTTTACATGTACCTGTCCAGTTTTCCCAGCAGCACTTATTGAAGAGGCTGTCTTTTCTCCACTGTATATGCTTGCCTCCTTTATCAAAGATAAGGTGACCATATGTGTGTGGGTTTATCTCTGGGCTTTCTATCCTGTTCCATTGACCTAGATTTCTGTTTTTGTGCCAGTACCATATTGTCTTGATTACTGTAGCTTTGTAGTATAGTCTGAAGTCAGGGAGTCTGATTCCTCCAGCTCCGTTTTTTTCTTTCCACACTGCTTTGGCTATTCGGGGTTTTTTCTGTCTCCATACAAATTTTAAGATTTTTTGTTCTAGTTCCGTAAAAAATACCATTTGGAATTTGATAGGGATTGCATTGAATCTGTAGATTGTTGTGGGTAGAATAGTCATTTTCACAATATTGATTCTTCCAATCCAAGAACATGGTATATCTCTCCATCTGTTGGTATCATCTTTAATTTCTTTCAGCAGTGTCTTATAGTTTTCTGCATACAGGTCTTTTGTCTCCCTAGGTAGGTTTATTCCTAGGTATTTTATTCTTTTTGTTGCAGTGGTAAATGGGAGTGTTTCCTTAATTTCTCTTTCAGATTTTTCATCATTAGTGTATAGGAATGCAAGAGATTTCTGTGCATTAATTTTGTATCCTGCAACTTTACCAAATTCATTGATTAGCTCTAGTAGTTTTCTGATGGTATCTTTAGGATTATCTATGTATAGTATCATGCCATCTGCAAACAGTGACAGTTTTACTTCTTCTTTTCCAATTTGTATTCCTTTTATTTCTTTTTCTTCTCTGATTGCTGTGGCTAGGACTTCCAAAACTATGTTGAATAATAGTTGTGAGAGTGGACATCCTTGTCTTATTTCTGATCTTAGAGGAAATGCTTTCAGTTTTTCACCACTGAGAATGATGTTTGCTGTGGGTTTGTCATATATGGCCTTTATTATGTTGAGGTAGTTTCCCTCTGTGCCTACTTTCTGGAGAGTTTTCATCATAAATGGGTGTTGAATTTTGTCAAAAGCTTTTTCTGCATCTATTGAGATGATCATATGGTTTTTCTTCAACTTGTTAATATGGTATATCACATTGATTGATTTGTGTATATTGAAGAATCCTTGCATCCCTGGGATAAATCCCACTTGGTCATGGTATATGACCCTTTTAATGTGTTGTTGGATTCTGTTTGCTAGTATTTTGTTGAGGATTTTTGCATCTATATTCATCAGTGATATTGGTCTATAATTTTCTTTTTTTGTAGTATCTTTGTCTGGTTTTGGTATCAGTGTGATGGTGGCCTCATAGAATGAGTTTGGGAGTGTTCCTTCCTCTGCAATTTTTTGGAAGAGTTTGAGAAGGATGGGTGTTAACTCTTCTCTAAATGTTTGATAGAGTTCACCTGTGAAGCCATCTAGTCCTGGACTTTTGTTTGTTGGAAGATTTTTAATCACAGTTTCAGTTTCATTACTTGTGATTGGTCTGTTCATATTTTCTGTTTCTTCCTGGTTCAGCCTTGGAAGGTTATACCTTTCTAAGAATTTGTCCATTTCTTCCAGGTTGTCCATTTTATTGGCAAAGAGTTGCTTGTAGTAGTCTCTTAGGATGCTTTGTATTTCTGCGGTGTCTGTTGTAACTTCTCCTTTTTCATTTCTAATTGTATTGACTTGAGTCCTCTCCCTCTTTTTCTTGATGAGTCTGGCTAATGGTTTATCAATTTTGTTTATCTTCTCAAAGAACCAGCTTTTAGTTTTATTGATCTTTGCTCTTGTTTTCTTTGTTTCTATTTCATTTATTTCTGCTCTGATCTTTATGATTTCTTTCCTTATGCTAACTTTGGGTTTTGTTTGTTCTTCTTTCTCTAGTTCCTTCAGGTGTAAGGTTAGATTGTTTATTTGAGATTTTTCTTGTTTCTTGAGGTAGGCTTGTATAGCTATAAACTTCTCTCTTAGAACTGCTTTTGCTGCATCCCATAGGTGTTGGATCGTCGTGTTTTCATTGTCATTTGTCTGTAGGAATTTTTTGATTTCCTCTTTGACTTCTTCTGTGATCTCTTGGTTATTTAGTAACGTATTGTCTAGCCTCCATGTGTTTATGTTTTTTACGTTTTTTTCCCTGTAGTTCATTTCTAATCTCATAGCGTTGTGGTCAGAAAAGACACTTGATATGATTTCAGTTTTCTTAAATTTACTGAGGCTTGATTTGTGACCCAAGATGTGATCTATCCTGGAGAATGTTCCGTGCGCACTTGAGAATAAAATGTAATCTGCTGTTTTGGGATGGAATGTCCTATAAATATCAATTAAATCTATCTGTTCTATTGTGTCATTTAAAGCTTGTGTTTCCTTATTAGTTTTCTGTTTGGATGATCTGTCCATTGGTGTGAGGTGTTAAAGTCCCCCACTATTATTGTGTTACTGTCGATTTCCTCTTTTATAGCTGTTAGCAGTTGCCTTATGTATTGAGGTGCTCCTATGTTGGGTGCATATATATTTATAATTGTTATATCTTCTTCTTGGATTGATCCCTTGATCATTATGTAGTGTCTTTCCTTGTCTCTTGTAACATTCTTTATTTTAAAGTCTATTTTATCTGATATGAGTATTGCTACTCCAGCTTTCTTTTGATTTCCATTTGCATGGAATATCTTTTTCCATCCCCTCAGTTTCAGTCTGTATGTGTCCCTAGGTCTGAAGTGGGTCCCTTGTAGACAGTATATATATGGGTGTTGTTTTTGTATCCATTCAGCAAGCCTGTGTCTTTTGGTTGGAGCATTTAATCCATTCACGTTTAAGGTAATTATGTATGTTCCTATGACCATTTTCTTAATTGTTTTGGGTTTGTTTTTGTAGGTCCTTTTCTTCTCTTGTGTTTCCCACTTAGAGAAGTTCCTTTAGCATTTGTTGTAGAGCTGGTTTGGTGGTGCTGAATTCTCTTAGCTTTTACTTGTCTGTAAAGCTTTTGATTTCTCCATCAAATCTGAATGAGATCCTTGCTGGGTAGAGTAATCTTGGTGGTAGGTTCTTCCCTTTCATCACTTTAAGTATATCATGCCACTCTCTTCTGGCTTGTAGAGTTTCTGCTGAGAAATCAGCTCTTAACCTCATGGGAGTTCCCTTGTATATTATTTGTCATTTTTCCTTTGCTGCTTTCAATAATTTTTCTTTGTCTTTAATTTTTGCCAATTTGATTACTATGTGTCTCTGTGTGTTTCTCTTTGGGTTTATCCTGTATGGGACTCGCTGTGCTTCCTGGACTTGGGTGGCTATTTCCTTTCCCATGTTAGGGAAGTTTTCAACTATAATCTCTTCAAATATTTTCTCTGGTCCTTTCTCTCTCTCTTCTCCTTCTGGGACCCCTATAATGCAAATGTTCTTGCGTTTAATGTTGTCCAGAGGTCTCTTAGGCTGTCTTCATTTCTTTTCATTCTTTTTTCTTTATTCTGTTCCGCAGCATTGAATTCCACCATTCTGTCTTCCAGGTCACTTATCTGTTCTTCTGCCTCAGTTATTCTGCTATTGATTCCTTCTAGCATAGTTTTCATTTCAGTTATTGTATTGTTCGTCTCTGTTTGTTTGTTCTTCAATTCTTCTAGGTCTTTGTTAAACATTTCTTGCATCTTCTCGATCTTTGCCTCCATTGTTTTTCCGAGGTCCTGGATCATCTTCACTATCATTATTCTGAATTCTTTTTCTGGAAGGTTGCCTATCTCCACTTCATTTAGTTGATTTTCTGGGGGTTTATCTTGTTCCTTCATCTGGTACAAAGTCCTCTGCCTTTTCATTTTGTCTATCTTTCTGTGAATGTGGTTTTTGTTCCACAGGCTGAGGAATTGTAGTTCTTCTTGCTTCTGCTGTCTGCCCTCTGGTGGATGAGGCTATCTAAGAGGCTTGTGCAAGTTTCCTGATGGGAGGGACTGGTGGTGGGTAGAGCTGATTGTTGCTCTGGTGGGCAGAGTTCAGTAAAATTTTAATTTGCTGGACTGCTCATGGGTGGGGCTGGGTTCCCTCCCTGTTGGTTGTTTGGCCCGAGGCAACCCAACACTGGATCCTACCTGGGCTCTTTGGTGGGGCTAATGGTGGACTCTGGGAGGGCTCACGCCAAGGAGTACTTCCCAGAACTTCTGCTGCCAGTGTCCTTGTCCCCACGGTGAGCCACAGCCACCCCCCGCCTCTGCAGGGGACCCTCCAACACTAGCAGGTAGGTCTGGTTCAGTCTCCCCTGGGGTCACTTCTCCTTCCCCTGGGTCCCAATGCACACAGTACTTTGTGTGTGCCCTCCAAGAGTGGAGTCTGTTTCCCCTAGTCCTGTCGAAGTTCTGAAATCAAATCCCACTAGCCTTCAAAGTCTGATTCTCTAGGAATTCCTCCTCCCCTTGTCGGACCCCCAGGTTGGGAAGCCTGACGTGGGGCTCAGAACCTTCACTCCAGTGGGTGGACTTCTGTGGTATAAGTGTTGTCCAGTCTGTGAGTCACCCACCCAGCAGTTATGGGATTTGATTTTACTGTGATTGCGCCCCTCCTAACCATCTCACTGTAGCTTCTCCTTTGTCTTTGGATGTGGGGTATCTTTTTTGGTGAGTTCCAGTGTCTTCCTGTCGATGATTTTCCAGCAGCTAATTGTGATTCTGGTGTTCTCGCAAGAGGGAGTGAGAACATGTCCTTCTACTCCACATTCTTGGTTCAGTATCTGTATTTTTTTTAATTGGAGTATAGTTGCTTCACACTGCTGTGTCAGTTTCTGCTGTATAGCAAAGTGAATCAGCCACACATATACACACATCCCCTCTTTTTTGGATTTCCTTCCCATTTAGGTCACCACAGAGCACCCAGTTGAGTTCCCTGTGCTATATAGTAGGTTCTCATTAGTTATCTATTTTATACGTAGTAGTGTATATATGTCAATCCCAATCTCCCAGTTCATCGCCGCCCACCATCCCCCATTGGTATCCATACATTTGTTCTCTACATCTGCCCCTATTTCTGCTTTGCAAATAAGATCATCTATACCATTTTTCTAGATTCCACATATATGCGTTATTATATGATATTTGCTTTTCTCTTTCTGACTTACTTCACTCTGTATGACAGTCTCTAGGTCCATCCATGTCTCTACAAATGACCCAATTTCATTCCTTTCATGGCTGATATATGGCTAATATTCCATTGTATATATGTGCCACATCTTCTTTATCCATTCCTCTGTTGAGGGACATTTAGGTTGCTTCTTTATTTTTGAAACTTTTAAATTTGGAATTATTTTTCAAGAATGATGGCACTCGGGACTTCTCTGGTGGTGCAGTGGTTAAGAATCTGCCTGCCAAAGCAGGGGACACGGGTTCAAGCCCTGGTCCAGGAAGATCCCACATGCCATGGAGCAACTATGCCCATGTGCCACAACTACTGAGCCTGAACTCTAGAGCCCGCAAGCCACAACTACTGAGCCAGCGTGCCACAACTACTGAAGCCCACACGTCTAGAGCCCATGCTTTGCAACAAAGAGAAGGCACCACAATGAGAAGCCTGCGCACTGCAATGAAGAGTAGCCCCCACTCGCCACAACTAGAGAAAGCCTGCACACAGCAATGAAGACCCAATGCAGCCAAAAATATAATTAATTAATTAATTAATTAATTTAAAAAAAAAGAATGATGGTACTAATTCCCTTATACACCGTGGGTTCCCATCTCTATCCCCTCACTGACATCACTCCCACTACCATTCCCCTGAACCTGGCAAGTAAGCTTCTCCAAATCCTACCTGGATCTCCAAGTCCAGCTCCAGTCTAGCATCCTTCTATGCACCGCTCCCTCCTCTGCATCCCTCTAGCCCTACTGGTCTCAGCATCATTTGGCACTAAGCCTGATCCTGTTGATTGGCTTTGTTTGGGGATGCAAACAGCATAGTGGCTAAAACACAGACTGTGGAATCATACTACCTGAGTTCAAGTCTCATTTCTACCACTTAAAATCTGGGTGACCTTGGGCAAGTTCCTTACCTTCTCTAAGTCTTATTCCTTTGACAGGAAGCAGCATTACAAGAGGGGAAAAAGAACACTCACTGGGAGTCCAGAGGCTTGATTCTAGGTGTACATTTGTCATCACAGGGCAGTGACCTTGTGGGTGTTAGTTCTCTCACCTGTACAATAAGGGTGTTGGATGAATAAGTGGTTTTCCACCCTGGCTGACGTTAGAATCGCCTGGGGAGCTCTAAAATATACAAAAAAATATGTAGTTTTAAATCTGATTTGATTGGTCAGGGGTGAGTCTGAGGTATGATAGTTTTTAAAAGCTTGCAGGTTATTAAAAAAAAAAAAGCTGGTGGGTGATTTTAATGCGTGGATTAAAATCCACAGGCTGAGAACCACTGAGGCAGCTGATTCTCAAGGTGGCTTCCAGCTTTACATGTCTATGATTCTATGCAAAAGTGCTGCTGTGAATTCTTTGTTGTTGGTATTGAGGCCCCTTCTGTTGCCCCCATAATGTATAGCCTAGGGCTTGATCGCACAGTAGAAACACACAATACCAATATGTTAACTAAAATACTGATCAGCTAAGATTTTCCTCTCTTTCTTTTCTCTAGCTAGAAAGAGACATCTTTGACGATCTCAGCATCTTGACAGAACGATTATTGCCTCCTAGAATCCCCTACTAGCCATAGGAAATTAGCTGTAGCAGTGTATGCTCTTAATGGGAATCTAGCATGTCAATGGGCTATTTCTGTCATTGTGGTTTAGTCTGATATTCCAATATGCCTCTGCTGCTTTTCATGATACTTAGCAAAAAAGAAGAGGCAGCGGTTCCCCCTTGGTTCACATTTGACCAATTGCTATGCTTGAGGCAATCACAAAACACCATAGGTGTTGAAAATGATTAGGGACAATTAAGATAGTGCAGCCTCCAAGGAAAAAGCCACTATCAAGCCTTCAATCTCCCAAATGCACAGGTTGTGTGTTCCTGCAGCTGCAATTACCTAAAAATATCTAATACTTAATTACTTCCAAAGTGTCAGTCTTCATAGTGGGGTATTAGAATGTTCTAACTGACAGTGCAGCTGCAGCCTCCCTGCCTGACACTGGCATGTGGCTTGCAATACTCTACCTTGATCAGTTTTCTTTCTTCATAAAGCTCACTTACCGATTGCAGATTTTAGGTGCAATCTACCTGGGATTGGAATTACTGAATCGTTTTTTTTTTTTTTTTTTTTTTTGCAATTTACCGTTTCCTGCTTTGAGTGAGAGGGGAAAACGCTGAGACAGAGAGGGAGGGAGTGAGGAAGAGAGGGAGGGAGGGAGGGAGGGAGAGGGAAAGGAGGGGAGGGGAGAGGGAGGGGGAGGGAGAGGGGGAGGGAGAGGGGGAGGAAGGGAGAAGGAAGGAGAGAGAGAAAAAGAAAGTAAAGAAGAAAAAGAAAAATAGATCAGAAGCCTATGGCAACTGAATTGTGTTGAAAAACTTCCTAGTTCCTTTTGCTTTTGCATTTCACTTTAAGAAAATCCTATACATTTCCAGACATCAGCTAGGGTCACCCTCATTATCCTTAAAATCGAAATAAGATTGGCTGGAACCTCTATCCCAGAGATTGTGGGAAGTCCGAAGCCCTCTGCAAGCTGTGAATTTCCAACGTGCTGACGCTATACAGTCCCCCGTAGCTCTGAGCGCTGGCCATTTCGGAGGCTGTTTTATTTCAGGGTCTTCTTACTGTGCTGTACATGCTGTTTCTCTTCTATACTATGTTGACTCAAGTTCAGAACAAAGCCCCTGTTCTTCATTTCCCCCAACAAACCACTCACACAAGGAAAGTAGATGTGGCAGATGTTACTGAAGCTTGGGGGATATGGAGAGATTTTTACCACAGTTGCAAACAACTTCAGATGGAGTGGCGGCCATCCTTGTCCTTCAAAGTCCCTCAGCCATTTCTGCAACCTGAGCTCCAGTCTCCCACCATCTTGGTTAGCTTCCTTGCTCTCTCTTCATGGCCTCTTCCCTTTTCTTTACTTTTTCTTCTGTCCTCTCTGGAGGAATATAAAGGTATTACAGATTTTCTTGTGCAGAGCAATTTGGCTGTGTCTAGGGCCAAAACTAACTCCAAAACTTAGCTCTGGGCCTCCCTTTCCATACCCACAGCTGTGTGTTTACTGCTTAAAAGGGCCCACCTGATTGGGTTTGTTTTATAGCATATACATAAATAAATGTGTGTATACATAAATACATAAACACACATCTCTCCAAATTTATAAAATATATACGCTATATCAATTACAACTTAATCTTTTATTTGGCAATTGGATTTCCTATAAAACAGCCTCCTAACTCATGTGCAGGGCTGTAGCTTCTTTCTAGCCCTAATTGATTCTCTACACAGCTGTCAAATGAATCTTCTAGAAACTTTTTTCATGTTATTTCTCTGCACACCACTCTTAATTAATATGGTGATCTGGTGAATATTTAGATGTGAGTGGTTGTTAGTGGATTAATGTACTATGCCCAAATAACTTATGCATTTTATCAGGAACTTTTAATGTCTTGAACTAGAGAAGAGAGTCATAATCTCTATGATGTATTTAGAAAAGCTCCTGGAATATAATATGTGCTCAGTAAAGGTTAGTGACTAATACTGTTATTGTTGTTGTTATATTATTATTGGTATTTCAGCATGGCAGTGGCTGGGTCAGTGGGAGGAGGGTATTGATAAGTCACAGGGACTTGCAGGTGCTGCTCCAATTCCTATATTTAAACAGCTTATTGTGCCTGTGAGTGATGTCAGAGCTAGGATTCACAGGTAGCCTTTCTTTGTTGTTGTCACCACTGCCCACCAACTTTACAGGAATTACCATTAAATGAATGTCCAAACTCCTCATCCCTCCATGTAACATCTTGCATGATCGGACCCCTCTATTTCTCCAAACTTCAATTCCTCTGCACCCATACACAATTTTATGTTCTACTTATGCTTGTTTTATACCTGCACCCTAACATATTATACTTGCTAAGGGAACCTGAAATGGGAATTCTCATTTGGAACTGAGGGAATTATACTGGGATCTACCAAAGGGGTGGCGGTAGTTGGGCGTAGGAGATTCAGGAGTCAAGCACTGTTCTCCATCAGTATTTATTTCCTATTTTGTAAAAATAAATTTAAAAAAACGTTTATTTAGTTTTTGGCTGTGTTGGGTCTTCGTTGCTGTGCGCGGGCTTTCTCTAGTTGCGGCAAGTGGGGGCTACTCTTTGTTGTGGTGGCTTCTCTTGTTGTGGAGCCTGGGCTCTAGGCACGTGGGCTCAGCAGTTGTGGCTCGCAAGCTCTAGAGCGCAGGCTCAGTAGTTGTGGCTCACGGGCTTAGTTGCTCCTTGGCATGTGGGATCTTCCCGGCCCAGGGATCGAACCCGTGTCCCCTGCATTAGCAGGCAGATTTTTAACCACTGCGCCACCAGGGAAGCCTCCATTTCCTGTTTTCTAAACTTGGCCATGTGGTGGTCATCTGCATTCCCCTTTACCTTTCATTGATAATAGTGTTCCCCAAACTTAAGATTAGACGTGTTTTCACAACCTCTCTGATGGTCTTGCTGTCTCATTGAGCAGGGTTGCTTTCTTCTGCTCTGACTTTAGCTCCCTTCTTAGTGAGGACAGGTAAGGCCAGGGTGGGTGATCTTCCCTAGAGTGAGGCAGGGTTCTTTGGGGGCCAGAGGCAAGCCCCAAATATGTTAGCAGAACCAGCAGAGGCAAGGCTCTCTGTGAAGCTCTCTGAGCACTGGCAGGTGGGAGGTGGAGCGTTTGGACACGCTTCAACAGACTCAGCCCCTCCCTGAAGATTGTTCCAAGGACAGTTACATACTGCAGAAGTCTGGCTCATTTGCTGGTCCACACTTTAATGAATGCTATCAATCAAAATGCATGCTGCTTGCCCATAACTGAGTTTATTGTCTTCCTGAAATGATTTCATTGGCCATGCAGTCCCCAAACAGAATTCCATATTGGAGACCATATTGAAAACACTGATTTTTGTAAGATGGTGAAATCGGCCCACCTGTTTCTCTTTCTGCTTACCTGTAGACAGGGAAACGGTCAGATACGCCCCTCGCCATGTTACCACTCATACCAATGCGCTATGCCAGCCAGAGAATCCCACCTCATTTATTTCTGGAGATTATTTCCTTTCGCAAAAAGGAAAACAAACTGCTTTGGGGAGACTTCCCTGGTGGCACAGGGGTTAAGAATCCACCTGCCAATGCAGGGGACATGGGTTCGAGCCCTGGTCCGGGAAGATCCCACAGGCCACGGAGCAACTAAGCCCATGTGCCACAACTACTGAACCTGCACTCTAGAGCCTGCGAGCCACAACTACTGAGCCCACATGCCACAACTACTGAAGCCTGTGCACCTAGAACCCGTGCTCCACAACAAGAGAAGCCACCACAATGAGAAGCCCACACACCACAACGAAGAGTAGCTCCCACTCACCGCAACTAGAGAAAGCCTGCACATAGCAATGAAGACCCAACACAGCCAAAAACAAATATAAATAAATAAATTTGTTTAAAAAAAAACTGCTTTGGGAAAGGTCACAGTCTACTCACAGGGGTTCTTCTGACCAGACCCAGCTGAGTGGAGAGGTATAGGGTAGGGAAGTCTGGATTAGGAGGAAAAAGTGATGGCTGGGCCACAGGGCCTGGCTGGGGCTGGTGCACGACATCAGTATCAGTGCCTGAATGTCTTAAAGGGATTGGGGGGGGAAGTTTGGAACCTGAAGAGCTTAGCTCAGACTGCTTAGATCTCTCTGTGTGCTAAAGGGTCAGCCTGAAAAGGTGTTCTTCTCACTTGTTACCTCTGCTTTACCCTGGCCCGAAGTATAAAGTTGATTCCTCATCTGTATCAACACCTGGAAACCCCACAGGGTTCTTGTGAGGATCGAAAGTGGTAATCATTGTGAAAGTCTTTGCAAACAGGAAACTGCTGCACAAATGTAGGGACTTGGCTGGAAAACCATAGAATCTTCAGATTTGATGAGACGTGAAAGGTCATCAAGTTCAATCCCCTATCATATGCGTGAAGAATCCACTATTGTTTTATTTACTTGAAGATTTACAAAGAGAAGCGTTACTTGGGGAGTGGTTGAGTCAGTCAACAAATATTTATTGAGTACTTATGATTTTTCAGATGCTGTTCTAGATGCTGTAGATAAAACAGTGAATGAAACAGACAAGGCCTCTACCCTCACATAGCTTAAACTTGAGCCATATAATATGTAAAAAAAAATATAGATCATTTCTCATAGTGATACATGGTATGCAGGTAATTAAAACAGGGTTTTGTGATAGCGAGTGACAGGGTGGGGGGAAGCAACATTAGATTATGTTGTCCGGGAAGGTTCCTCTGAGGAGGTGACACTTAAACTTAGTTCTGAATGACAAAAAGGAGCCAGACTGTGAAAACCAAGTGGAAGAACATTCCAGGTAGAGGAGCTAGCCAGTGAAAAGGCCCTGGGGGCTGGGGGGAAGGTAAGTTGGAGGATCAACGTGGCTAGAGCAGATCTGTGAAGAGGAGAGTGCTATGAGACGTACGCAGGGACCAGATGATGAAGGGAATTTTGAACAAATGAACAAAGCATTTGTATTTGATTCTAGATGTGGTGGGACGCCATTGGAGGGTTTTAAGCAAGGGAGTTACATGATCAGTTTTGAATTTTAAGAAGAATCTTCTGGCTGCTGTGTTGAGAAAAAAAATATAGGGAATAAGAGTGGTAACTGTGATAGCCATTAGGAGGCTGTGGTAATTATATATTTGTTCAAAAGTATTTGTTTCTTCCTTGCCAAGATTTCCTGTACGCTGAGTATATTTTCCTTCCCCCTTAACTTTGGGTTTAGCCATGTGACTTGATTTGGCCAATTAAATATGAGAAGATGTAACCTATATCCCATCAGAGCAGAGCTTCAAATGCACTTGTAGTGGTTTGGCTCTGCTGCCCCTGAGCTTCTGCTCTCCACCATGAGGATAGCATGGCCTTCAGCCTGGGTCCTTTGTTGACGTGTGGAACTAAGCTCATCCCAGAGAGCTCAGCTGAGTTCAGTCGAGCTGCAGCCCTTTATGTAACTTGAGCAAGACATAAATATTTATTTTTGGAAGCCCCAGAGATTCTAGGATTGTTTGAGGCTAACAAACAAAAGCAAAACCGAAAACAAAACCCCAAATCAAGAAAACCAGTAGCAGTGCAAATGGTGAGAAGTGGTTAGATTTTACATATATTTTAAAGACTGAAGTACCAAGACCTATTGATGTTTGCAAGATGTGAGATAAAAGAGTCTAGATGACTTTTGAGCAAGTAGGTGAATGGGGCATCCTTTACTGCCATGGGGGAGACTTAGGGAAGAGCTAGTATGAGGGGAAACAGGAGTTCATTTTTGACCATGTTAAGTCTGAGGTGATTATAAGAGATCCATATATTGATCTACTTGTGCCTCCCCCCAAAGCCTTATTTTATTTCCTTGTTTTATTTCACTTTGTCTCCAAAAAGAATATTTGGTAGCTGACATTAAAGTACTGGTAAAAGGCCTTCCCTGGTGGCACAGTGGTTAAGAATCCGCCTGCCAATGCAGGGAACACAGGTTCGAGCCCTGGTCCGGGAAGATCCCACATGTCACAGAGCAACTAAGCCCTCAACTAAGTTGTGTGCCACAACTGCTGAGCCTGCACTCTAGAGCCTGTGAGCCACAACTACTGAAGCCCGCGTGCCTAGAGCCTGAGCTCCGCAACAAGAGAAGCCACCGCAATGAGAAGCCCGCTTGCCGCAACTAGAGATAGACCGCACGCAGCAATGAAGACCCAACGCAGCCAAAAATAAATAAATGAATAAATTTAAAAAAAATAAAGTACTGGTAAAGCCATTAATGCAAGGGGATCCAGAGGGAAAATTATATTGAAAAATTCTGGCGGAGGAAAACTACTGCAAGTCAATACAATTAGTTTTGAGCTTCTTAGTAACCAAAATGAAGAGGCAAAAGCAATGAGTTATAAAACTCATTTTCTGGGGCAGTGGTTCTCAGTCTTGGCTGCAGAGTATAATCCTGGAGGTTGGCCAAGCACATTGTAAATGGTGACCCCCCAGAGCTGCACAGCTCAACACCCCTGCCCAGCACCCACTCCCAGAACTCTGAATTTAACTGGGCTGGAGCTGGCAGGCGAATGTGTTTACTCTTAGATGATTCTAACGCGCAGTCAGAATTGAGAACTACTAATTTTGGAGAAGAAAGAATACCCATTGATATGAAAAGATAAACTTGTTCCTGAGCTCTAATTAAATTTGGCTCAGGCATCTTTACGAATGGGGTACTGAGCTACGTAATGAATGATGCTATAGATAGCAATTTCACACGAGAGACAGAAACTTTCCTCCTTTGCTGCTTATTTTATGGACCCTCCATGAAAGCTGAAGTCGTGAGGTTAAAATTATAGTTGTGTAAAAGCAGAAGCTGGGGTGATAGGGTCCAGTCATATAGCTTTCTGATAATTTGGCTTAGCAGAGTAATAAAGCTTGGAGAACCATGAAGAAGAAAGAGTTAATGGAATCCTCATGAACACCAGTAGTTTCAGCAAGACTTTGCTCAGTTTGGCCATCAAGCCACTCTGGAAGATTCCTCAAGGGGCTGAGCCTTTCTTTCCCCCTTAACTGAGGCCTGCCAGTGGTCAGATAGGGAGTGGTTTGTCTTCTCCCTCCCTTTTAGTTTTGTCACTCTTATACTTTCCCATGCCGAGCAGGTTTTTCCTTTGGGGAAAGACACTTAGGCAGAGAATGAAATTAAGAAATAATGTAATGATGATGGCGGCAATTCTTTGCGCAGCCTAAGAGCAGTTGTCTGCTAATTGTGGAGCGGTAATAAGGGGGGCCCTGGGCCATAAGGTTTGCATTTGGAACACCTGTAGTTTTCATTTAACACCATGGATCGTTAAACAGCTGCTCAGAATGGCCTTATTAAAACAAACACAGTTGCACTGTTTTATTCATGTGTTATATTGCAGTGAGCAGATCACAAGCAAACAGAGGGATCTTGTAAAAAAAAAAAAAAAGCACAGAAAAGACACCCAAGTCATATTTAAAGGTGCTATATCATGAAGGCAAGTCTAGCTGGGTATTTTTCTGCCTTTGTGAAGCTGAAACTGATTGAACTTGTTGGACTTTGCCTTACTCTGTCTTGCTGGGGCCGAGGGGCATGGAAAGCCGGATAATGAGAGTCTTCTAGGGAGGAGGCCCTCATTGAAGTCGCTGGCACGCTCTCAAACCGGCCTGTCAGGTGTGCTTCTTTCACTGAAGAAAGCTAAATGTGCTGTCATCTGTTTTGTGAAGATGACCTTCTGGGAAGAAGAGGAGCTTTCTGGAGCGTTTCCATCATTGGGGATGTGTCTGTTCTGTGTCACCCCCACTCTCACACTGATGTCCCCTTACAAGTTTCATCACACATTTGTAAGATGCCTAATTAAAATTAGATGCCGAGTTTGTGCCCGGAGTCAGGGTGCAGACTAGAGCTGAGATGTAGAATTTTTCTTGATTTAAAAATAATTGGCCTTTGGTGGAGATATTTTCAAATTATTTGTCAAAGTATGTTTTGGATGCTTTAGGATGCAAGAGTCTTGAAGACGTAGTTTGGATAGGGACATGTTGGTATTTTTAGGTATATTTTTATGAAAGTGACAGTGGAGAATGTATGAGAGGTGTGTGTGTGTGTGTGTGTACGTGTGTGTATAGAAGAGAGAGAGAGACTGAGAGTTTGATCTATCAACATCAAGCATCAAATGTGCATTAATCTCTTCTATAATACATACATTTATGTCCATAAGTGAAACTTTATGTCTTTCCCTAATTTTGTGCATGAAGCCTTTCATAGACATTATCTGTGGCCTTGATTTCATTAGAGGGCAAGAGCCATACCCCATGTGCCTTTTTGTTTTATAATCACACAGTCCCAAGTGGTGTTCAGACTAGAAAAGAGATCTTGGTGGATCTGGGAGCCTGTCCAGGAGGGTAAGGGAGTGGGAAATGTGGGAAAGACTTATATTTCTCAATGGTTTGAATCACAGTTACTGTAAAGAAAAGCAGGAGCAACCATGTGAACCTTGAACAGATGAGTCTGGCTTGCAGTATCCTCCACATACTTGTCTGTCTCCTCTCTGCCCCAACTTGCAAAGTCAGTCCTTGGTAAAACTCTTAACACTAGCAGTTTGTTCTTGGTGTTCTTCACTCCCACCTGCTGCCTTCATTCTTTTTTTTTTAAACATCTTTATTGGAGTATAATTGCTTTACAATGGTGTGTTAGTTTCTGCTTTATAACGAAGTGAGTCAGCTATACATATACACATATCCCCATAGCTCCTCCCTCTTGCATGCCTTCATTCTTTTTGTTTTCTCTTGGTGAGCCAGCCTTTTCTCCCTTTTCCTACTGCCCTACCCTACCTGACAGGTTCCCAGACCCCTTTGACTTTCTTCTATCCCACCCCTGTGAAATCCTGCTCTAGGAGAGGATGAGGAACTTCTGCAACATGAGGGGGAAATGACTGATGCCACCCAAAGGGCCACTGTAGCAGGGAACTTGACCTTTAGCTAATGAGATGAAGTACTACCCTTAGACATTTAGGCATCTGTTAGCTGGAGGTGAGGTTGGGGACAGGGATAGGGTAGGACATTTTAGTTCCTTCCTGTTATATCCTGAGATCAAATCATAACAAGTGAGTGGTAATTTTCTGTGTTCTTCTCTCACTATACTCAGTTTTGTATCTCCCAGGGCAGGGTCTGGGCAATGGTAGCCCCTCAGTTAATTTTTTGAATGAGTGAATGGGCAGGAGGGTCTTTCCCAGACCTCCTTACCTCACAGTAGTAGCTTTGCCTACTTACGAGCTAGAGCCTGCACATAAAGAGCAGTGGCTCCATGCCGTAGAGTGTTATGCTGCCAAGAGCATAGAATACTATACTGCCAAGAGCATAGAATACTATACTGCCAAGAGCATGGAATACTATGCTGCCAAGAGCATGGAATACTATGCTGCCAAGAGCATGGAATACTATGCTGCCAAGAGCATGGAATAGTGTGTTGTCAAGAGCACAGGCCAGGCTCCAGTCTATTGTCATGGTTCAGTGAAAGACACTTCTTTGCTGAGCATACAGCCCACAAGATGCATCTGATTCCTCTTCAACAGTAGTTGAAGAAGAACAGGCAGAATCAATGTGTTTATCAAAGATTTTACAGTATCCTCAGTGGAGTGTGGGGCTGTGCTTTATAATCAAACACATAATATTTCTGCAGCAAGATGTATAAATATTCACTCTATGAAGAATATAGGCCATAAATAACCTCACAATCGTTCCTGTCAGATTTTGATACCAAGTGAGTTATAAATATCTTTCCATCCCAGAGCCCTTTGTATTTTGGAATTGCATATAAAGGATCATGGACTTACATTTCAGCACGCTGTTTAGACGATTTCTAAGCACTTATTCTAAGCACACCTGCTAGGCATCATGGGAGTTTAACATGCATAGATTTGGGCTCTTCATACTGATAGAGGCATATCTAAAAGCTTGGGGTCCTGTGCCTTCAAAAGATGCCTGATACCAAGGAAATGCTGTCCATAGGATTTGTCTGTATCCACCCTACTCTCAGGTCTTTTATAGCTTTGGCCTCAGTTTTGCCCATGAATGTTGACTCTTTCACATTCATTCACTTGGATCTGTCATCCCCTGCTGGGATGACCCTATATTTGATCCTAAATCTGCTCCCAATTCTCTTTGGCTCAAAGGCCAGATTGTGATACCCTGCCCGTGTTCTCCAGGCAAACAAACCCCATCCTATCCTTGGTTTTGCTTTTGGAAATCTGTTTTGGCACTGACATTTCACAATGACCTTGCCCTGCTCTACTTGGCCAAGTTAAGACAAGCATGACCTGAAAACTGGTTGAGAAAAAAATAAAGGTGAAGGTTAAGTGCATGCAGCATCCATTCAAATCAAAGAGATGGCTTGAAAGGCAAGTGTCAGAAATTAAGCAAGTAAATAACAGAACACTGAGTCATTGGTTTGTAACTTGATGGCTGCCTGCCTGTGCCTCTTACTGTGTCTGTGCTCTAGCTTTCAAAATTCTACCAGATAATGAGTATTTTGCAGAAGCGAATGTCAGAGCTCTTTCTTTCATGCAAATGAAGACAGGAAATTTGGTGAAATGATAACTAATGGAATAAAAAAATATTGAAAACCTGTAATTACCTCTGGTAAACAATGTTATGCTTTCTTTTCTCTGTTCTGAATCTGCCACTGTGTTTTTTCTTGCCTAATGCAGTATTTCAAGCCAGTATTGCTTTTCAATTATGTGTCTCAAGCTACAGTTCCTGCTGACAGTGAGAATGAAAGCACATTTTGGTTATTATGTTTTTCCTTCCCTTCCTCATGGACTCCAAGTGCCTATATGCTAATATAAGCCTCAATGACAGGAAGTCCAAATGGAAATGTTATTAGAAAGCTGTGGATATGCAGTTAATGAAATATGTATGATTATGCAGGACATGTGTAATATTGATGGCAACTCAACTGATCTCAATATTTAATAAAGGTTTAATTTAAAATATGGATATTGGGGGGGGTGGGTTGTTTTATACATTTTGCGAATGTGGCGCATGTTAATTTCTTGCTGAAAATTTGTCCGGTGGATTCAAATTTCTTTCTGTAATTGCCATTTTGAATTTTCCTTTTTTTGGAAGCACACTTCTTTATGTTGGTCTGGACTCTGGTATTCCAGAATGCCTGAGGGTGAGAGAAAGAATAATAATATACTTTGAGGTATTCTGGAGCAGCAGCTAAATGGCCCGTTCATGATTCCCTATAGTCTATTTTAATTGGCATTTGAACCCACTCTCTGGAAATTTGGGCCAATAACTTAGCTTTAGACACTGTTCTTAGAAAACCCGAGTGTTTAGTTTAGGCATTGGTTAAAATGGTGGATACTTGGAATTGAATTTATGAAATTACCTGTGCAGTTACTAGAGACTGTGCTCACAGATTGGTTGAGCTCTGGTCTTTTTTGAATGCCAAGAAAATGACAGCCTATACAGATCATTAATACTGAGCAGTGAAGGGTCAAAGATAGACAACTGTAAACTGTAATCCATCAAAAATCCGGTCTCCTTGGATTTAAAAGACTATTGTCATTTTTGATTTCAACTATTTGTCCTTCTGGGAATTTACACAGTTTAAAACAAAATGATAATATGTTATTTTATATCCTTCTTGCCAAATGTTTTCGCATGTGTGCTCATTTTTCCCTCACTAAATCCCTTGTGGAGAGACATCTGTGTACCCATTTTAGAGTGAGAAAACTAAGTCACAGAAAGGTTAAGTAAATTGCCCAAGGTCGCACAGGGAGCTAGGAAATGGCAGAGCTGGGATTCTAAGTTAGGTTTATCTGTACAGAAGCAAAAAATGAAAAATGGTTAGATCATCAAGTGTGTGATATACAATGATATAAAGCAGGGGAAATAGAAGAAACAGTTTTGATAAATTGGTTAAAATTTATCTTCAAGATGTATTTACCCTTGATGGCCGATTTCCTTGTGAGACTGAGCCTTGGGCCAGAGTAGAGAATGAGGATGACTTGGTAAAAGCCATCTCTATGCTGGAGAACCAACTTAAAATGCATGTCCTACTAACAGCTGGTCACGGGGATCATATCCACTTGCAGGGTAGAACGGTTCTGTCTTATTAGCCGGAATAAGTACCTTAAACTGGTGCTGGGAGAATTATTATGCTGCTCGTCTATTTGCTTGGAGTGAAAGAGTGAAGATAGTTTCCAATCAAACAGCACACTTACTTGTCCATAGAGAGAGCAGGCTGGACAGACAAGTTCATGAACAAGTGCATTTTTGTTTCGCCTATTTTCCATGTTGTATGGGGATTGCCTGGAAGGGTAGGCTGTGATGGAGTACCACTCTGGAGGACTCTGGGAAGCCAGGAGCTGGATGCAAGTAGTAGGTGCACACAGAAAGCATTCAAAGTTAAGAGCTTCATCTCTGACATCAGACTTCCTAGATTGGAATACTGGCTCTGCCACTCACTAACTACGTAAACTTTCTGAGCCTTATTTTGTTCACTTGCACAATAGGGATAATAAGTGCTTGCCTAATAGGGATTTTGGGAGGATTGGATGCATTATTACATGTAAATATTTAGAATGGTATCTGGCTCATAGTAAGACCAATAAGTATTGTGTTGGCCATTATTCCAGTTCAAGAGCCGTCCCAAAGTGGAAGTATGGTTCTCTAGAAAAGTGACTTTAATCATATAAAAAGCACTTTGGGGAAAAAAAAAGCATTTTGGGAAATGTTTGCCTGTCACTAAGAACCCAGCCAACGAGATGACTGACATTTCCTGTGATATCGTTGATTTCCTATATTTATCCCACTTTTTAATGTTTCTTTCTCAGGGTTTGTATGTGGTTCTAGGGTCCTATTTTAATGTGTCATTTCTGTCCTGGTACTGACGAAGAACATGTTCACTAATTGTGTCCAAATGGAAGCAGGTTTTGTGGAAGTACAGTTACACGCCTTGAGAAGGAATTGATTAACCAAAGACTTTAATCGACTTGTCCATGTGAGTTTGTCATTTTAATTATTAGCTTTTTAATACTAGCAAATCAGTTAATGGCACCAAGGAAACAACTGCTGCTGTCAGAGAGTAAATAATGGTATAGTCGTTCTACTGTGAAGGTTATTTTTGCATCACGTTTCATTGTGCTAGCCTGTCTGATTTATGGCTGTAACCAACCGACCCTGGCTCTGGCCCCTATCTGCTCACACAGTAATTTTAAGCCTGTCACTCTCAAAAAAGACCCTGCCAAAGTATTTATGGGAGTCCCTGGGGGTTATCTCACATGAGCTCTGAATTAGCCAGACCACCACCAGTGCTGCTGATACCGTGCCCCAGACCCTCAGTGCTGTGGCTGCTGCCTTGCCAGCCTGCTACTTCCTGCTGATCGGCCTGGCTATCGATGCTCTCAGTCCTCACAGAGCAATAAGACCTTGGCAATCAACTGCAAAGTCAGAAGGGGCATAGCTTTCTCCATCCCGCATTATGCTCCCTTAGGGGAATCTCATGGCATGGTTATTTGAGTCCTGAGGTGTTACAAAGTTTAGTCAGCTCATTTGGCTTTTACTCAGTCCTTATATCCCAGAGTACACATTTGCCCAGTCGGAGTAGCTGGGCTGAGATGGATTTAGGCAACAACAACTATCCTGTAATTGGAAACTCCACCTGCCCCTCATTCTCAGCCCTTCTTGCTAAATCTGACTCACTATGCCTGACATGCTCCTTGGTGGATTAGTTCTTAGGGGCCCTACAGTCTGTTCAGAAGCATATCTTTAGCTGGGTTCTCCACCCATTCAACAGAAATCCAAGAAGAGATATGGCTGGTGTGCTTTATGAGGAAGATTTTGTACCAGTAGAAATCAATTGATGTAATTGGCTTGTGGAGTGGTAAAAAAGGAATCATTTAACTCCACCTGACAGATGTAATTGAATCTCTGATGTGGCCCAATTGGGACCATGCTGTTAAGCTATGTTTACATCTTTAATCTGCATTAAAGATGTGAAATTGACATGGTCTAGAATGGTGTATATAGTGATGGCATATATATATATATATATATATATATACACACACAGACACACACACATATATATATATGTCTCACATATTCTTTATCCATTCATCCATCAATGGACATGTAGGTTGCTTCCATATCTTGGCTATTGTAAATAATGCTGCAATGAACATAGGAGTGTATATATCTTTTTGAATTAGTGTTTTTGTTTTCTTCAGGTAAATACTCAGAAGTGGAACTTCTGGATTGTATGGTAGTTCTATTTTTAATTTTTGAGGAACCTCCACACTATTTTCCATAGTGCCTGTGCCAGTTTACATTCCCACCAACAGTGCATGAGGGTTCTCCTCACATTTTTGCCAACACTTGTTATTTGTTGTCTTTTTGATAATAGTCATCTGACAGGTGTGAGGCGATATCTCATTGTGGTTTTGATTTATATTTTCCTGATGGTTAATGATGTTGAGCATCTTTGCATGTGTCTGTTGGTGATCTGTATGTCTTCTTTGGAGAAATGTCTACTAACGTTCTCTGCTCATTTTTAAATTAAATTGTTTGCTTTTTAAATATTGAGTAGTGTGATTGCTTTATATAATTTGGATGTTAACAGATTATCAGATATATCATTTGCAAATATTTCTCCTATTCAATATATTGTCTTGTTGAAGGTTTTGTTTTTTGTTTGTTTGGGTTTTGCTGTACAAAAGATTTTTAGTTTGACGTAGTCACATTTGTTTATTTTTGCTTTTGTTGCCCTTGCCTGAGGAGACAAGATCAAAAAAATATTAAGTCCAATGTCAAAGAGCTTATTGCCTAAGTTTTCTTCTAGGAATTTTATAGTTTCACGTCTTAGATTTAAGTCTTTAATCCATTTTGAGATTATTTTTGTATATGGTGTAAGAAAATGGTCCAGTTTCATTCTTTTGCATGTATCTGTCCAGTTTTACCAACACCATTTATTTAAAAAGAGGCTGTCTTTCCCCTATTGTATATTCTCCTCCTCTGTCAAAGATTAATTGACCATATAAGTGTGGTTTCTTTTCCCTGGGCTTTCTATTCTGTTCCATTGATCTATGTGTCTGTTTTTGTGCCAATACCATACTGTTTTGTTTACTATAGCTTTGCCATATAGTTTGAAATCATGGAGTGTGATACTTCCAATTTTGTCCTTCTCAAGATTCCTTTGGCTAATCAGGGTCTTCTGTGGTTCCATACAAATTTTAGGATTATTTGTTCTAGTTCTGTGAAAAATTCCATCGGTATTTTGATAGGGATTGCATTGTATCTGTAGATTGCTTTGGGTAGTAATGACATTTTAACAATATTAATTCTTTCAATCCGTGAGCATGGTATATCTTTCCATTTCTATGTGTTATATTCAATTTCTTTTATTAATGTCTTATAGTTTTCAGAGTACAGGTCTTTTATCTCCTTAGTTAGAATTATTCCCAGATATTTTATTCATTTTAATTTCATTGTGAATGGGATTGTTTTCTTAATTTCTCTTTCTGATAGTTCATTGTTAGTGTATAGAAATGCAACAGATTTCTGTATATTAATTTTGTATCCTGTAACTTTACCAAATTCACTGATGAGCTCCAGGAGTTTTTTTGGCAGTGTCTTTAGGATTTTGTATGTATAGTACCATGTCATCTCCAAACAGTGACAGTTTTACTTCTTTTCAAATTTGGATGCCTTTTATTTCTTTTTCTTTTCTGATTGCTGTGGCTAGGACTTCCAATACTATGTTGAATAAAAGTGGTCAGAGTGGGTATCCTTGTCTTGTTCCTGATATTAGAAGAAATACTGTCAGCTTTCCACCATTGAGTATGATATTAGCTGTGAGATTTTCATATATGGTCTTTATTATGTTGAGGTATGTTCACTCTATACCCACTTTGTTGAGAGTGTTTATTATAAATGAATGTTGAACTTTGTCAAAAGCTTTTTCTGCATCTATTGAGTTGATTATAAGATTTTTATTCTTCATTTTGTTAATGTGGTGTATCATGTTGATTGATTTGCAGATATTGAATCATCCTTGCACCTCTGGGATGAATCCCACTTGATCATGATTTATGATCCTTTTAATATATTGCTGAATTCTGTTTGCTAATACGTTGTTGAGGAATTTTGCACTTACCTTCATCTGGGATATTGGCCTATGATTTTCTTTTCTTGTGTGGTCTTTGTCTGGTTTTGGTATTGGTGTGATGCTGGCCTCATAGAATACGTTTGGAAGTATTCTTTCCTTTTCAATATTTTGAGAAGGATAGGTATTAACTCTTCTTTAAATGCTTGGTAGAATACCCCAGTGAAACCATCTGATCCTGAACTTTTGTTTACTGGGAGATATTTATTTATTTATTTATTTATTTAAGCACAGGCTTTCTCTAGTTGCGGCAAGTGGGGGCTACTCTTCATTGCGGTATGCGAGCTTCTCATTGCGGTGGCTTCTCTTGTTGCGGAGCACAGGCTCTAGGCTCGTGGGCTTCAGTAGTTGCAGCCTGTGGGCTCTAGAGTGTAGGTTCAGTAGTTGTGGCACATGGGCTTAATTGCTCCGTGGCATGTGGGATCTTCCCGGACCAGGGATCAAACCCATGTCCCTGAATTGGCAGGCAGATTCTTAACCACTGCGCCACCAGGGAAGTCCTGGGAGTTTTTTGATTACTGACTAAATTTGCTACTAGTAATCTGTCTGTTCAGATTTTCTATTTCTTCCTGATTCAGCCTTGGAAGATAGGAACTTATCTATTTTTTCTAGGTTGTCCAATTTGTTGGCATACAAATTTTTGTAGTAATCTCATAATATTTTACATTTCTGCTGTGTTGGTTTTAACTTATTCTCTTTCATTTCTGACTTTATTTGTTTGGGCCCTCCCTTTTTTCCTTGATGACTCTGGCTAAAAGTTTATGAATTTTGTTTATGTTTTTAAAAAATCAGTTCCTAGTTTTATTGATCTTTCCTATTTTTTTCTTTGTTTTGTTTTTTTAAATTAATTTTTATTGGAGTATAGTTGATTTACAATGTTGTGTTAATTTCTGCTGTATAGCATAGTGAATCAGTTATGTATATACATATATCCATTCTTTTTCTGGATTCTATTTCCATATCGGTCATTACAGAGTATTGAGTAGAGTTCCCTGTGCTATACAGTAGGTTCTTATTAGTTATCTATTTTATATATAGTAGTGTATATATGTCAATTCCAATCTCCCAATTTATCCCTCCCCCACCCTTCCCCCTTGGTAACCATAAGTTTGTTTCCTGCATCTGTGACTCTATTTCTGTTTTGTAAATAGGTTCATTTGTACCATCTTTTTAGATTCTATATATGTGATATCATATGATATTTGTCTTTCTCTGTCTGACTTACTTCACTCTGTATGACAATCTCTAGGTCCATCCATGTTGCTGCAAATGGCATTATTTTGTTCTTTTTTATGACTGAGGAATATTCCATTGTGTATATATATATATATATATATATATATATATATATATATACACCACATCTTCTTTATCAGTTCCTCCATTGATGGACATTTAGGTTGCTTCCATGTCCTGGCTATTGTAAATAGTGCTGCAATGAACATTGGGGTACATGTATCTTTTTGAATTATGGTTTTCTCCAGATATATGCCCAGAAGCGGAATTGCTGGATCACATGATAGCTCAATTTTTAGTTTTTAAAGGGACCTCCATACTGTTCACCATAGTGGCTCTACCAATTTACATTCCTACCAACAGTGTAAGTGGGTTCCCTTTTCTCCACACCCTCTCCAGCATTTATTGTTTGCAGATTTTTTGATGATGGCCATTCTGACTGGTGTGAGGTGATACCTCATTGTAGTTTTGATTTGCATTTCTCTGGTAATTAGTGATGCTGAGCATCTTTTCATGTGCCTCTTGGCCATCTGTATGTCTTCTTTGGAGAAATGTCTATTTAGATCTTCCACCCATTTTTTTGATTGGGTTGTTTGTTCTTTGATATTGAGCTGCATGAGCTGTTTGTATATTTTGGAGATTAATCCCTTGTCTGTCACTTTGCTTGCAAATATTTTCTCGCATTCTGTGGGTTGTCTGTTTGTTTTGTTTATGGTTTTCTTTGCTGTGCAAAAGCTTTGAAGTTTAATTAGGTCCCATTTGTTTTTATTTTCATTACTCTCAGACGTGGATCAAAAAAGATCTTGCTGCAATTTACGTCAGAGGGTGTTCTGCCTATGTTTTCCTCTAAGAGTTTTATAGTATCTGGTCTTACATGTAAAAGAATGAAATTAGAACATTCTCTAACACCATATAAAAAATAAACTCAAACTTGATTAAAGACCTAAATGTAAGATTATTTATCTGAGATTTTTCTTGTTTCCTGAGGTAGGCCTATATTGACATAAACTTCCCTCTTAGAATTGCCTTTGCTGTGTCTCATAGATTTTGGAACATTGTTGTTTCCATTTTCATTTGTCTCAGGGTGTTTTCTGATTTCCTCTTTGATTTCTTCGTTGACCCATTGGTTGCATAGTAGCATGTTGTTTAGACTCCATGTGTTTGTGTTTTTTTCTTGTTGCAGGTGTCTAGTCTCATACCGTTGTGGTCAGAAAAGGTGCTTGATATGATTTCAGTCTTCTTTACATTTATCGATACTGGTGTTATGGCCTAACATGTGATCTATACTAGAGAACATTCCATGTGCACTTGAAAGAATGTGTATTTTGCTGTTTTTGCATGGACTGTCCTGTATATATCTATTTTTTTTCTGGTCTTATGTGTCATTTAATGCCAATGTTTCCTCATTGATTTTCTGTCTGGGTGATCTCTCCACTGATGTAAGTAGGGTGTTAAAGTCCCCCACTATTATTGTGTTACTGACAATTTCTCCATTTATGTCTGTTAATATTTGCTTTATGTATTTAGGTGCTCCTATGTTGGGTGCATATATATTTACAAATGTTATAACTTCTTGTTAGATTGATCCCTTTATCATTATGTAATGCCTTAGTATTGTGTTTTTTATTTCAAACCCCAAATTGTCATTGGTAGTATATAGGAAAGCAGTTGTCTCTTGTATATTATCCTCATATCTTGCAACCTTGCTATAATCACTTATTATTTCCAGGAGGGTTTTTTTGTTTGTTTGTTTGGGTTTTTTTGGTCTATTCTTTAGGATTTTCTATAGAGGCAATCATGTCATCTGTGAATGAAGACAGTGTTATTTCTTCCTCTCCAATCTTTATACCTTTTATTTCCTTTCTTGTCTTATTGTGTTAGCTAAGATTGCCAGTATGTTCCAGTATTTTCTATAGAGGCAATCATGTCATCTGTGAATGAAGACAGTGTTATTTCTTCCTTTCCAATCTTTATACCTTTTATTTCCTTTCTTGTCTTATTGTGTTAGCTAAGACTGCCAGTATGTTCCAGTACAATGTAGCAGTAGTAAAAGGGGACATACTTGCCTTGTTCTCAATCTTAGGGATAAAGCATCTAGTTTCTAAGTATTAAGTATGATGTTAGTCACAGGGTTTTTTTAAACTTTCTTTACCAAGTTAAATTTTCCTGTATTCCTAGTTTGCCGAGATTTTTTTTTTTTAAATCATGAGTGAAGGTTGGATTTTGTGAAATTTTTAAAAACCTGTTGATTGATTGTATAATTTTTCTTCTTTAGCCTATTGATGTGATTGATCACATTAATTGATTTTTGAATGTTGAAAACAACTGGAATAAATTCCAGTTGTTGGTGGTGCATAATTTATTTTATACATTGCTGGATTCAATTTGGTAATATTTTGTGGAGGATTTTTGCATGTATGTACATGAGCTATGTTGCTCTATAGTTTTCCTTTCTTATAATATTTTTTTCTGTTTTTGTTTTGGGCTAATGCTGGCCTCATAGAAAGAGTTAGGCAATGTACTCTGCTTCTGTTTTCTGGAAGAGACTGTAGATAATTGGTATAATTTCTTCCTTAAATGTTTGGTAGAATTCACCACTGAAACCATCTGGGCCTTGTGTTTTCTTTTTTAGAAAATTATTAATTTTTGACTCAATACTTTCAGTAGTAATAGGCCTATTCAGATTATCTATTTCTCCTAATGTGACCTTTGGTAGTTGTGTCTTTTAAGGAATTGGTCTGTTTCATCTAAGTTATCAAATTTATGGGCATGGAATTATTCATAATACTATTAATTTTTCTTTTAATGACCATGGGAAAAGTAGTGATGATCCCTTTTTCATTTCTGATATGAGTAATTTGTGTCTTCCCTTTTTTCTTGGGTAGCCTTACAGATGATCATCCATTTTATTGTTTTTTTCAAAGAACCAGCTTTTGGTCCACTGATTTTCTTTATTGGTTTCCTGTTTTTAATTTCATTGATATCTTCTCTAATTTTTATTATTTATTTTGTCCTGCCTTCATTATGCTTATATTGTTCTTCTTTCTGTGCTTTCCTAATATGTAAGCTTAGATTGTTGACTTTACATCTTTCTTCTTTTCTAACATATGTGTCTTGATGCTATGAATTTCCTCTAAGCACTGCTTTTCCTGCAATCTACCAATTTTGCTAAGTTGTATTTTCATGTTGAGTTCATAATATTTTATTTAATTTATTTTTTTGTTTAAAATGGTAATTATCTAAGAAGATATGTTTTTTAAAAAAATTATTTATTTATTTATTTATTCATTTATTTTTGGCTGCATTGGGTCTTTGTTGCTGAGTGCGGGCTTTCTCTAGTTGTGGCAAGAGGGGGCTACTCTTCATTGTGGTGCACGGGCTTCTCATTTCAGTGGCTTCTCTTGTTGCAGAGCATGGGCTCTAGGCACGCGGGCTTCAGTAGTTGTGGCACGCGGGCTTCAGTAGTTGTGGCATGCGGGCTTCAGTAGTTGTGGCTCGCGGGCTCTAGAGCACAGGTTCAGTAGTTGTGGCACACAGGCTTAGTTGCCCTGTGGCATGTGGGATCTTCCTGGACCAGGGCTTGAACCTGTGTTCTCTGCATTGGCAGGTGGATTCTTAACCACTGCACCACCAGGGAAATCCATAGTTCATAATATTTTAAAATTCCTCTTGAGATTTCTTCTTTGACCCATGTGTTATTTAGAAGTCTTCTGTTTAATCTCCAAATATTTTGGCATTTTTCCAGCTATCTTTCTGTTATTGATTTCTTGGTCAACTCCATTATTGTCTGAGAGCATACTCTGTATGATTTCTAATCTTTTAAATTCGTTAAGGTGCGTTTTATAGTCTGTGATGTGGTCTATGTTAGTAAATGTCCTTGTGAGCTTCAGAAGAATGTGTATTCTGCTGTTGTTGGATGAATTATTCTATAATGTTAATTAGACACAATTGATTGATGATGCTGTTCAGGTCATCTATGTCTTTACTGATTTTCTGGTTGCTAGATCTGTCAATTACTGATAGAGTAGTGGGTTTGTCCACCAGTTTTTGCATCATGTATTTTGGTGCTCTTTTGTTAGGTGCATACGTGTCAAGAACTGTTATATTTTCTTGGAGAATTGACCACGTTATCATTATGTATCCTGCCTTATCTCTAATAATTTCCTTTTTTTCTGAAGTCTGCTTTGTCTGAAATTAATATAGCTACTCCAGCTTTCTTTTGATTTGTGTTAGCATGGCATATCTTTCTCCATTCTTTACTTTTAATCTATCTATGTCTTTTCATGGGTAGTACAGGTACCTCTTAACAGAGTATAACAGAGTATTCCCAGTTCCTTCCTCCTGTCCCTTATAACATTGTTGTCATTTATTTCACTTATTCATATGCTACAATCTCCCAGTGTATTGTTGCTATTATTACTTTGAAGAATTATCTGTTAGATCAATCAAGAATAATAAAAAGGTATATATTCTGTTTTACTTTCATTTATTCCTTCTCTGATGCTGTTCCTTTTTTATGTAGACCTGAGTTTCCGACCAATATCACTTACCTTCTCTCTGAAGAACTTCTTTAACATTTCTTGCAAGGCAGGTCTACTGGCAACATATTCCCTCAGTTTTTGTCTGAGGGGCTTTTGAAGGATGAATTTGCTAAATGTAAAATTCTAGGTGGACTTTTTTTTTTCTTTCAACATTTTCACTGTTGAAGAGTGGAATAAATATTTCACTCCACTCTCTTCTTGCTTGCATGGTTTCTGAAAAGTCCGGTGTAATTCCAATCCTTGTTCCTCTGTAGGTAAAGTGGATTTTCCCCTCTGATTTCCTTCAAGATTTTCCCCTGTCTTTGGTTTTCTTCAGTTTGTATATGATATGCTGAGTTGTAGATTTTATGTTATTTTTCCTACTTGATATTTTCTGAGCTTATTGGATCTGTGGTTTGGGATCTGTCATTAATTTTGGTAAAATATCAGCCATTATTACTTCAAATATTTCTTCTGCTCTTTTCTGTTATACTTATCTAGATATTTACAGTTTTTTTGTTCTTCCTTTATTCCTAAGGTTTCAAATTTCCTCCCAGTATTATTTTCCTCGTATCTGAAGAAATTATGTCAGCAACTAAGAGCAGGTCAGCTGTTTATGAATTTAGTTTCCTTTGTTTGAGAATGTTTTTATTTTACCTGTACTATTGAAGGATATTTTCACTAGATATAGAATTCTGGGATGACAATTCTTTTTTTTTTTTTCCAGCATGTTAAAAATACCATGCCACCTCCTTCTCTCCTCCATGGTTTCTAATGAGAAATATACAGTCCTTTGTAACATTGTTCCCCATAGGTATTGCATCATATCTTTCTGATTGTGTTCAGGACTTTTTGTCTTTATTTTTCAGAAGTTTGACTATAATGTACATTGGCATGCATTTCATTGGGTTTGTCCAATTTGAGTTTTCCTCATTTTCTTGAATTTGTATTTTTTTTTCTTTTGCTAAGCTTGAGAAGTTTACAGCCATTATTTCTTCAAATATTTTTTCAGCATTCCACTATTTTTCTTATTCTAGACTCTGAGGACACTACTGTTAAAACTTTTTTTTATTGTCCCACAGGTCTCTGAGGCTCTTTTCACTTTTTTTAAACCTTCCTCTTTTTTTTGTCTCTACATTTCAAAATGGGTAATTTCTGTTGATTTATCTTCAAATTCACAGAATCTTTCCTCTGCCCTCTCCATTCTGCTAATGAGTCTATCTAGTGAATTTTTAATTTATTTTTGTATTTTTCAATTTTAACATTTTTACTTGGTTCTTTTATATATCTTTTATTTCTTTACAAATACCTTTGTATTTTACTGTTTGCTTCAAGAGTGTTCATAATTGCTCATTTGAGCATTTAAAAAATATCTGCTTTAAAGTCTTTATCAGAAAATTCTGACATCTGTATCATCTCATGACTGACCTCTTGATTGTCTTTTCCTAGGTGAGTGGAGATTTTTGTTGTCTTTCATATGCCTAGTTATTTCGGACTTTATCATGGACATTTTGAATATTACATTATGAGATTCTGGGTCTTTAAATCTTATTGAACATGTTGATATTTTTGTTTTTAATCAGGTAATCCATCTGGTTCAGTTCAAACCAAGTGCCAACACTCTTTCTGTGGGCTGAGGTTCCTATGCCAGTTTAGTTTTCAAAACACTTGCTGTGCTATTTGAATCTGTCTGCATGTGTGCCACCCAGTAGCCAGACTTGGACCTGGGTTGTGGTCTATCTTTTAGTTCAGTTCTTGAAATCGTTGGTATGCCGATTCAGACCAGATCCACACGTGCCCAGGTTGGGAGTGAGACTAGGAGTTCATAAGCAACTTTATGGGGTTGCATACATGAGCTCCTCCCACTTCAATCTCCCCAATATTTTCTCATTCCCTGGGGCTCTCCTTTTTTGTCTTTTAGCCAGAAACCCCCTACTTTCATAATTATACTACTGTCAGGGCCAAGCAGCAAGAGGACAGAAAGAATGTAAAAAAGTAATGGGCTTAGCTCTGCTCTCTTGGAGCTACACCTCAGCTGAATGGAGAGAAAAGTTGCCTCCTTCAGAGTTTTGGCTCTTGCAAACTGCTGAGCCAAGTGCTGCTGCTACTGCCACTGCTATAGCTGCATGATCACCTAGAGGCTGTTCACCAGGGTTTTCCTCCAACTTTATGAACATTAGTAGTTTCCTTTCCTGTACCTCCAGCCAGAATTAGAGAGCTTCTTTTGGGACTTTCTCTTTCTCTGTCTGTACCATAGTGCTTACTTTTGGGTTTCTGTCTGCCTTGATTTCTGGCCAGGGGCTATAGGAGGGGATAAAATGCTAAACTCACTGCTGGGTTGGTGATGCCTCCAATTCTGGTATTCTTCCTTGCAACCCCTGCTGCTATTTACCTTTTAAATAGATGCTCAGTGTAGTCTGCCCAGGTTCTGTGGTTAATTTCAGTGAGAGAAAAGTCTTACTTACTCCAACTTACCTGGGTCAAATCTCAATTCCATTTTTTAGAGTAATTTTGCTTTGTTGCAGGAAATGATTCTTTTTCTTTTTGAAATCAAAGTTTAAAAAAAGTTAAAACTTAATTAACTGGAACTCTTGAGTACCTAAAAATGTTTCTTCTTGGTTATAGCAATTTTAAGATTTTATTGGGGTGATGCCTTAAGTACAACAAATATTCTGCTAACTTTGACTACTTTCTCTCTCCCTGTTCCCCAGTTGACACGTAAAAGATGGTGATTGAATGCAAAAGGCTAGTACACTAAGTGGAAAAGTGGGATTTTAACTCAAGTATGCCTAATGTCATGGCCTAAGCTTTTTGCCACCATACACTGCTGTCTTCTTAAGTTAAGTAAATACTGCCACATACCTGCAAATATTACTGGCTGTGATATATTTACTGTTCACTCGCTTGACCTTCCTCCCCAATCTCTGTAAGAGGGGTATATTTCCTTACCCCATTAATGTCGAGTTTGGCCATGTGATTTTCTTTGGCCTAGTGGCAAAGCAGGTGGGCTCCCTAGTTGTGGCTCACTGGCTCCTTTAGTTGTGACACGTGTGCTCCTTAGTTGCAGCCGGCAGGTTCCTTAGTTGCGGCTTGCTGGCTCCTGAGTTGTGGCACGTGAGCTTCCTAGTTGTGGAAGGCGGGCTCCTTAGTTGCAGCTCGTGGGCTCCTTAGTTGTGGCATGCGAACTCTCGGCTATGGCATGCATGTGGGATCTAGTTCCCCGACCAGGGATCAAACCCAGGCCCCCTGCATTGGGAGTGTAGAGTCTCAACCACTGCGCTACCAGGGAAGTCCCTAAAATGATTGTTGTTTCAAGCTTTTTAGTCTAGGGATGGTTTGCTATGCAACATTATTGCAACTGACAGACTGATTATGACCATATAAATATTTGGTTGAGGACTTATGTTTTCACATGAAATTTAAATGAACGTATGATTTTGATTTAAATTCTAAAGCCTAGGGATACCTTTTAAATCTCTACTCTCTTCACTGCTTATTCTATTTCCAGGCCTCTTCTCCTAGAAGATAGGTCTTGCTGAGGAATGGGATTTTCTTCTTTTTTATTTCCAGCTCTGCTAGTTCTGCCAAATTTTGCTAGTTTTATTTGGGGCTTCAGAGCCTGGTGGGGACTTACTGTATGAGGCATCAAAGTTCCTACTTCCCTCAACTAAATTTGTTATTCTTGGTCCCCTTTGCAAATGCAGCATCAGCGTCTATAGGTCTCTTGGTATGGATTCTGCTGACGGGAAGCCACAGGTCACACGGTTGTGTGCTGGTGCATTCCCCATGACTCTGTTTTTCCCCACGTGGTGAACTTTAGAAAAGAATCTAGACAGACTTGGACTTGGATACGATTTCTATCCTTTCATATTTGCAGGACTAGGGGTAAGTTACCATCTCTAAGCCTGTTGCCTCAAATGTGAGGTGGGGTGATAATCTCTGGCTAGCCTCCCTCACAGCAGTGTCGTGAACTTCAGGAGCTCAGTAAAGGTTAAAGGCATCTTATGTTTCTTGTTGTTTCCCCTGAGTATGTTCAGCAAACTAGTAGCTAGTAGCAGTCACCACCAGCGTTCTCTTCTTACATTTCTTCAGAGAGGGAGTCTTCATGGAGCTGGGGCAAGGCAATGCCATTTCACTCCCTCTGGCTTTTGACACAGCCTGGGCTCAGCAGTCTCACTCTTGCCTCTGCACCCTTCTTCCACCACCTGGGTAGGAGGATCCGAAACACACACACCATCTGCTTAGGACTCAGAGAATCCTGTTTCCTCAACGACAGAAATGCCGGTGTCAAAGAGAGTCTGTTTGAGGAACTGAAGCAGTGGCAGGCTGCCCTTGGCTTGACATTGCTTTTGGCTTCTTACGGTTCTCCTCACTAGTTGCTCAAAGGCAGAGCGCGTGGCCTAGAGGCTAAAGAAAAAATGTCTAGGCCAGCTGCTTTCTACCGGATGCGTGGGACCCAGTGTTGTTTTGCAAAAAATAAGGCAGCTCTTCTACCTCATTCTTGGTGGTCTTTTAGAACCACACAACAGGTGGAGCCTGGAAAGGAGTATGATTATGATGGCATTTACCCTTTGGTTCATAAGCTTAATTGGTAGGACTTTATGGTGGAAGAGAACTCATTATTTACCATGTGTCAGGTGCTTTACATTCTTTACGTCATTTATTCTGATTTAGTTCTGACATCAGCCCTTTCATCCCCATTTTACAGATCAAAAAACTTAGGCTTAGAGTAAGTAAATGAACAGAGTCAGAGTTTACACCCATATCTGTCTGAATCCAAAGCTTGTGTTTTCCATGACATCACGCAGCCACTGTTTACTTTTTTCTTGTTTTTGGTCATTCTGGGAGTATGATAATATGTGCTCTGCCATCACTTTGATAAACAGTGGTTAGAGCCAGGATATGGAATCAGACAGCCCTGGCTTTGAATTCTGGCCCTATCATTTATCAACTGTGTGATCTTGGAAAATGTATTTAACCTCTCTGAGTCTCAGTTTCCTTATAGGACCAATAAAAGTGTTTCTCTCATAGGGTTTTGGGAAGATTAAATGAGATGATACATATGAAGGGCCTTGTGTAGTGCCTGACATAGTGCCTGGCACATATTAAGCATTCAATATATATTGACTAAAAAAATAATCTGTCTCACAGTAGAAATATCATTGGAGCCCAGATCTTTTCTGTTTGCTCTTACAAGACATCAGCAGGTTTTTGAGAATTTTGTTATAGGAGGTTAGAGCTAGAGGGGGTCTTGGGGTTGGTTAGTCCAAGCTCCTCATTTTGAATATGGTTAAACTGAGGTTCAGAGAAGGGGAGTGACTTGAATTTGTGTTATCTTCCGCTGCTCCCAGGTGCACCTCCTGATAAAGTCAGTGACCTTGGGCAAAGTCATGTTTCTTGGCCTTGCTTTATCTGTTTGAAAACTGGCAAGGATCCCTCCCCTTCTATTTACCAAGGCTGAGATTTATAAGGAAAAATGAGATTTTAGGTATTTATGATTAGAAAAGCATATATTTCCTCTAGTATCCCTCTCCATTTCCATACTCCACATACCCTTATATTTCCCAGGCCAGGCTTGCAACCCAAGGCGTGTCCTCCAGCTCTGGATATCTCTTACCCTCTTCACCATCATCACTGTCAAAGTTTTCTTGTCCTGTGTCCCACTGCCTTTAGGACCTTTTCTCTGTCAAACTTACCTGATAAAGTGAATTATAGGTTAATGTGTTAATGGTCTAATGTATTACCTTTCCCAAATATTAGCAGGATGTGTCCCTCAAAGAAATGATATACAGTGAAAATTCATGCATGAAGACATTAGGTTATGGAAGAGAACAATTTGAGTAGGTGGCTTTCTTCTCATACCACCTGAGTGGCCACTTGGAAAATATCTATGCTTTGGAGTGTCCTTTGAGGAAGGTAGGGAATCTTCTTAGGGTGACAATTAGGTGTGACTTTCCCTTGTTAGCCTTTTGTATCAGTAGGTGGGCAGAAGAAGAAGTTGCCTCAGCTGTTGGTGATGGGGCCTGGACTGCTTGGGTTTTGGAGTGGGAGGATGATATTTGAGACCTTCTATAGAGTATTTAATGGAATGAGGAGTGAGATGTGTTTGAATCTGGATAAACCCAGCAACAGGAATCCTGTTACAATCAAGGCTGGGGCATTTCTTGTCATTCCTTTGAAGGCAGTAGGTTTCTACAGGTCACAAGAAAGCTGGTGCTCATCTTCATCATCCTCTCCAGGCCCTTCAGGAGAGACCCCAGCGTACTGTACTGGCTGAACCTAAAGGCTGGGCCAGCCCTGGTAATTGGCATGGGAACCAATTCTTCCCCACCAGTATGTCCAGTGAGGGACTGAAATAGGGACTCTTGCTGTGTTGCCATTAGTGCTCCGTCTCTTCCTATTTTTAGTCTCAGTGTATTAGAGCAAGCGTTTGTGGGCATTGTCTAGTTCACCACTGCTGGGGGTGACTTGCCAAAAGTTGCAGAGTGAACTCATGGCTTAGTGAGGCCTATAGCTCAGGGCTCCTGATGCCCTACTTTGTGCTCTTTCTTGTGTACTACAGTGTCTCTGCTGTGTGAGTTAAGAGAGCACAGGTAGCTGGCATGGTTTCCAGAAGACTCCTGGTTTTTATTTACGTGGGTATACATGTACACACATGATGTGTGGGTGTACGTGTGTGCATAGTGCTTAGAACAGTGGCTGGCAGATACCCTCATACATTTTAGCTATCATTATTACAACTGATAATATTTTATATACACATAGCTCAAATGAGGGCCTGAAGACTCAGTAGCCCACTCTTCTTAGTTTATTGATCAAAGCTTATGGAATTCTCTCATATCCCTTAAATCCTCAGAACAATCTCATGGGGTCAGCATTCCTGATGTTGTTATCCCAATGCACAGATGAAATAATAGGCTTAGAGAAATTGAATGACTGGACCAGGACACACAGCAAATCAGTGATGGAGCTGAGCTGACCAAGGCCAGTACTCATGCTCTTACACCAGAGCCTCCTTCCCAAGAGCTGCAGAAGAAGTAGTACAGTAGGTACAGGTCCTAAACGCACGGCAGGTCGGCACTTGACCTGCAAGACCAGATTCAGGGAAGAAGGGGAGCTGTTGTGTGTAAGCAGAAGATGCCTGGAAGAAGATGCTGAGGGCAGGGGCACCTCAGAGAAACTTTGCTTATCAACCAATTCTGTTAGGACCAGCCATGCTCATGAGAGTACCTCACCTCATCTCAGCTCCCTCTCCACGTGTGCTCAAGAAATGCCATCTCATTGGAATAAAACTGACAAAAATAATGAATTCAAATCAAACTGAGAGGCTCCACCATGAGAACATGATATAGCAATGTATCTGAGAAAAAGAAGGTGGGGGTAAGGAAAGAGAGAACATGAGAGAGGGAGGGAGATAGACATGAAAGCATTTCACAGGCAAGATCTGAACATATAAAATATGGAGGTAAAAAGCAAGCAGCTGTGTGAGAACAAAAGAATGTTCTGCTCCTCCCTTATTATGCTTGCTGCCCAGATTCTTCAATTGCAGCTTCTACTAAATAATAATGTGGCCTCTCTCTTTGCTCCCAGCTCAAAGAGAATGCTAAAACAGCACAACACTCAAAGTTACAGTACAGCCACAGATAAAAGTTGATGACATGGAAATCGTACCGCTCACCAGCACACACACTTTAGCAACCCCTACTGGAGAAGCACAATGATAGCAAATGTAATGAACAAAGAAGGAAAACACTGTTGAGCTAAGATGGGAAAAGGAGCCTTTCTTTGGTTCCCGCTGGAGTGTTTTGATGATTACTAATGTCTGTAGTGCTCAATTTTGCAGCAGAAAGTTGGAGTGGAAGGAGAGGCTAGTTACTCCAGTGTCTTAATTCTCAAAAGGCCACAGCTGTCTTAAAAGTGAAAGTCACACATCAGATACAATCACAGACATTAATTTCTAGGTTCTTTTGCAGGCTATAAAAGTTGAAGAGGAAGTTGAACTCTGAATTCTACCCATTTTCAGGAAGTCATGAGATGACCAAAGGAAATTCTAGTTTTTAGAAAGGAAGTAATGATGGATTGATTGTATGAAACACAGACTGGCAAACTTGATGTCAATCTTGTTGAGGTAATATACCCAAAAGGTATGGGTACAGATCTGGACAGTGTTAATATGATGATTTCTAGTAACAAGATATAGGATTCTGTCCTCAACTTGTTTAAACATTTTTATTAACGACTTGGTTGAAGTTATAAAAAAACAGGCTTATCAGATTTACCAGAGGGATGGTAAACACAGTGGGAGCCAGAATTAAGATTCTGCAAATATGACAGGTTTGGTAGATGGGCTGAATCCGCAAAATGAAATGTAATAGACATAAGCATAAAATACTATGGGGGAAGGCCAAGAAAGTGATTACCTAAATACAGAGTGTGGCTTAACAGAGCTCATGTAAAACAAATTTAGGAGTTTTAATATACAGTGAGCTCAAATATAAGTTAGCTATGAGTTGTGTCTATGCGTTTTTAAAGATCCATTAATATGGTGGGTCACACCTTTGGCTTCCCAGGCTTCGACCCAGCTCAACTGAATAAGAATCTCTGAGGGTAGAGCCTAGAACTCAGTATGTTTAAAGCTCCCCAAGCAATTCCAATGGGAAACCTTAAGTTGATAATCACTGTGATAACAGAATGTGAGAGAATTTATAATTCCATTGTAATGTGTATTGGTCAAACTACCCCTAGAATTTTTCATTTAGTCTTAGACAACACCTTTTACAAAATGGAACCAATTCAGAGCAGTGTGACCAAGATGGTAAGGGGACTTGAAGTCGTGCCGACTATGCCATGAGGAACTGAGTATGAGCTGTCTCAGGGAAGACATCAAAGCTGCCCTCAAATGAATGTGCCAGAGGCATTACCTTTGCACTGTTTGGCTCCAGAGATAAGAACTAGAATCAAGAAGATGAAGTAACATGGAGGCAAATTTTAACTCAATAAAAGGAATAATATTCTCTCAGGGCTGTCTAAAGATATAATGGGCTGCCTCAGAAAGAAACGATCGCCTTATAATCTGGGGACTCCAAGACAAAGCTGCTTAACCGATTAGAGAGGAGAGTGTGGAGAAGGCTCATGTTGTTCAACACTCTTGGTGGTATATGCCAGAAAACCAGTTCAAAAAGCTTAAAAATGGACTCGATTGTATCATATAACAAGGAAGTGACTTCAGGGGCTCTGATTAGAGGGATCGAGTGATGTCATCAGGCTCTGTCTCACCATTTTTTTTTTTTTGGCCCTGTTTGTCTTTGCTTTCCTTTATTCTGCATTCAGCCTCTCTCCATGTGGTGTCCTAGCAACACTAGGAGAGAGAGAAAATTTTTTTCTGATACTTCTCCAAATAGTCCTGGGAGAAACACTGATTCTAAATGGACCAATGTGGCCAGAAAGAGGGTGGAGGATGGTGTGTGTGTGTGTGTGTGTGTGTGTGTGTGTGTGTGTGTGTGTGTGTGTGTTGGGAGGAGGGTGGGGGAACTGGATGCACAAAACAATAGAGGCCTTAGGCATTGGAGAAGACTGAATAAGTGAAGATCCCTCCCAGCCCTGAGATTTTAATATTATTTGACAGTATGGCCAGAATGCAGCAATAAGTACAGAACACTAAGGCTTCTCTATGGCTCATTAAATATAATCTTTTCTCTGGTCGGGTCCATCTGTTCTTCATGTCCTTCCCCATCTTCACACCTTTGCTTGTGCCGCTTAATCTTTCTAAAAAAACCTCCACTGACTACATTCTAACCCATCGTTAAAGACTCATCTCAAGGCCTGCTTCTTCCTCTGTCGTAGCTGTGCCAGCCGCGCTGATCTGCACCTCCTTTGAACTGCTACAGTACTCTTCACAATTACACATTTCCTGATGTCATGTGTTGAATTCTTTCTATTTTCAGTATGAGTTAGTCTTATAAATTGTAACTGTATTGTAACTGTGTTTTGAGAACGGGGACAATGCCTCCTCCTTTTCTATTCTCCCTATGCCTAGCATAGAGTGGAAGAGATCTTATGGGCTTGTTCACTGAAATTTATTGATTGACAGTCATTTTTATATATACCCATCCCTTTGCTACTATGTCTGAAGTCTCTGCCATGCAAGTAATAATGGATTAGATGGCAAAGATGGGAGCATTGCCATCAGAAGGCCTCTGTGGAAAAAAGTAACACTACATGAAGAGGGCATTGTAACCCTTTCCTACTTGTATAAGCTCTGCCCTGTGATTCTGCTGACAAGCTGGCTTCCTTGCTTTTGGACTCTAGAAATGGGTAGGTTTCCTTCATTAGAGCCTTCACTCATTCCCTTATTACAGAATAATTTATTCATCACCAATGTTATACCAAGTTCTGTTCTAGATGTGGGAGATACATAGAGTCCCTGTCCTAAGGCACTTCTGGGGAGAAATGGAAAAGCAAAACTAGATAATTATAATACAGCATCATGGAGTTCCAGTTCTGGGGTAGATGGAGTCAGCATCTGTCTCCCCAGTTGTATACAGAGATAAGACCTGAACAGAATGAATGGAGCAGTGAGCAGTCTGAAAGTAAATAGTAGCTGGAGGGGTGGGATAAATTGGGAGATTGGGATTGACATATACACACTACTATATATAAAATAGATAACTAATAAGAACCTACTATATAGCAAAGGGAACTCTATTCAATACTCTGTAATGACCTATAAGAGAAAAGAATCTAAAAGTGGATATATGTATAACTGATTCACTTTGCTGTACAGAAGAAATTAACACAACACTGTAAATCAACTCTACTCCAATAAAAATTAATTTTAAGAAAGAAAGTAAATAGTAGCAAATTGGGAAAGAAATCCAGAATTCAAAGTGCCTCTGAACTGGTGGTGAGTATGCTATTTTTTCCCTTCTGATGTACCCTGGCCTGAACTTAGTACATCAGAATTCTAGAAGTGGCCATCAGGAAGCAGAAAGAGACAGCTCTAGGAGAAGTAATCTAATTCTGGCTCAAGAATGGAAAAGGAAACTCCTAACACTTAGTGTGGAAATCTTCCATTTTTTTCCCTCTTTCTTTTCTCTTTTCTTAATGCTCCAGCTCCCAAGAAATCGTGTGGCGATAGTAGCAGAAGCTGATAATTGGAGCCTGTAGGAGTTAAAATTTGAAGGACAAGGAATCTTCCTCTCTCTTCAGTGGATCTGTGATTCAAAGAGGGGTGGGTCAACTCCCCTTGGTTTTCTTCCTCTCCCCCCAACTGCTTGGACCTAAACAAGGACACGGTTGTAAAAGTGCACAGTAACTAAAGCCTCAGATTTCAGGCCAGAGGACTGAAAAGATGTCTCACGGGGGCAGAAAGTGCCAAGGAGATCACAGAAAGGGAGAAGCTTGGGAAAACGACCCTATAAAGTTGCTTATAAACTCTGGAGCTCAACCTTGTGTGAACATGTATGGATTAGACCCTATTTAGCAGAACGAAAACTTTGAGAACTAAACAGATAGACCACCACCCAGGTCCCAGACTATTTACTGAGTGGTGGATACATGAGACATACTTGGATGGTGCTGTAAAGGCTTTGAAAATGAAACAGACTTGGGAACCACAACATACAGAAGGTGGATCAGAACTTATGCCTGAACCTAACCAGACTGACTTCCCGCTAAAACAGAAATGTCAACATCAACATTCCCCATAGGATTTAAACAAGTTCCAAGGACTCATAAGGCAATATCCAAAGTATCCAGCATACAATCCAAAATTACTAGGCATATGAAGAATCAGGAAAATCTCAATTCACATGAGGAAAGACAATCAACAGATGTCATCCTAGATGACAGATGTTGGAATTATCTGAAAAGATTTTAAACCAGCTATTGTTTATAAAAATACACTAACAAGTAAGGGCAAAATCCTTGAAAGAAATGGAAAAAGAGAAAGCCTCAACAAAGAAATAAAAAACTATAAACAATCACCAAATGAAAGTTTAAGAGCTAAAAATGTACAATAACCAAAAGTAAAACAAAACAAAACAAAACACTGGATGGGCTCAGTAGCAGAATGTGGTCAGGATGATTTCATGACCTAGGATACACTTCAGCTGCTTCTAAAGAACAAATGGAAGTGAAGCAGATGGGGAAGAGTTGTATTAGTTATCTAACTGCTAATAGATAGATAACCACTATTAGCATGTTACCCCCAAACATAGCAGTTTAAAACAGCAAACATTATTATCTCACACAGTATTTGAAGGTCAAGAGTCTGGGAGTGGTTTAACTGAATGGGCCTGGCTCAGTCTCTCCCAAAGTTGCAATTTAACTGTCAGCAGGGTGTAGTCATCTCAAAGCCCCGCTGGGATTGGAGAATACGCTTCCAAGCTCACTCACGTGACTCTCAGCAGGTCCCATTTCTTGTGGGCTGTTCCTTGTCACTTGGCCCTCTCTCTAAGGAACATTACAGCATGGCAGCGGGCATCCCTCAGAGCAAATGATCCAAATGGGAGAAAGAGAAAACCAAGATGGAAGCCACAATCCTTTTTATAACCTCATCTCAGAGGTGATATACCATCACTTCTATTATAATTCTATTTGTTAGAAGTGAGTCAGTAAGTGCAGCCCATACTCAAGGGGAGGGGAGTTAAACTCCACATCTTGACATGGGAAAGTATTAAAGAATATGTGGACATATTTTAAAAATCACCACAAGGGGGGAGATGATTCCAGGTGGAGGGAATCAGATATGCAAAGGCACAAAATCAAGGCAAAGAATTTAAAAGGAACACTCGGGACTGTTTCTGTCTTTATTGAGTTCAGGTGGGCTTATTATTAAGCACTGGTTGATGTGAAGCTTCTCTAAGTGTCAAATAACCCTCCAAAGACTCCTACTTAACTGTCCTATCGATTTTGGGGGAGACAGCAGGTCCAGGTCAGCGCCTCACACTAGGGCATGAATAAGACCTGCAGCTCCCATAGAATTTTGTTTTAGGATCTTGAAACAAAAGAGGAAATAATATATCAAGATGCTTTCTTTAGTTGTATGTGCAGGTCTTTACAGTAGATGGGAAGGTACCCTGGAGTTTTAATTGGAGCCTGATTGTCCTCGATAATACTCCATTCTGCCACTGTCTTCCATCTTCTCACTAGCTAAATCACTAAGTCAGTTCTGCTATAACGTCTGTTTTGAAAACTCGAGTTTGTTCCAATTGATATGTTAAGGAACAATTTGAGCATGACATGAACTTCGTGTTTGCTTGAGAATGATTCCATCAGCAAGAAATGCTAGGTGAATGCAGAAAACAGCACCAAGCTTAACTGAGCTGTGTGGTAAAACATCAAACACACACCTCAAACAGCTGCCGGGCACACGCATCCACATCTAGTGTTACAACTTTCCATCTGATTTCAGATAACACTCCTTCCACCACTTCACAATAGCTCAGAACCTGCTACGCTCACAAGCAAACTTCAGGTCTTTTCAAGGTAAAGTGCCACGTTTATTGTAGTAGTTGTGTATTTCTTAACCATTAACATGTGTAAAATTGTGCTGCCTTTCCTATCTGGTTTAACGTGTCACTGATGTCTTTATTATTGTTCTTCTAATCCCATTTTCCCCATAAACCCTGTGGGTTTTGTTGCTCAATTTTGCATAGTGCAGTGATTTTTAAAAATGCATATATAGTGTTATAGCAAAACTGACTCTATATGCTTGTTTTTTTTGTTTGTTTTTTACTTACCTCGGGCAGTGAATTTGGGTGGACTTGGCAAGCAATGAAAATCAGGTCAGTGAAGATTCTGTGTTGTAGAGGCAAAAAAGAACAAGGAAGAGGAACATTCAAGTACAGTGGAGATGCTTATCTTTGCTGGAGGACCATGCAGAGCCTCTGTCTAAAGATTCCTTTGGTGGATTTTCTCACTAACAGCTATTTGGTATTCTGGCTTCTAGGTCTCCTGCTCTTCTGACCTTGAGTATCCTCATCCACAGCAAGCGGGTCTGTTTCTTTAGACTATAGGGCAGTGAATGGGTAGTGAGACATTGTCAAAGAATTTGGACTTTATTCTCTTGCTTCTCTGACCTTGAGCAAGGCTAGTGGTTCCTGCCGATTTTGTATCCCCTCTGAGAACACACTTTTAAGACCTGCCAGAGAAAATATTGGCAAATGAAGCAACTGACAAGGGATTAATCTCCAAAATATACAAACAGCTCATGCAGCTCAATAACAGAAAAACAAACAACCCAATCAAAACATGGGCAGAAGGCCTAAATAGCCATTTATCCAAAGAACACACATGAAAAGATGCTCAACATCACTAATTATTAGAGAAATGCAAATCAAAACTACAGTGAGGTATCACCGCACACCAGTGAGAATGGCCATCATCAAAAAGTCTACAAACAGTAAATTCTGGAGAGGGTGTGGAGAAAAGGGAACCCTCTTACACTGTTGGTGGGAATGTAAATTGATACAGCCACTATGGAGAACAGTATAGAGGTTCCTTAAAAAACTAAAAATAGAACTACCATATTACCCAACAATCCCAATCTTGAGCATATACCCAGAGAAAACCATAATTCAAAAAGACACATGCACCCAATGTTCATTGCAGGACTATTTACAATAGCCAGGACATGGAAGCAACCTAAATGTCTATCAACAGAGGAATGGATAAAGAAGATATGGTACATATATACAATAGAATATTACTCAGCCATAAAAAGGAATGAAATTGGGTCATTTGTAGAGATGTGGATAGACCTAGAGACTGTCATACAGAATGAAGTAAGAAAGAGAAAAACAAATATCGTATTTTAATGCATATATGTGGAATCTAGGAAAATGGCATAGATTAACTTATTTGCAAAGTAGAAATAGAGACACAGATGTACAGATACCAAGGTGGGGGGGAAGTGGGGTTGGGATGGATTGGGAGACTGGGATTGACATATGTACACTACTATGTATAAAATAGATAACTAATGAGAACCTGCTGTATAGCACAGGGAACTCTACTCAGTGCTCTGTGGTGACCTAAATGGGAAGGAAATCCAAGGAAGAGGGGATATATGTATATGTGTGGCTGATACATTTTGCTGTACAGCAGAAACTAACACAACATTGTAAAGCAACTATACTCCAATAAAAACTTAATTAATTAAAAAAAAAAGACCTGCCAGAGACGTTTGACTTTGGATCTATGACATCTGATGCTGAGGTGGTCATAGTCAAGTTCCAAAGTGGTCTGGGGCATTCACAATATGGAACCGCCTTCTCTTGCTACTGGGACTATATTCAACTCCATGGGAGGAAGTAGGGGTAAGCTTAATTATTTATTCCTCTTTTTCTTCCTTTTCTTCATCATTCTTTCTTTTTCATCTTCATTGAGCCACGTAGTGATTGAGGATTTGGACTCTGGGTCCACATCACTTAATGGTTGTGTGACTTTAGGCCACTTAACCACTCTGCACCTCCATTCCCTCATCTTTAAAACTGAAATTAGAGTGACACCTAACTCAGAGGCTTGTTGTGATGAATGAATGAATGAGATAATTCATGAAAAGCACTTAGAACTGGGCTAGTTGCTGTACACACATGTTCTTAATCAATACCTAAAGTCTGAGGCACCTATATCCATTTAGGATCAAGTGGAGATAAAAAATAAAGTGATTCTGAGCTATTACATTCTGTCAGTGGGGAAAAGTAGTTGCATTTATCCACAATTCTTCAGGACTCAGCTATTGCATAATAAAGGTGCAATTGTAATTACAGTTTCTATTTATGAAGCTTATAAGCATTGACCCATTTCTTTCATTAACTACTGCTCTTACCCTTAGGGCCAAGGCTCTCAAGGTGAAGATGCTTCTATATAACTTTGGGTGAAGATTGAATATTTAGGTTATACAACTCTAACAACAGAGACATGTTTTAGGCTGACCCACCAGTATATTAAATGAAATGTTAAATGAGACCATAATCTAACCAAGGGCACCAATATCTCACCTCACCTGGTTCAGAATTTTGGGGCGAGGTTGGGTGAGCTTCCCCAGTGGCATAGTGTGAGGAGTGCTACCTGTGTCCTGATATTCATGATGGTTAAGGACTACTGTTCCTACCACCCCCCTTTGTCACACTATGCTTATGCCTATGTCTCAGTCCTTCTCTGCCGTCTGCATTGTTCTTCAGTTTCAGGGTCTTTTTAGTCCAGGCTTCAGCTTTGGCTTCTGGGTTTAACTGCATCCAACCAAATCCACTTTACCTCCTAGTTTTCAACTTTTCTTCTCCCCTACCTTGGTCTCGGAACCTTGTCTATTGATGCGTACTTGTAGTAAACCATTATGGAAACTACTGGTAACACAGGTCAACAATTTTGAAAGCTCTAGGCCTTTCTCTGTACTTACATACATTCTGCGTCCCATTTCCTGAACTCTCCCCCAGAGTGGATTTGATCCTTGAATCTGTGCTGAGGTCTCAATGTGTTTTTGTTTGGTTCATGTCAAGCAGTGTTTACATTTAGAAAATAGAATATCCATAAATTCTTCATCCTAAAGGACACATTGATACCATCTGATGAAAGGTGGGCTATCTTGTACATTGTGAAAGATTTCTCACTATCAACAAAGCTGTAAGGTCTAATAGAACATTGATTTTTAAACTTAAAAATTGTTAAAATTTTCCATTTGAACCATTTTTTAAAATTTATTTATTTTATTTTTGGCTACGTTGGGTCTTTGTCACTGCACACGGGCTTTCTCTAGTTGCGGCGAGCGGGGGCTACTCTTCGTTGCTGTGCGCAGGCTTCTCATTGCAGTGGCTTCTCTTGTTGTGGAGCCCAGGCTCTAGAGCACAGGCTCAGTAGTTGCGGCACACGGGCTTAGTTGCTCCGTGGCATGTGGGATCTTCCCAGACCAGGGCTCGAACCCGTGTCCCCTGCATTGACAGGTGGATTCTTAACCACTGCACCACCAGGGAAGCCCCATTTGAGCAATTTTTAAGTGTACCATTTAGTGAGTGACGTTAAGTACATTCACACTGTTGTTAAACCATCACCACCATCCATTTCCAGAACTTTTTAATCTTCCCAAACTGAAACTCTGCATCCGTTAAACAGTATCTCCCAATTCCTCCTTCCCTCCAGCCCCAGGCAACCACCATTTTACTTTCTGTCTTTATGAATTTGACTACTATAGGTCCCTCATATAAGTGAAATCATATGGTATTTGTCCTTTTATGGCTGGCTTATTTTATTTAGCATAATGTCTTCAAGGTTCCTCCATGTTGAAGCATGTGTCAGAATTTTCTTCCTTTTACAGGCTGAGTAATATTCCATTGTTTGTATATATCACATTTTATTTATCCATTTATCATTAGCCATTTTGAATAATGTTGCTACGAACATGGATGTACAAATATCTGTTTGAGTTCCTGCTTTCAATTCTTTTGGGTATATACCCAGAAGTGGAATTATTGGATCATATGGTAATTCTATGTTTAATTTTTTGAGGAACAATCATGCCATTTTCACAGCAGCTGCACCATTTTATATCCCCACCAACAGTGCGCAAGTGTTCCAATTTCTCCACATCCTCCACATCACTTGTTATTTTCTATTTCTATTTTTTTGTAATAGTCATCCTAATGGGTGTGAAGTAATATCTCATTGTGGTTTTGACTTGCATTTCCCTGATGATTAGTGATGTTGAGCAGCTTTTCCCTGTGGTTATTGGCCATTTGGATATCTTCTCTGGAGGAATGTGATATGATCAGTGGCTTATTTGCTCTCACAAATTCCTATAGCCTCTGGGAATTCTCCTGATACTTGGGGACATGAATTTGAAAATAACGTCTTTCTCTGGGGACTGGAAGAGTTTTCTGTCATTTTCTTCAAGTCCTTTTCCCATTTTTAACTGGATTGTTTATATTTTTGCTGTTGGATTTTTAAAAATATAAATTTATTTATTTAGTTAATTAGTTTTGGCTGCGTTGGGTCTTCGTTGCTCCACGCGGGCTTTCTCTAGTTGCGGTGAGCGGGGGCCACTCTTGGTTGCGGTGCACGGGCTTCTCATTGCGGGGGTTTCTCTTGTTGCGGAGCACGGGCTCTAGGCGCACAGGCTTCAGTAGTTGTGGCTCGCGGGCTCTAGAGCGCAGGCTCAGTAGTTGTAGCACATGGGCTTAGTTGTTCCGCGGCATGTGGGATCTTCCCGGACCAGGGCTCGAACCCGTGTCCCCTGCATTGGCAGGCGGATTCTTAACCACTGCGCCACCAGGGAAGCCCTGGGTTTTTAAACTTTTAAAAATTGTGGGACTCTGCGTTCAAATGAAGTATTTCAGGAAATCTCAATGCATAAAACAGATTAAAACAAAGATGCCCCAGATAGTTGGGGAAGAGATGGAGCCTACCTCTTCACTCTTTCTTTCCATGGCAGCCCTGAGAGGGCTCCTTGATACCCTTAATGCTGCTTTTTAGCTCTTTGGGAAAACTACTGCCCACTGGCATTTAGAAAGAGATCCATGCTTCTAAATATCTGAGGAGACATAGATATTCACAAAGAAAGACTCACGTCTATGTTTTACCAGCTTCAAATATTGACCATGACAAGAGAAATGTGGTGATTTTTTACTGGAGCACGTTAGTGTTGTTTTGTCACTTAGTTCCCAAAGACACACATAGCTATTGATCCTTCCACATATCAAGGGAAGCTCATAAATTATTGGGGAAGTGTCAACAAAAATGAAGAAAATGATAGAAAACTCTTCTAGACCCAGAGAAAGACATTATTTTCAAATTCATGTCCCCCAGTATCAGGAAAATCCCAAGAGGCAATGAGCATTTGTGAGAGCAAATAAGCCACTGATCATATTGCTATTTATCACAGTTGCTCAATTCTTGCTTCAGCCTTCAGACCTTGTTGAATCAGGAGAATTTTAAAAAGTGAGTGTTTGTGGGCTTAAAGGGGTTTTTGAGTTTGAAAGTAAAGTTCTGAGAATAGTCCTATGATTCTGGAAGCTACCAGCTGGCCCTCAGCCAAGTGGTTAAGACTCGTCTCCCTTTTGAGGGTCCTACTCCCTGCTTTGGGTGACAACCTTCTAGGATGTTCATGTTGTCTGTGCAGGGTCCCCCCCCCACCCCTACCTCTTCCCCATTGGAATTCTCTATCCCCTGCCACCTTGAGAACCCAAATGCCCTTCATATCCAGACCACTACTCTTTGTGAGCAAGTAGGAAGCCCATCAATAGCACAGCACTTTTACTTGCCTTGACTTCTGAACAATTGAGAAATTTAAAGGACTCTGGAGATAGAGTCTAAAATATTAGCTTTAATATGGATAAAAGGTTAGAATGGAAGATGCGGCTTATAGCTATGAGCAAGCGGGCTTTCCAGTACTGTGCTCCTGCGTTAGGGAGACTTACCCCCTTGGTCACAAATTGTGCCCTAGCACCGCAGGACGCTATTACAGGGGCAGGCCCCTCTCACTGTTTGGCAGAAATCGGAGCAGAGCACAACTCCTCTGTAGTCTGCCATATCCTGGGCAGAGCTATGCATGCAGAGTGCCTTGTCCCAAGCTTTTCAACTACAAGCTCTTCTCTACAGGTACTGAAAGGAACATCCAGAGTGGGAAGAAGAGTCTCCCCTAATAATCCTCCATTTATTTTTCTCTTAACTCACTGCGTTTAACCGTCAAGCCATCTCCATGGAGGGAGGAAGTCAGCAGTTTATGCGGACAGTCCTCTCCCACCTTGAGGAGGCTACTTCCCCAATAGCAATTACTGGGACCACTGATGGGCAGTATAGATGGTAGTGCACATTTCAGAAGGCTCTGAAATGTGTTCGAAGACTACGTTAATTAAATCAATATCAAGATCATGCCATGCTCAAGGATGAAAATGTAGTCCCTATTCTATTTCCCTTTTCAAATGATGTCCAGCTACATTAAGTTGCCTAAGGGAGCATATCCAGTAAGATCAAAGGACAGCATTAATAATAGCAGTGTGCTACACTAATGTGCAACAATAAGATGCCACTCATTTGAATATAATCTGCCATCATCACATTTCCAGGGGGATGTTAAAGTCCCAATATTAACCCCCCTTGTACTTTTCAGTTAAAGTCCAGAGAAATAAAAGTACACACTTCTTAAATTCCAAAGTTCAAACTAAAGTTTTCTTGTCCTCATGAGGGAAAGCACGAAGAAATTAAAGACCAAAAGCTAGCTCCTTAGCTTCTTAATCTGCTCAGCCTTAACTAGGAAAGTTCTCAAGGCCTGTGCAGAGTTGGGGGTTCTTTAGCAGTTTTAGCACGTGCAATTTCTTACTGGACTGGGTATGGTCACTTCAGGGCCCTAGCATTTGTATTAGTTCAATGCCAAGTCTCTGATGTTTCACTTAGTTCAAAGAATTAATAGAACTGACGAGCCAATCATATCACTGGCCCCATAATTCCCAGTTGGCAAACAAGCACACAGTAAACGGTCTGTGATAGTCACCTCATGGCTCACATTGATCCCTGCTTCCTAGAATTCACCCCTTGTGGAGTCCTTTTCCCTTGTGTGTTTGCTGGACTTTGCTTCTAACAAATAGAACATGTCAGAGTGGTGGGGTGTCACTTCAGTAATTAGGTTACAAAGGGCTGTGACTTCCATCTTTGCAGCAGTCTCTCCCTCTCTGGCTCTCTTCACTTGCTTGAGTTGAAGAAGTCAGCTGTCCTACTGTGAGCTGCCCTTGGAAGAAGCCATGTGGCAAGGAACTTGCCAGCAAGGATGAGGCCCTCAGTCTCTGAGGAACTGAATTCTGGCAACAGCCATGTGAGAGGACTTGGAAGTGGATCCTCCTTTACCTGAACCTTGAAGTGACTGTAGCCATGCATAACACTTCGACTGCAGCCTTTGACGGGCCCTGACATGGAAGGTCCAGCTAAGCTGTACCCAGTTCCTGACCTACAGAAACTGAGATAATACATGTTCTCATTTTAAGCAGCTAAGTTTGGGGATAATTTGTTAGGTAGTGACAGACAACTGATACATAGGCCAATCCACAGTCCCTAGAGAAGTTATCCCAGGCAAAATTATATTGTCCATATCCAGTACTCAGAATTGCTAAAGTTTGTGGCAGAAACTCAATATTATCTGAAGGAGAAATGATAGATGGAAGAAATCTTGGTTGTAGCCTTGCCAGGGAGGCCAGTCTATCCAAATATCTGGAGTCCATGGTCTGTGAACTTCAACTCAATTTGGAGAAGTTTCTCACCCAGCGGTTAATTTTGGCTTTGTATATTTAATAGCCAATTGCATAATTATAGAAACCAGACTCTTGGCCCAATATAAACCTCAATAGACTGCCAAGTTCGAAATATCTTGTCTAAATACTGAAGTCCAAGACCTACAACCACGTGCCCTGGCTCTACCCAGAGATTCTCGTGTTATTTTAGTCTGCTAATTCTAGCTCTTGCCTATTTCTCCATGGTCTTGGTCCAATGCATCAGGTGTTTGGCTTTGAGGAAGTCCAATGAATAGCACCTTGAATTCTGAGCCGACAGATACTTAAGAAAAGGAGCAAGGCAGATGGGAAATGAAATTTGCCCCTTTATTCCCAAGTAAGCTGATATTAGAAAATGTAGCTTAGATCTGTGGATAAGTGAGCTTCCTAACACTGCATCCCAGAGGTATCCACCCAGAGGCTGCACGAGACCATTGCATTGCCTTTCCCCTCGCTATGGATATTTATGTTCATGTAAAACTTTCTGCTTAGAGGAGCAGAGCAGGACACACACTCTCTGTTGAGAGCTTTAATTCCAAGAGCAAGGGTAGGTCAAGGGGATGCGACAGACAGGACAGGCTTTTTCTGACCACTTAGGTAAGTCCCTCTTCCTGGAAGGAAATGAGGAGCTAGAGTCATGGAAAGAAATATCGGGAGTGAGGAAATGTGTTCTCTGCATATCCTAGTTGTCAAATAAGGCTGATTAAATCCCTACCATGGTGATAATGAGCGATTATCATTCAGGGTTGTTCAGGGGCTAGTGTAAAGTAAGAAGGAATTATGTGATTCTTAGAGATGGGGAAAGCCAAGAGGGCTGGCTCTTGGCAAAATTGTTTAGTTGATTATGTAGTTTTATGTCCACAAGTCCTTTCAGAACCTGCTCCACCCCCTCCAACCCCTAAACTCCAGAAACCAGGACCTCCTTCAGACCTACATGCCACTGGTCATACCCAAATGCTCTGGCTCTACCAAGATAAGGCCCCCTTCCTGATAAACTAATATATGCATGCTCCTCTTTGGGGGCAATAACTTTTAAGCAGCACCTCTGTGTTTTACTCCAGAGGAGTGAATTTTGATGCTATATGGCCAGCTGATGAGGAATTATAAACATAGCTACCTCCTAATCAGGCTGGCCCTGGTTTGTACTTAAAATTTTCTGAATTAATTGTCCTATTGCCTGACGTAGTACCTTTGACTTCTAACGCAGACCTCAGGCAGGATCCATGGGAAATCCAAGCTTCTTGGGAAAACCATTTCTTGTTTGAAAGGCTTATACTACCGCACAGCCAAGAGGATTCAGATTTGGGTTCTTTGGGAAATTACCAAGGATGACAAACCCTCCTGGAAGAGATTATAAATTGAGGAATAGGGTGGCATTCTGCATTGTTAATTTCACTTGGATGAACATATGACACAGCCCTTTTGTCTTTACCAATGTCTGAGTGAAATGTCAAAACCCACAGCAGCCAGATACCCTAGCCAGGATCTTTTGCTCCCCTGGAAAAGATAAACTTACATCTAAAAGATTTGATCACACCTTATGGGCCACCAGGGTGTTCAGCAATAACCATGGCAGATCAAATATTCTCAGGAAGAGAAGGTTCTGACTGATTTTGTTCTGTGTTCAGCCTTTTTATGTTTATCAATTCTGAGAGGCATAGAAATATTTTTGCACATTTCTGACGGCACCTGTGCTCCCCTTCTCATGCATTATTTCTTATCAAATGCGTTTGACTACAACACAACACAACACTTACCCTTGGCCCCATGTGACAGAACATTATGATCTTTTACACAGCTTACTTGGTGTTTAAAAATATTTGCTTTATGTGTGTGTTTGCCTTGGGGGTAGAGGACTAGGATGTAGGGAGTCGGGGAGCTAGGGAGGTTGGAATAACAAAGGCTTGTTTGGTTTTGTTCGCTTGTTTTTTTTCAAAATAACATTTCAAACAGCTTGGCTTGAAAGTCAATTTCTGGAATACCTAGTGAAAGCCATTCTTCGCTCTTTTTCTCTTAGATTTGGAGGCAAACAAACACCCCAGTCAGGTCTGCATTTATACCAGATAGAATAAAGGGCTGCCTACAGAATATGTGTGTACCCAAAATAAAACTGACCCCCAAATCTCTTTCTTTGGAGTACAGCACTTTTGTTTTTGTTATTCTTTGGGACAAGTATTTCAAATATCTCATTAAAATGCATATATGTTATCATTAGCAGGTTGGGAGGTGATTCAACAGATCAAGCAGATAAGGTCTTGAGGAGAAACGGGATAAGTGTTTTGAGAAGAAGCGGCAAGGGAATGATCTGGAAACTGTATAATTAGTACTACTTCCCCCGCCACACCATCATGATTTATTGGATGACTAGGGTGTGCCTGGTGTTTTACAGACATTACTTTGTTTCCTACAACAGCCCAGTGAAGGGGATGCCACTACGATTTCAATTTTTCAGTCGAGGAAACTGAGGCTCAGAAAAACTCAAAGTAATTTGCACGGTGCTTCTCAGATAGAAGGTGTGAATTCAGGGTTTTAACTCAAGTCAAGCAGGAGGCAAGTACTGCCGTGGGAGACAATCTGGAACATTTTGCTCAGGTATGACTCAGCTTCTAGTCATGGGTGGGAAGAACACGAACGAGCTGAAGAACTCAAATGCTATGAGTTTCACTAATTTTTTATGAGGGGACGGTGGGCTCAGGATTAACAGATCCCAACTTGGGTTGGGCACCTATACTAGGAAACCTTATCAATTGAGGGAAAATGCAAGTATGATGATGCAAATTCAGAATTTCACTGTAAAGGTCTTAAATGCAAGCTGTAGCAGTTCCCTACTTTGTAATAAATGAATGTAGATTGCTTGCTAGTTGTGCACAATTAGGGGCAAGCCACTTTACCTCTTAACTCTTAGGTTTTTCATCTGTAAAATGGAATGAATAAGTCCCTGTAGAATTGTTGAAACTATCAACGTGTGAGAAAGTGTTTTGCAAAGTGTTTTGTGTAGGACGACGTGCAGATACGGAGATGACAGCAGATGGATCATAATAGAAACCTCATTTCCTCATCAGAGATCTAGTTGGTTGTGAGTGACACTGAGAACCAAGGAGGAAAGGGAGACGAGTGGCTCTCACAGCTCTCCTTGCTCTGCCTGGTTTCTGCAAGTCTCTTTAGCCTGTCAGGTGCCGGCACTCACTCATGTCGACAGACTTGAGTTTAGTTTCTGATGGATGCTTTGTTCCTCTGCAACATGCAGGTATTATGAGTGGTTAATGAAACTGTAGCAACATTATGGTTTGAATGAAGATCGTTTATATTCCTCTCTGACACTAGAAGATGGAGGATTTCAGGGTCCTGTGTACCAAGGATGGGGAGAAAGTATAGCTGATGCTTATAAGCTGGGGGGGGGGGGTCTAAGAGAAATGTTTCTAATAGTCCAACAACTCTATAGAGCATGTTTGTCTAGTTTCTGTGTTGCGAGAACATTCTATTCTCAGTGCTGTCTCTGGGAAAATTTGGGAAGTCATTAAGTTTGTCTTTGGCAACTCTAGCCTTTTAATAATAACATATGTCATTTAATGAGCACTTACCATGTGCCAAGAATTGTGTTATATGCTTGACAAAGGCTTTATCTAATCACATTTAATCCTTGTCACATGTTTTGGGCTGTTTTTTTACAGAGTGTTTCCTATGTGTCCTGCTCTATACTGTACACTTCCTGTACTTTACCTTATTTAATCTCCACAGTAAATTTATCAGGTAGATACTACTATTATTTCTCTTTTATAGAAGAGGAAACTAAGACCCAATGGCATGAAATTATTTGCTTAAGAACATACACACAGAAATTAGTAGAATTGAAATTTAAAATCTGGCTTTCAAGGAAAGACTTGAGTCCTATTCACACTAGTGTTGGGTTTAGGAAGATGGGGAGGAGAGAGAAATGTCTGGTTCGGGTGGAATATTTTTCATCTGATCATTCATTCAACTCGTTTTTTCAAGTCATTCAGGTCAAAATTCTTGGAGGCATCCTTGACGTTTGCAACCATATCCATTCTATTAGCCAATCCTTCAAAATATAGTACACCTGACCTTTGAACAGTGTGTGTTTGAACTGCGTGGGTCCACTTACATGCAGATATTTTTCAATAGTAAATACTACAGTACTACACGATCCATGGTTGGTTGAAGCCACAGATGCAGAGCCTTGGATTCAGAGGAACTGTGGGTTCAGAAGGTGGACTATAAGTTATACTCAGATTTTTGTCAGCGCGGAGGGTCGACACCCCTAACTCTCATGTATATGCATAAGCCAGCCACTCCTCCCCACCTCCACTGCCACCACCTTGGTCCAGGCCACCATCATCTTTCATTTGGATGACTGCAACATCTCCCTTCTTTTGCCTTTGCCCTTTATGGCGGACACTACTAGCTTTTCGTTAAAACCCATTTGACTCTTCCTATATAGCCAAAGAAATACAGCTGAGTGCACAGCTGTCCTGCTGGACCACATAACCCAACGTTGCTTGCAGTTAGCTGTGGGTATGTGACAAAGTTCTCATCAATGAAATGTTAGCAGAAGTGACATGTGCCGTTTCTGAGTCAGGGGCTTGGGACATTTGGGCTTGCCTCCTCTAAACCCTCATCCTCTTTTTCTGTCTGCTGGAAGCTGGATATCTGACAATCTGGCTTTGACCTTGCAGACTATGACAAGGCGCTAGTTGATGGCAGAGCAACAACTTGGAAAGGATCTGGGCCTATGAATTACCATGAGCAATAGACTTGTCCTATGGACCTGAAGTATTCACATTAAGGCTATTCTGAGAGAAACAAATTCCTTTGTTCTTTAAGCTACCATAAGGTTGAGTCTTTTTGATACAGCAGCCTAGCGTTACCCTAAGTAATACACCCCTACAGTCTGTACTCTACACAGCAACCAGAGTAAACTGTATAGTAACATAAATCATATCATTGTGCTTCTCTGAGTAAAATTCTCCAGTGGATCCCTATTTCTCAGAGTGTAAAAGCCAACATCCTTAGAATGGGCTGCAAAGCCCAACAGGACTTGTCCATACTCCCACACCTGTATTACCTCTCTGACTCTTATCCAATCATTTTCCCACCATCCCATTCACTGGCCTCTTTTTTATTTTTGAACAGGTGAGCCACTCTACCCCCACAGGGTCTTTGCCCATAATGTCCCTTCTGCCTGGAAAACTCTTCCCCAGATATCTGCCTGGGTCATTCCATCACTTCATTAAAATCTTGGCTCATGCATCACCTTTCTAGAGAGGCCTTTCTGGACCACCCGCTCTGAGACAGCACCCCCATCGCCTAGCCCTGGCTTTAGTTTTCTTCATAGCACTGCTCACTAGTTGACATATGTGTTTGTTTATTTTCTGTCTCCTCCATTTAGAATGTGCACTCCGTGAAAGCAGGGAATTTTGGTCACAGCTATATCCCCAGTGCCTAAAACGATGCCTAGCACATACTAGGGGCTCAGTAAACCAGTGAATGAATGACTTTATTCGCTGATCTTCCAACATCCACTAAGTCACCTGAGGTGCCTGTTAAAATGCTGACTCCGGGGGCCATAGTCATTCGGATTTTGATTCAGCTGATCTGTGGTGGGTCCCAGGAATTTGATTTTTGACACATATACCCACCCCCTATAATTCTGGTACACGTGGTAAGGTGACACCTCTTAGAGAAACACTGCACTGGATTGTAAGCCCCACGAGGACTTTCTCAATAGTGTATCCATAAGGCCTTGCAGAGTGCCTCACACATAGTAAGTGCTCAACAATATTTTTAAATGGATCAATGAACAAATATTTATTGCAGTTTCTTAGGTGCCAGGCACTCTGCTAGATGCTGAGACTAATCCAGTGGGAGCACCTTAATCCTTAAACTTATGTACCCAACAGTCCAAGTTCCTGAGACCTGAGAGTCCACTCAGCACTGTTGCAGTGTGGACTAAGCTGTTCTTTAAGGCAGCACTTTTCCAATTTCATGCTCACACAGATCACTTGGGTATCTTGTTAAAAGACAAATTCTGATTTAGTGAGCTTGGGGTGAGCCTGGGATTCTGCATTGCTTACAAACTCCCAGGTGACTCTGATACTACTGGTCCATCAACCACACTTTGCGTAGTAACAAGGCCTTAAGCTAAAACAGGGTAGTGGGCAGAACTAGCCAGGCGATTGCTGTTTACTTGGGGCTACTTGCTCCTCAACTGCAGAGAAACTTCTGTGCCTAGAGCCCAATGGTAGCTGCTTAATTTTCAAGCTCTACCAACAACTATACATGTTTTAATTAAAAAAGACCCCAAATCAATTAAGATCGACATCTCTGCAACTATAAAATTCATGGATGTAAATTGTGTTGCTGTTTTTCTGAGGGGGATGGACTAATGTTCCTGTCTTTGTTTAATTAAAAAGTGAGACAAGGGAGGTTTTGGAGGTGACAGACAGATGTCTGAAAGTGCTATAAAGAACTTGGATGACATAATTTTTGTTTGGTGGATGTATTAGTCTTCTAGTCTACCACAGACTGGGTGGCTTAGACAACAGACATTTATTTCTCACAGATCTGGAGGCTGGGAAGTCCAAGATTAAGGTGTCAGCAAGGTAGGCTTCATTCTGAGGCCCTTCTCTTTGCTTGTAGGTGGCAGCCTTCTTGCTGTGTGCTCACATGACTTCTTCGTGTGTGTGTTTGTGAGAGAGTCCTAGCTCTCTTGTGTCTTTTCTTATAAAGACACTAATCCTATCTGATCAGGGCCCCACTCTTATGCCTCATTTAACTTTGATTACTTCCTTGAAGGGCCCATCTCCAAATATAGCCACACTGGGGAGCTAAGGGCTTCAACATATGAATTTTGGGAGGACAGGCATTTATTTACTTCATAACAGTGAACAAGACCTAGAAACAATACATCTCTTAATTGAGGCCATCTGTGTGGGATAGTTCGGTGGCCTTTCAAGAATCCTAAAATTTCCATCGTCAGTCGCTTAATTCTTTTGCCTCAATGTGTTTAGATTCCAGAAGTTCCCCCATGACAAATGAAATGCTTCAGAATTAGGAAAACAGTAACTACTTAATCATCATGAACTTCTAGGCTTTTAACTCTAGAGCTCCTTATTTAGGCTTCAGGGGATCTCTGAATTCCCCCAGATTTAGTGAAATATTTATGTACGTATATATGTATTGTTTGTGATTTTTTTTCCCTAGGGAGAGAGTCCATAGCTTTTATAGAATTCTCAGGTGGATTTTGTGATTTCCCCAAAGGTTAAGAATCTCCTTAAGTATGAGAATAACAGAGCTTAGGATAGGGGATTTTGAATGGTGGGGGAGAAATGTACAACACTTTATTGCAGTTTGTTTTGTTTTGTTTAGTTTTATGTGTCTCTTTCTCTCCATTATCTTGTGTCTTCCTTGAGAGAAAGTCATACTCATCTGTGTATCCCTGATGCCCAGCACGGTGTCTAGCACAGAAAAAGTATTCAACACATGGTTTTGAAATCAGGAATGAAGCTTGCTGCTAGGGTAAGGTGGGAGCTCAAGGTGGTGGGGGCATTGAAACACAGGGCTCTGGGTACCTAGGTCCCCGCCTAGGTGGGCATGGACAGAGAAGACAGAGGTACAAGAGTATCCAGAGGAAACTTGAGTTAATTAATGCTTATTACAGGGCTCAACTTCATACACACATATTCTTTTGGGGGTGGGTCATCCTCAGTAGAAGGTAAAATCCAAGTCTAACATCTCAGCTCGTCTTGTTTCCTAGTTAAGATGTGCTGTTCGATCAATAAAAATGAATAATTTAAATTCAATATCACTCTGTCACTATCAATAATACTTTTGTGAGTGATGTAGTACTATGGTAATGCAATTTGTTAGTCGCTGCCACACTTTCACATGACAGTCTGCTGAAGTTGTAAACTTAATTTACTCTAGGCATTTGACATAAGTAACATTGATGGGTTTTATCTTTAAAAGTATCGATTTCCCCCCCCCCCCAGAATATCTCCTCTGTGTTTGTGTTTATTGAATAAATAGGCACCTGTCTGGTTAAGGAAACCTTTTTTAAGCTAAGGAAGCTTCCCACTTGGTTTTACGCATACCTTTGTTGAACAACTTAGACTCAGAACCTCCGAGTTGGGAGAGACTTACGATGTTGTGTTGTCCTGTTTGCCCACTTCCAGGGACAGCTTCTTATCATCTAGGGCACGGGCTCCACTGCTGGATAGCTCTCACAGAAAGTTCTCCACAGTGGAGACAAAACCTACTGTTCTGCAACTTCAACCCCTTATTAGCTTTCCTGAGTGACACATTGTAAATCTATCCATCAGCTGCTTGCCAGTCCTTTCATGTATTTGAAGGCTGTTTGCATGTACATCCAAGATTTTTCTTGTCCAGGTTAAACTTTCTTAGTACTTTCAATTCCTTTCCATTCGACAAGGTTTCTAGATCTCCTCACCCATATCATACTAAAAAGCTGAGAAAATATTTACCAGCAATCTGATAAGTGGTTAATAACTAAAATATATAAGGCACTCACACAACTCAATAGCAAAAAAAATGAACATTTTCATGTTGATATTTATTATCAGGATATTGATTTATAGTATTAGTGACATTCAGTGCCATGGAATTCTACTGTATATGGTCAGATAATGTCTTTATATTGTGCTGTACATGTAGTGTGATGTTTTGTGGTTTCCTCACTAATACTCGTTGTCTCTTGTCTTTTGGTAATAGCCATTCTAACAGGTATGAGGTAACATCTCATTGTGATTTTGATTTGCATTTTCCTGATTAATGATGTTGAGCATCTTCTCATGTGGTTTTCTCTTGATAGGAGGTAAAGAAAGCTTAGCTTTCTGTTGCCTTGTGAGCATCTATCTTTGCTTAAATTGAGTCAGTATAAGTTGGACTATGTCAAAGAAGGAAAGTAAACAAATATTAGGCATAATTTGGTTTTACTTTCCTTTTTGAACATGCAGTATCACAAATAGGAAGAGTATATGAACAAGGAAAGTATAATTGTTTGATAAGTCATTGAATATATTAAAAAGAACTCACATATAAAGAGAATATTTTTGAAGAAAATGTCTTTATGAAGAATACATTCTTTTATACATTTTAAGTATAGTTAATACATTTTTGAATATATCCTTGAATATACTTTTGAGTATGTTCTTGAATAAATTCTTAATATAGTCTTCAATAGCTCCTTGAATATAGTGACTATATTTAAAATATATTCTTAAATATACCTTTGGATGCATTCTTGACTATGCTCTTGAGTATGAAGAATTCTTGTGAATGTAACCATGTTAAGATACTCTTGAAAAAATGTTAACAAGACTTCCTTTTTACAACAGCATATTCCCATGAATGCATTCTCCTTACACCCTCAGTCTCCCTCTTTCTTTCTGCCTCTCATTCTCCAGCTGTAGCTGGAGGGAGCTAAGGCAGAAATAAATTGAACATTCCTCAAAATGCTGTTATGAAGGCAAAATACAAACTAAAACTAAAAAGGTGAAAAAGCAAGGAACTTAAGTCCATCGACCAGTCAGCAATTGACTACAAAGCTGACGGGCAAATTTTGATGATTTGACTTAGACTTATATGGGTTGGACGGTATTTATGGCTGGAAGACATGGCATGTCCTCTGGTGCTGGTGTTGGGGAGTTCGTTACCTTCTCCTTGGTCTTCTCTGTCCCCCAGGTGAATTTCCTGCTGCTGTCAATCAATAAACAGTCCCACTAAACCATAATTATTAAAACGATGTCTAAAATAAAAATGGTATCTGAATATCAGCTTGAGAAATTACCCTCTGATTAAATTAAACCACATTAGAACATAGACGTCATGATATCTACTTTTGCTTCTTTGAAACTTGTTTTTTGTTTATTATTTAATTTAGCTTTGTTTTTGCTTATTTTCCTTTATTTCCACCTTATTGCAGATAAATAAGGTTTCTGGAAAAGTGATCTCAAGTTGAGTGAAATATGAGAGATTACTGTATTTCTGTGGTCCTCACTTATAGAATAATTTGTTTGGCAGTTTATTTTAAAGTCTAAAGAAATTCCCAAAATTTGTTATACTACTTCTAGAATCATTTACATTGTTTGATCTCTAGCTACATTTTATCTACAAAAGAGATCAAATTTACTTTTGAAATTGAGTTTATTATCCCAGGTAGTTCTGAAGTTTTGACACGTGTAAAGCATTGAGTGGGCTCGAGGAAATTTATTTTAGAATATATATGTTTTTGTCCTGTGCTTTAGGAAGCATTCTGGAGTAGGAGCAGGGATTGAAAGTCCAAACACGTCAGAACACCTAGGCAATCTGGTTCCCCAGCTGGGGAGAAAGAGTTCATATCTGGATCCCAAGGAGGGTGATACAGATTAGGGGTGGGTACTACTAAGTCTGTGGTCCCCTAATGTTAGAGTGCTCAATCAACTGGAGGGTTTGTTAAAACGCAGATGGCTGGGCCGCAACCCCAGAGTTTCAGATTCAGTAGGTCTGGAGTGGGTGTCAGAATTTTGCGTTTCTAACAAGTTCCCAGGTGATTCAGTTGCTGCTGGTTTGGGGTCCACACTTTGAGGACCATTGCACTAGATTGCTATATCCCTCACTGGCTCTACCGAAAAATAAGCAGTAAGAGAATTTCTCTTTAGAACCCTCCCCTTTAGGAACCTACTTCAAGTACACTGAGTCATATTTATATCTACATATAAATATGTATGCATATATTCACACATTTATACTGCACTAATTTTACTGTTGGTGTCTCAAGGTCTGTGATTGGGTCTTATTTGCTTTTTAATTTCAGGCCTCTAGTTGAATAAAGGTTTGATAGATTAAATTATGCTGTTAATTTTTTCTACAAAATGATTCATCCAAAAAAATTCTTAGAATTCAGTGTTAGGACAAAGTTACTTTATCTGATTTGCCTTGTTATTAGATAATGAGTGTTGCGTAATCACTCCACACCACTCTTGCACTGGCTGCCAGGAAGCTCAGAACAGTTTTTTTACACAACCACTGTGCCTATCATTAATCATATAGTCATATTAATTAATATTTTCTTTCACAAATATCTCTTTCTTCTCTTTATTACAAAAATTTGGCTCCATTAGTCTAGTTAATGGTTCATGTTTTTCTCTCTCTCTCTCTCCTGTCATATCTTTAATTATAAGGTATCTTGACTCCTTTACCAAACATAAAAAATACATCAGTGGGGGGACAAATAACCCATTAGTGCCTGTAATGGTAGGAGGAGCAGCGGATATGATCATTTGGGTAACTGGACTTCTGTACCCTGTATGCAGGCACCAATTCCAGAACTCCTCTTCTACCTTCCTTGGGGTAGAATAAATGTCATCTTGGCATTGCCTGTCTGCTAGAGTGAGTATGATGTGTCTGCTTGTACAGCAAATGATACTCATTATATATCACCCTATGTTAGTCCTTTGCCAAGGCAGGAAAAGGGGCATGAAATAGCTCTCCTGATTCTGCATATTTAAAAATACTGAGATTATACCTAGACGTAATTATTCTAGATATATGTTATTCTTTTCTGCTTTTGGACCTTAGGTTTAGGAAACAGGGTTGAGGAACAAATCTTCAAAAAAATATAATATCCTATTTTCCATTGAAGAGCTGTACGTAATCAGAGACAATGAGAAAAACTGCATTATTCAGAAAGAGGACTTTCCATAATACCCTGTAAAGCATCGGATGCTCTTCAAAACTGACTTATTGATGTCGAGGGAGTGAGCATAATGAATACAGCACAGACGTGATCAAGAAATGTGGCTTATGTAAAAAAAACCTACTTGCTACTTGCTGAACCCATCAAATAAGACCTGTTGCCCCAGTAGGCAGGCTTATGGAAAGAGCATTGCAAAAAGCTACGCACTGCCACTTATAACAGAAGCTGAAATGAGACTCTCAGCATCCAACACAAGACACACAGCATCTCTGTATGTTCACCCAACCCTCCTATAACTTCATCATCATTATCCGTGTCTGGACACAGTCTTGGTGTTCAGTTAATTGCCATTCAAGATTCCCAATAAACGAAAGTTTGTGAGGTTAGCTAGACTTGGCAAGGTATCCTGGTTTGTGCTCTACTCTTTCAACTCAAAGAATATTTATTGAGCACCTATGAGAGGAATAGGTCCAGTGCAAACATAACTACAGCTGATGTCAGAATAGGATAAGGGCCTTGAAAGGAGTACACAATATTATGGGATTTCAGAGGAAAACAAGATCAGAACTGATTGGGGGAGTCAGGGAAGGCTCTAAGAGGGAAGAATATGCACAGCTTAAAAAAAATAAAGCAGAAAACAGGGTTTGGTGGAGTGAGATGGGGTGGTGGTAGTGGATTTCTTTTTTTTATCTTTATAAATTTATTTTTTAAAAAATTTCTGAAAAGGAATAAACCATATTTTGGGTAGGATGAAATGGGTACAGGAGAATTATACTTTTTAAAAAAAATTTTATTGGAGTATAGTTGACTTACAATGTTGTGTTAGTTTCAGGTGTACAGCAAAGTGAATCAGTTGTACATATACGTATATCCATTCTTTTTCAGGTTCTTTTCCCATATAGGTTATTACAGAATATCGAGTAGAGTTCCCTGTGCTATACAGGGTAGAGGATTTCTTAATAAAAGAGTAACAAATTCAATAGGTCCCAAGTCTCTCCCCCAAAAGGATATGTTTTGAAATTTTTATTTTGTATATTACATGCTTTCTTCCTCCCTTATTTTCTCAAGAACCCACTTTAATACGTGTTTTTTAATGCAATGTTTCTAAAAACATGGTACGTGCAGTGTCACCCAAAGTGCGTAACTGATAATTATATTTGGTACACAGGTCAATATTTTATATTTTAATAGCACATGTGTAGCTTGATACACAGTGGAAAAACCCCATGGTTTCATGGATATTATAGCTTAGGAGGTGTAAAAAGTAAACAAAGGACTTGATTTAAAGAAAATGTGGAAAAAATAATAATAAGGTCTGAAGAACTCCTCTTCCTAACTACAAGCCTACGTTTGAGCATTTGAAAATATTGCAGAAACCTTAAGTCTATGACAATGAAAATTAATGCAAAATTAAGCTCCAAGTAGAAGGTACCATTTCTGCCCGTTAAAATGATCATAAGGTTTTGTTTTAAAGAGGTGTATGGTATGGGAAATATAGTAATGAAGAAAAATACAGTTTTCAGTCATATTGTCCCTAAACTCTCCTAATGCCAGACGTTATTTGGCAGGAACAATGCTATCTGATAATGAACTATTTTCCATTCAAGGCAGCAAATCAAATATTCGTTTCTAATTAATAATTCAATGTGACAAATTTATTACTTTGAAGGTGCTACAAGTCAATTAGACAATGGGAAATTGTATCTTCCTTTTAGCCCATTTAATTGACTTCCAAGTGTGACATTCATCAAAACCTTGACTTTTAATGTAAACTTTATTATATGAGCTGGAGTTTGAGTTTGACACAGGGCACACTTGACTAACCCTCAGCGGTTGGGGGCTCTGGCATCTTCAGAGAAGCCTGGTCAATCATTGCTGACATTTTGCTGTAGAATATCAGGACCTGGTTGTTCAGTGCCACTCCTGCTGATGCTGTGCATGGAGAAAAGCCTTTAAGATCTTTCTGAACTGTATACATTTTTTGGCATTTGCATCTTTATCTTTGATGAAATCTCATGATTTTCAAAATGATTGGACTGGACTAATTTCGAGTTTCCCGAAGTATGGTATATGTGCCACTAGTAATATATTCTTTTAGGTAGTACACAGATGAACATTTTTATCTGGATTTTTTGATTATTTGGGCAATTGTGGATTATTTTGTAATAAATCCATAAATACTGAAATAAAAATGTTCATCTGTGCACTACCTAAAAGATTTCATATGGCTAGCACAAAGACCCACGATTTTATAGATATTCTAGCATAGAATGAGACTACGGTAGATATTTAAATAAAAGTTAATTTAAAGAAAATACTGAGTAAATAATAGTACTGCTGATACATAATGCACAGAAAATCATAGTACTGGCAATTCATGTATGGAAAGACGTGTGAAGTTAGATATGAATGGCTGAATTTGGGGAACACTGCAATCTGTGAGCAAGATTGGCTTTATACATTAGGTAGAATTGATAGGTGGTGTAAGGGGCATCAGGAGTCCTTCTCAATCTAAAGGGCTTTCACTCATCAGTCTGCCTGAGGAGGTCCCCATCATCATGTTTGCATCCTAAACATCCTATCCTAAGGCTCTTGCCAAGGAAATATGTATTTAAACTGGATGAAAACTTTGTCACAGAAAAATATACCAATATATAATTAACGGTTAGTTTAATCTGTTTATCAGATCCATTATTTCTTACTTACTGCAACAGAGAGTAGGATCCTGAGTAAGAGGGACATGGGATCAGCCAGGCCTTGTTGCTGGGATGGGGAAGGAAAAGTCATGAGCGTGGATTTCTACTTCTAGTCTACCTATATGTTTGGGTAGGGTGCCTCAAAAGGAGACCCTTTGCTTTCAGGACCCCACGCTATTGTTTCAGTTTTACACTCACTCAGATAGGTCTTCCTTTAAGAAACTATACTGTACTAATCCAACCCGAGGGAACATACAAATTAGGGGAAGATTATTCACATGATAAAATGGTGATTTTGTTTACCATGGGTTTCAATGCTGGGCTCTTTTGCATACAGAGCTTCTTTCACTCATTGTACGTTGTTAAATCATAAGCACTTGAGAAAAAGACCAAAGTGGACAGCAAAACTTTAGAACAAAAATGTTAGGACCAAATGTCTATGGAAGCTCATCTAAAATGAGGAGAGGGACTTCCCTGGTGGCGCAGTGGTTAAGACTCTGTGCTCCCAATGCAGGGGGCCCGGGTTTGATCCCTGGTCAGGGAGCTAGATCCCACATGCATGCTGCAACTAAGAGTTCACATGCCGCAACTAAGGAGCCCACGTGCCACAATTAAGGAGCCCATGTGCTGCAACTAAGGAGCCCGCCTGTCACAACTAAGACCCAGCACAACCAAATGCATAAATAAATATTAAAAAAAAAATAAAATGAGGAGAAAACATTTTGGAGAGTTAAGTGAAGAAGGTGGAGTTTACTTTCCAAGAGTTTAGTTTACTTGCGACATATTCAGGAATTCATTGCATTAAATGACACTTATGCTACAGGGATTTGATTTTCTTAAACCATATTTTTCCCTTTGTTTTCTCAATGCTTCCTAGACAACAAAATGACCTTTAGAAGCTTCTTTGCAGTCCTTTGCCTCTCAGGAGATGCTTTACTTCAGTCATTCCATTTGCGTCTTTGTAGGGTGTGTTTGGCCATAGAGATTCATACTAGCCTCTGTTGAAGTAGGTGCTCGTCCTATTTTTGGATCTGCTGACGGTCTTAATCTTTTCAAAAATTTCTTTAAAATGTATTCTTCACCCCTAGAGGTCTTTCTCAAACCTCAGAAATAACATGACTACCCTGTCAATACAGGATACTTTAAATAGTAAGAGTTCCTTTAAAGTGAAGCCCAAGGACCAACAGAAACTCAGATGGCCTCTCAGCCCTCTGCTGCTAGAATGCTTCAACTTACTGAATAGCTCCAAGATTCAAACTCTTTCCCTCCCACTCTGACAGGTGTTGGGTATATGGATGTGAGATGGGTGGTGTAGTAAAGTGTACCATATACAGGTTGAGAACTGAGAGTGGGAGGTACTCAAGGGACAGGAGCAGAAGAGAAGTGTACATGGTAAGGTAAAGAGAGATATTGGGGTATATGGAAATATTTATTTGAAGCCATGGAGCCCAGTAGAAACTATTTTCTCAATGATGTGTTCTTTTGAAATAGGTAAAGATTATTAGCCACTTGCCTCTGTCTCTCCCAGCTCTTCTTAGTTGGTCATATGGTTATATCAGGACTGCTGCAGTACTGAGCCAATTTCATTAGAGTCAAGGTATTTAATAGTGTCCCTCTGCACCTCCTGAATACCCCTAAACAGCTTTGTGAAGCTTAGAATTAGGTCAGTCTTCATACCCAAGGATCTGGTTACACTGTCTGATAGTCCTGTCTGCTATTCCTTTCCCCCAGATCAGAATCACAATCTGAACCTTGGCTCAAGAGATGTTTCCACTGAGGGCCTAGGACCATCATTCTCCTTTGGATACTGTACTAGTCAGGGTTCTCCAGAGAACCTATAGGAAATATGTATCATATATATGATATATACATATCATATATATATCCTATTGGTTCATATATGCAATATTTGATATGAACTAATAGGACCTGGTGTAGCCTCACTACTATGAAGAATTGGCTCACACAATCATGGAGGCTGAGAAGTCCCACGATCTGCCATCTGCAAGCTTGACGCCCAGGAATGCTGGTGGTGTAATTCCAGTCTGAGTCTGAAGGCCTGAGAACCATGGGCGTCAATGGTATAAATCCCAGTTCAAGGGCAGAAGAAGACTGGTGTCCCAGCTCAGCAGGCAGGCAGGAGGCAAAAAGGGTAAATTCTTCCTTCCTAGACATTTTTGTTCTATTCAGGCCCTCAACAGATTGGATGATGTCCACACACAATGAGGAGGGCAGTTCAAATGCTAATCTCACCTGGAAACACCCTCACAGACACACTCTGAAAAAATGTTTAATCTGGGTACCCCTTGGCCCAGTCAACTTGACACATAGAATTAACCATCACAGATTCTTTTCTCTCTGTCTTAAAGGTATATTCTCTGAACCTAGAATCTGAAGTTAGGTTCTATGCAGGGTCAAAATCTTTGAGAAGTGTGTTTCCCATCAACTGATGAATGGATAAAAAATAATGTATTTTATATATATATATATATATATATATATGAATATTATTTGAGCATAGAAAAACATGCATGCTACAACATGGATGAACCTTGGAACATTAAGGAAAGACACCTGACACAAAAGGCCATGCATTGTGTGATCCCATTCATATGAAATGTCTAGGAAACACAAATCTACAGAGACAGAAAGTAGGGTAGTATTTCTCAGGGCCTGGGAGGAGATAGGAGGTAGAAAGTCACTGCTAATGGGTATGAGGTTTCTTTTTAAGATGATAAAATGTTTTGGAATTAGCAGTGATGCTTGCACAATTTTGTGAATATACTAAAAAACACTGAAGGGTATACTTTAAAATGGTGAATTTTATGGCAGTGAATTATATCTCAACAGAGTTGTTTTAAAAGTATGTATATGGCCTATCTGTGAGATCTTAGGCAAGTCACTCAAGCTTTCTTTATCTCCGTTTCTTCCTCTGTCAAAGAAAGGAGAGAACAATCCCTGACCTTTCTATCATGTGTGAGTAGGATGAAGATTAAATGGGATAAAAGATGTAAAGCATAAAAAGCTTTATAAATTCAAAGTCTCATTTCTTTTATGCTTCTAATTCCTCTCCTGCACTTATGGCCAAGTGTCTCTGCCACCTACCCCAGCAGAATCTAGGTGGTCTGAGTGTAGTTAGGGTTGGGGTCATAAGGTGAGAAAGGCCAAAACTTCATTCTCTTATCATCCCCTGTACGTCACTGCTCCCCACCCCTCAACATACACACACACACTCCAGCTGAATAACATTTTCTCTGTTTCTCCTTTACGGGGTGAGGAAAGTCCTGTTTCCTTCCTTCCTTCCCAGAGGGAGAATGCAAGCGATTGCATTAAGATACATGGCCAGCTTTTAAGAAACTTGATTTAAGGATGAAAAAAATAAACACAGTCTACAGTTGAAAGCACAACAGGGGGGCCAGCAAAGTGGGCTACGTGGCTAATCTCCCTTATCTTCTTTTTTTAATAAATGTATTTATTTTATTTATTTATTTTTGGCTGCGTTGGGTCTTCATTGCTGCGCAGGTGCTTTCTCTAGTTGCGGCGAGCGGGGGCTACTCTTTGTTGCGGTGCGCGGGCTTCTCATTGCAGTGGCTTCTCTTGTTGCGGAGCACGAGCTCTAGGCTCATGGGCTTCAGTAGTTGTGGCACGTGGGGTCAGTAGCTGTGGCTCTCAGGCTCTAGGGCGCAGGCTCAGTAGCTGTGGCGCATGGGCTTAGTTGCTCCGCGGCATGTGGGATCTTCCCGGACCAGGGCTCGAACCTGTGTCCCCTGCATTGGCAGGCGGATTCTTAACCACTGCGCCACCAGGGAAGCCCCTCCCTTTTCTTCTTAGAGCAGCACGTTTTTACACTGTTCAAGTTGTTTTAGATCACATAATGGGCAATAACCCACCCGTCAAGTTGTCGTGTGCGGTTAATTCTGCCTTCCTGACTGAAGCCAGGAAGACTGGGGTGTGGGTGGAACCTGGCACTCCTAAAAGAAGCACAGTCAAATGTAGCTGAAGGATTTGTCTATAAATATGTATAGACACATGCAAACTTGTGCACATGTGTCTTCCTTTATTATATTTGATTGTGCCATTTGTGTATAACCCCTTGGGGTATAAATCAGTTTAACATTAATTAAAATGTATGAAGCCTCATAAAATGGTATTAAAATGCCAGGCTTCAGTTGCCACCCCTTTAGAAAAGGTCTATAAAAAAGATAAATCTTGCCCTGCTCATCTTTTTCACCCTGTCTCTTTTACATTCGTACATAGATATACACACAGAGCTCACAGTCCCCTTTTCTGCAGGCCTTTGTATGAGTCTCTCCAATAGCTCCCTGTTGCCATTGGGATCAACTCTGAGTGCCTCGGCCTGGTTTTTATGGCCTGCCGTAAACTGGTCCTGCGTCAGCGATCCGAACCTGTCTCCTTTTGCTCCCTAACAGAGATCTTCCACTTCAGGTCTACATCCTCACCGCTTCCGGCTCACCTCATGTCTTTTCTCCCCTCCTCACTCCCTATGGTCTATCCTTTCTACCCATCTTCAAGAAGTCCTTTTTTCCTTTGCCTCCATGAAGGCACTTGGGAACTACTTCATTCCATCGTAACCTCTGTCTTCTCTGAGCTCTTCTGGGACCTACAGTCTCTGCCGAGTGTTCTCAACCATGTTATCGCAATACCAATGGTGAAACGTGTTTTAATTTGCTAATAATAATAATAACTTATTTGGGGAGGGATTATATCTATATGGATATACAGATATGTATATCTGTATATGTGTGTATCAAGTGGCTTAGTCCTATAATGGACATCCCTTTCAATCACTTTTATTCAAATGGATATGATTATCTTAAGCATGTATAGATTCATTCATACATTCATTCAATAAATATTTATTGAGTCCCTACTCTATTCCAAGTATAGGGAACATTATTCATTATATATGTTATAGAGGGGAAAAAGGTTGAGAACTGCTGGCTTACACCACACAATTTGGCACCTAATTATATATTGTCTGATATCAGTCTCTGATTGTTTCTTGGGGTTAGGTTTTGCTTCCCCAACCCCAGCTGAAGCTTTTTGAAGTCGGTGAAGTCTATTTGAATCCTCTGCAGCAAGCAGTACAGGAATGGGCATTCCATATGTAGATGCTTAACAAGTACTAGCAATTGGTTAAAATATTATTAGTGAGAGACTAAGATATTGGGAAAATTGAAGAAGTACACATGAGAAGCCAGAGAAGCTGATATTTATACTGTCCAATTAAAATTATAAGCTATTAAGTTGTCATCACTCCAGCTTTTATTTCATTTTGTCTCCACCTGAAATTACATTAATTAATGAAAGAATTGTAAATCTGAATGTTCTAGGAGGTTTAATTACTTCTCTTTTTATGTATCTAAAATTTGCTAGTTTAAGAATTTAAAAAATATATTTAGAAAATAGAATGTATGTAGGTGGAAGGGGGATTTTTTAATAAAATGTATAATTTTCTAGTAATTTGCATTAGAATGCAAAATAGAATCAGATAATTTTAGAGCCGGAGGAACTTTAGCTAATATCTAGTCCAAATCACTTATTTTGTAAATGAGGAAACTCATTTACAGTGAGGGTAAGTCCCTCAGGCCCAGTGAGGGTAACGACTTGCTCAAGGTCACACAGTCTGGGGACAAAATGAATGTTCTCAGTTATCTGGACGCACATGGATGGCTCTAGTACCCTGGATTTTATTTGTTAAGAATGGCAGAAGCATAGAAAGATAGAATGAATGCATGTCTATTACCTGGGAAAAAACCTGCAAAATGACAAAGCTGACACACTCATCGACATGGTAAATTATAAGTGGCTTAAAGGAATTGCTAACCATTTTTCTGACCAAATGGCACAAAATGAGGAAAGATAATAAATAATCCTGAAATGACTGATGTGGTGATGATCTCCTGAAGAAGACAAAAGGCTAGCTAGTTAGTTCCATGCTTCACACTTAATCACACTTAATCATGGAATATTTCCTAAACTTCTGGCATGATTTCAGGATGCATAGAACAAGGAAGTATTTTAAATAGGAAAGTATGCCATTCTTATGGTTTTCAGCATAGGTCTGTTTCAATCCACTTCTTTTTGTTCATCATCGCTCCCAAGCTTCAGTAGAAAAGTAATTTTGTCTTTACTATCTGGTTGATAATTATTTTCCTTTTTAATTGTAGCCTAAGTTCTACATGTATACAGTACTCTACAATCTTGCTATTACAGTATTGACTGAAGAGTAGCTTTTGGTATAAAAAGGACTAGGATCGAACCTTATTTTAATTCTTTTTGGTTAATTGAGGTACAATTACATCCTTTAAGAGAAAATCTGGTACCAACAAAGTCTCCCTCTCGGTGCTTTGTGATCACCTAGAGGGGTGGGATAGGGAGGGTGGGAGGGAGGGAGACGCAAGAGGGAAGAGATGTGGGGATATATGTATATGTATAACTGATTCACTTTGTTATAAAGCAGAAACTAACACACCACTGTAAAGCAATTATACTCCAATAAAGATGTGGTTAAAAAAAAAAAAAGAAAGCCAGAGTCTCCCTGTGAGGTGAGTTTGCTCATCACAGAACCCTTTGGAGCTGGACTGGGCCTGGAGAGCATCCAGTGCAGCATTTCTGAGTGTCAAAGTGTGTTCCTTGGAATGTTATCTCTGGAATGTGACCAGTGAAAGAGGTTCCTTGATCAACTGAGTTTTGGAAACACACAGCCCAGTCTGTTTCCTTCTTAGAGGTTCTCACTATGTGAGAACACTTTAAGTTTCTGGGAAGCAGTGCAGTAAAGAAACCTGCTTAACTCTAGCCAGTGTTACAGTCTTTTGTGCATAACATCTGCTAACATCTCAGCAAACAAGAGTCTTGAGGGATACACTTGGATAAAACCGGTTTAGGCAATATTTTATTTACTGATTAGAAAACTGAGGATCTGCAAGGGAAAGTGACTTACTAAGGGTTGCTAGCTCCATAGTAGGAGAGCTGGGGCAGTACATCAATCAATCTTTCGTTGCTAAGTACAATATACTTTGGCACCTTTCAGTGGAGGGTATGATGCTGGGTAAGGACAGGACAAAGAGCTACTGTATCCCTTTTGTTTCCCTTTTTATATACCATAGGCTTCTTTCTCATGGTGTCTTTCTCTAAACAGTTACAATGACATCCTTCAATAATGTCATTTGGTCCTTTGACTTTTCTCATCAATGTTATAGGCAATAAACTCTGATCTATACCTTTTGAGTATGTGACTTCTCTAGTTCTTCACATGACTAATTTTTATCTTCAGGTCTCAGCCTAAATGCTACCTCTTTAGTGAGGCCTCCCCAACAACTCAATCTAAGTTGCCCTTTCCCCTCCCACAATCATTATTCTCTATCGCAGCACTGTCTTTCTTTTATGGTACTGCACAGTCTTAGGTATGTCAGCTGTTTTGCTCTCCACGTGCCCTCGGCACAGTGCCTGGCCCATAGTAGAGAGACGATAAATATTTATTGAATGAATGAATGAATAAAACAAGGAACTAAATCTGTCTCTGTTAAGTTTCCACCATATGATCAAAATGCCTCTCTTCACCTTCCTTGACACTCTGGGTTCTTTAGAACATTTTTTTCATTGGAGGATCCACTGGGTAATTTGTGGGATTCCTAACCCATCAACGTGACACGATTTCCCTGCGCATTCTACCCATGGACCCATACCTCTTCAAGTCAAATAACACCATTTATCTCCTTCACTCCAGTAAAGGTGTGATTCAATATTCCCTAAAGAGAGCATTTGATGATTTCTAGAAGTTTAGTGGGGGAGACTTAGTAGAAACATTTGCCAGGAAGGTAACAGACGAATGTCAGGTCTTTAGCACAGAAATGATATACTTTGATTGATGTGATAGATTAGATTCCTGTTCAAAAATATCTACTTCCTTCTCCCAAATCCATGGGATGAGTACACCTCCCCACCCGTTGACTTTGAACTCAATCATGTGACTTGCTTTGGTCAGTGGGATGTTAGCAGACATGATGTAAACAGAGACATGAAGTATACATGTGTCTCTTGTGCCTCTGCCATCACATAAGAAGACCTGTACCTGCATCCTGGGTCCCAGAATAAACAGTCATAAGTGGACCTGAACCTGTCCTTTCTAAGCAGCCAAGCCCAGCTGAACCTGCAGCTTGACACAGAACTGCTCATCTGAACTCAGTCTAGATCAGCCAACCACTGTCAATCTGCAGACTCATGAATGAGAAGAAATGGTTGTTCTTTAACGCCGTTGAGTTTGTGGTGATTTTTGTTTATTTTTGTTTATTTTTTATTTTTTTTGCTTTTACTAGCAATATGTGACTGACCATTGACTTCTGGTCAATCTGTTAATTTTATCAAGGCATTTTAGGTATCTTTAAGTAACTTCATTATGGTCTCTTTAAGATAATGCTTGCTAATGCCTTTCCAGTCTAGGGAGAGATCCACCCTTGAAAGTTGTGATAAGTTACCTGGAAGCTTATTAATTTAGTTACTGCCTAAGATTGAGAGGTGTGATGGAGCTAAACTGATAGGACAAGAAATAAGAAGAAGGTTGAATGAAGACAGGAGCAAGAAAGAGGAAGAAACTGGCAAACTGGCAGCCGGTTGTTGAAGGGGAGAAATGCCTATTGAGGATGTTTTTTCATTTTACTAATAGTATTTATTTATTTTAACTGAATTTTTATTAAGATAATTGTAAATTCAAATGTCATAAGAAATAATACAGAGTGATCTGATGTACTCTTTACGCAGTTTCTTCCTATGATAGATAATATCTTATAAAACTATAGTACAGGACCACAACCAGAATATTGATATTGATACAATTCAGCCATCTTATTCAGATTTCTCCAGTGTTACTTATACTCCTGTGTGTGTGTGTGTGTGTGTGTGTGTGTGTGTGTGTGTTCAGTTCTATGCAATTTTATCACATGTGTAGGTTTGTGTGTCTACCACCACCTCCAGATGCAAAACATTTCCATCACTACAAGGATTCTTCGTGTTGCCTTTTATAACCACAGCAACTCCTTCCTCTCCAGCCTTCCTAACCCCTGGCAACCACTAATCTGTTCTCCATTTCTAAAATTTTGTCCTTTCAAAAACATTACATACAAGGAATTGAGGATTTTGATGAGTTGCTTTCTCTTTGATGTAAACCTCCTTCTCACCACAGAATCTCCAGTAAAACCGACACCATCCACTACTACTTCATAGAGGGTTTTTCTTTTGATGTGGTGTAGTTCTGACTCCCGCTTTGGGGTTGACATGGGGAGTACCAGAGGCTAACCAAAGGCTTGGGTTTTAACACCTACGTTCGAACTGCTGAAATGTTGAAGCACTGGAATAGATCTATAAAAGGCAGGAAGGAGGACCACTCACAGGGAGAAAGTGCTTCTTCTAAAGCATAGTAACAACTTTGTGAGCTCTAGGTGCTCCCAGGTATTCCTTTTTTAATTCACTGCCTGCTCTCCCCAACTTGCTTTTTTCCATTCTTTTACTCTCTCCTTTCTCTTTTCTGCCCAGATCTGGGTTAGTATTCGAGAGATACCATGAACGCTCCTCCTGCTGGTTCCTAAATCTTAACTACTGGTCTGTGTTGGTACCTGAAATTCTAAATTAGGGATTCATTCATCTGGATTCAGGTATCATTTGTTTTTAAATGCAAAGGATGGGTATACAGTGCATACTCAATAAACATTTGCTGAATGGATAAACATTTTAGTAGGAATTTGCTTATAAGAGAAGTGCATTGGAATGGGCATTTTGATGGGGGGTAGGATACAATGTAATTCTTTTATCTTGTTTTATTTTATTTTATTTTATTTTAACATCTTTATTGGAGTATAATAGTTTTACAATGGTGTGTCAGTTTCTGCTTTATAACAAAGTGAATCAGTTATACATATACATATGTTCCCATATCTCTTCCCTCTTGCGTCTCCCTCCCTCCCACCCTCCCTCTCCCACCCCTCTAGGTGGTCACAGAGCACCGAGCTGATATCCCTGTGCTATGTGGTTGCTTCCCACTAGCTATCTATTTTACGTTTGGTATTTAATTTTGGATTATGAACTATTTCAAACAGAAAAGTATAAAGATCAATATACTGACCACCCTTGACTCTAACCCAAAGTTAATAAATGCTAATGTCTTGCCTTTTTTGTAAGAAATAAAGTGTTCTGGATGGAGTTGTTGTCCCCTTTGTACTCCAGCCTCCCTGATTACATTGCTCTCCCCTCTCTCCTCAGAGGTACCCTGTAGCCTGTAGTTTGTGTCTATGCTTCCCATGCATGTTAGTATATTGTGTGTGTGTGTGTTCACAGATAGTATACGGTATTATTGTTTTTTGAACTTTGTATAAATGACTTCCGGTACACGTGTCATTCTGCACATTGCATTTTTCATTTAACATTATGATTATATTTACCCACTTCGAAACATGCATGTCTAGATCAGTCATACCTTGTATTACACGGTATGACTATAGCACAATTGATTCATTTCTCTTTTGATGAGTACCTAGATTGTTTCCTAATACAGTGCTGTGTCAAACACCTTGAACATGCTCTTTCTTCATGTGCGCAAGAGTTTTTCTAAGATAAATGACTAGAAGTGGAACTTCTGGGCATTGGGGAATGTGCATATTCAGATTGACTAGATGTTGCCAAATTACTCTCCTATATGATATCCCAAAATACAGGCAAACCTTGTAGATGATGCAGTTCGGTTCCAGACCACCGCAATAAGGTGAGCCACGTGAATTTTTCGGTTTCCCAGTGCATATAAAAGTTACTTGTACACTCTACTGTAGTCTATTAAGTATGCAATAGCATTGTCTAAAGAAATGATAATGGCCTATATGGGAAAAGAATCTAAAAAAGAGTGGATACATGTGTATGTATAACAGATTCACTTTGCTGTACACCTGAAACTAGTACAACATTGTAAATCAACTATCCCCCAATATAAATTTTAAAAAAAGAAATGTACAAACCTTAATTTAAAAATACTTTTAAAATTAATTATTGCTAAGAAGTGCTAACCGTCATCTGAGCCTTCAGAGGGTCGTAATCTTTTGGCCGGTGGAGGGTCTTGTCTTGATGTTGACGCTGCTGACTGATCAGGGTAGTAGCTGCTGAAGGTTCGAGGAGATGCGGCAATTTCTCAAAATAAGACAACAATGAAGTTTGCCGTGTCAATTGACTCGTCCTTTCCCAGATTGCTCTGTAGCATGCAATACTGTTTGATAGCATTTTACCCACAGTAGAATTCTTTCAGAATTGGAGTCAATCTTTTCAAAATCTGCCCCTGATTTATCAACTAAGTTTATGTCATATTCTAAATTCTTTGTTGTCATTTCAACACTCCTCACAGAATCTTCACCAAGAGTAGATTCCATCTCAAAAAACCACTTGTGCTGCTCATGTGTAAGAAGCCACTCCTCTTCCACTAAGTTTTCATCATGAGATTGCAGCAATTCAGTCCCATCTTCAGGCTCCACTTCTAATTCTAGTTCTCTTGCTATTTCTACCACACCTGCAGTGACTTCCTCCACTGAAGTCTTGAGTCCCTCAAAGTCATCCATGAGGGTTGGAATCAACTTCTTCCAAACTCCTGTGAATGTTGATATTTTGACCTCCTCCCATGAATCACGAATGTTCTTAATGGCATCTAGAATGGTGAAACCTTTCCAGAAGGTTTTCAGTTTAATTTGCTCAGATCCATTAGAGGAATCACTATCTATGGCAGATAGAGCCTTATGAAATGTATTTCTTAAGTAATAAGACTTGAAAGTCAAAATTACTCCTGTTCCATGGGCTGCAGAATGATGTTGTGTCAGCAGGCATGAAAAAAGAAACCCATGAATCTCATTGTCTATCTCTCTCAGAGCTCTCGGGTGACCAGGTGTATTGTCAATGAGCAGTAATATTTTGAAAGGAATTTTTTTCTGAGGAGTAGGTCTCAACAATGGGCTTAAAACATTCAGTAAACCATGTTGTAAATAGATGTGCTGTCATCTAGGCTTTGTTGTTCCAAATACAGAGCACAGGCAGAGTAGATGTAGCATAATTCTGAAGGGCCCTAGGATTTTCAGAATGGTAAATGAGCATTGGCTTCAACTTCAAGTTACCAGCTGCATTAGCCCCTAACAAGAGAGTCAGCCTGTCCTTTGAAGCTTTGAAGCCAGGCATTGACATCTTCTCTCCAGCTATGAAAGTCCTAGATGGCATCTTCTTGGAATATAAGGCAATTTCATGTATGCTGAAAATCTGTTGTTTAGTGTAGCCATCTTCATGGATTATCTTAGCTAATTCTTCTGGAGAACTTGCTGCAGCTTCTGTACCAGCACTTGCTGCTTCACCTTGCACTTTGTTGTTATGGAGACGGCTTCTTTCCTTAAACCTCATAAGCCAACCTCTGCTAGCTTTAAACCTTTCTTCTGAAGCTTCCTCACTTCTCTCAGCCTTCACAGAACTGAAGAGAGTTAAGGCCTTGCTTTGGATTAGGCTTTGGCTCAGGGAATGTTGTGGCTGGTTTGATCTTCTATCCAGACCGTCAAAACTTTCTCCACATCAGCAATAAGGCTGTTTCGCTTCCTTATCATTTGTGTGTTCACTGAAGTAGCACTCTTATTTTCCTTCCAGAACTTCTCCTTTGCATTCATACCTTGGCTAACTGTTTGGCTCAAGAGACCTAGCTTTTGACCTATCTCAGCTTTCAACATGCTTTCCTCACTAAGCTTAAGCATTTCTAGTTTTTGATTTAAAGTGAGAGACATGTGAGTCTTCCTTTCACTTGAACACTTAGAGGCCATTGTAGGTTATTAATCGGCCTAATTTCAATATCGCTGTGTCTCAGGGAATAGGAGGCCCGAGGAGATGAGCGAGATGGGGGAATGGCTGCTTGCTGGAGCAGTCAGAACACACACAACATTCATCAATTACATTTGCCATCTTATATGGATGCGGTTCATGGAGCCCCGAAACAATTACAATAGTAACATCGAAGATCACTGGTCACAGATCACCATAACAAATACGATAATAATGAAAACGTTTGAAATACTGTGAGAATTGTCAAAATGTGACACAGAGACACAAAGTGAGCAAGTGCTGTTGGAAAAATGGTGCTGATAGACTTGCTTGACACAGGGCTACCACAAACTTTCCACTTGTAGAAAATGCAGTATCAGTGAAGCACAATAAAGTGAAACACAGTGAAACGAGCTATGTTTGTATATGAAATTCCACCAGTGTATGAAATTCCTCTTTTCTCTATTTTCTTGACAATATTTGGTATTGTCAGACTTTGCCTTTTTTCTAGTAGTGGAAATGGTACCTTACTGTTTTAATTTGTATTGTCTTGATAACTATTGAGGTTGAATGTATTTTCGTATGTGTAATGGGCATTTGAATTCCCTCTTCTGTAAAATGCTAGTTCAAGTCTTTTGCTCATTTTCCTATTGTGTTGTTTTTCTTACAGATTTTTCAAAAACTCATTATATATTCTGGATCTCTACCTTTTGCCAGTTATATGCTTTGTAAATCCAGTCTGTGGTTTGTTTTTTTTGATGTGTTTATGATGTATTTTGTATATAGAAGTTTTACATTTTCATGTAGTGAAGCCTATCCATCTTCTTATTCATAGCTTGCATGTTTGTGCTTTGTTTAAAGAAGGCTGAGCACATTGAATACCTGAGGGAACAGAGGACTAGAAGGGCAGATGATAGAGGGTGGAAACAGCTATCCCCTTCATTCTTGTTTCTCTCTTCTCTCTTCTTCTATTATTTCTCCATTTTTCCTTATCCTGAAATCGATGCCTTTAACAAACAGGTTAGCAGCTTTTTTGCTTTGATTTGTTCATTTTTGTATCTAGATATCTTTGGCTCTTTTTTGCTGGGCTGCTTTCTTCAAACTTTTCCATCTACTTGGTGCCACCAGTAAATGCCGGTGGAGAAGATTGCTTTGTGCCTTCAAGAATAAAAAATGAATAAGTACACCTCGTGACTGAAATAATTGTGCCAAATGAATTACCTCATATAATGAAAAGTAACAAGCAAGAGATCTCATATGGTGCATCTCTATTGTTTTTTGGTAAAGGAAGACTTTTTATACAATCATTTTCTAAACTTTTATTGCTTTAAATCACTGCTGCATTACCACAATGCCATGTCCATAAACCCCCTCACAATCTAATCAAAATCATTGTAACCTGGGTTGGGGATCAGGGGAGAACTAAGAAAAGTGAAGGGCAATGTTGCATCAAGCTTTCTCTGGCTCCCCCTAATCCTTCCTCTCTGCCCACGCCCTCTACTATACATTGCAGCTTGAATTATTTAGTTGCTCAAATCAATCCATTTTTCTCTGTTTGGTGGTTGGACAATAAAAGAAGAAAGATTTACTGCAGCAAGTGAATAATAAAAAACGAATTAGCTGAAAACAAACAAAAAGCTGCTTACGTGGCAATCCTCTGTGTTAATCAAAACCTTGACGACAGGTCGGAGGATCGATATTTGACTACAAGATGAAAAGAAGCAAAGCTTCCATTGAGGGTCAGAGAAGAGGGAGATCTGGGGAGAGACAAAAAAGACCTAAGGGCAGGGTTCATCAGAAGTGGCCCATGGCAAAATTTCATCCAGTTCTCTGGTTGACCTCTTAGGGAGGCCTCCTCTGTTTGAGAAATGACAGTGTTTTTTATGCACATATCAAAGTTCAGCTTGATTGTCTCATCTGGGGAAGAAAGCCATCTGTCAGTATTCTCCAAATAATCTACATAATTGGCTTTCAAACAAGCCTCAAAGAAACGGGCATTTATCACCCTAATTGTGGCAGGCAGAGTGTGTGTCACTGCCATTTTATCAAGATAATGGTAAATGGCGCCCGGGTTTCTTCTCTCCTGCCTTCTCCCAGATTTCTTTCAATTTCTACATACAGCTACATTCCCCTTTGAGACCAAATTCAGGAAAAGGTTTCCTGGGCCTAGAGCAGTGGAAAATTTTGCTTGCCTTGTGACAATCCCTGGAATCAGCCACCAGCTACCTGCCACTCTTCGCTCTGTTTCTAGAAACTCAATTCAGGGGTAGTGAGTAGGAGGGCATCACTAAGAAACTCTGTACCAGAGCTGGACCCCTGAGAAGCTCTATTCTCTGAGCCCAGATCTCCTGGCTTGAAGTTCCCTTTGGGTACCGATGGTGAGACAGGGGAGGGACACCCTCAGAAGTAGCTTGGCCTTAGCTTCGAGCCCAAGCTAACTGGGCTAAATGGCCTCCAGTACACAAACAGAATATCTTAAGGGATGGTGTGCTTGTTCCCATAGACCCAGGGTGGGACTGGGGTGGTGTCAAGATTATCATGAGGTTCTTTGGGAATTCCCTGGTGGTCCAGTGGTTAGGACTCCGCGCTTCCATTGCTTGGGACCCGGTTTTGATCCCTGGTTGGGGAACTAAGATCCCACAAGCCATGTGGCCAAAAAATAAATAAATAAAATGAGTTTCTTTCTTCTACAACTGAATACTGTAACTCATATCTGTAGGAAATTGCTGCTCCACAGAATATATATCAAAAACTTTATCCATTCATCTGTCAATGGACATTTGTGGCACATATATACAATGGAATATTACTCAGCCATAAAAAGAAACAAAATTGAGTTGTTTGTAGTGAGGTGGATGGATCTAGTCTGTAATACAGAGTGAAGTAAGTCAGAAAGAGAAAAACAAATACTGTATGCTAACGCATATATATGGAATCTAAAAAAAAACTGGTACTGATGAACCTAGTTGCAGGGCAGGAGTAAAGAGGTAGACATAGAAAATGGACTTGAGGACATGGGGTGGGAGGGCAAAGCTGGGGCGAAGTGAGAGTAGCATCGACATACATACACTACTGAATGTAAAACAGTTGGCTGGTGGGAAGCAGCCGCATAGCACAGGGAGATCGGCTCCGGTGCTTTGCAATGACCTAGAGGGGTGGGATAGGGAGGATGGGAGGGCGGCTCAAGAGGGAGGGGATATGGGGACATGTGTATGCATGTGGCTGCTTCGCTTTGTCATGCAACAGAAACTAACACGGTATTGTGAAGCAATTATACTCCAATAAAGATCTATTTTTTAAAAAAAACAACCTTTATTCTCAGATCTTGCCTCAAATTCAAGATCCAGGACAACTCTGCCTTTAAGTGTAGTCTTTTGTCATCTTCAAGGCAAAGGCCACTCTTGGCTTTACCTTTCCAGACTCTATGAAATGTGTCTCTTAACCAGGCTAGCTTGAGATGTCCCCATCTTTCCTGTGTGTCCGAGACCGAAGACCTCACACTGCCCAGTATTTAGCAGAGAGGACCACAAAGCAAATTGCTAAACTAGGGTTAAGTTGAAACTTCCTCCCCCAGAGGATTGTAACCACAGCAGAAATGGAAGTGTGTTTGGATTTCTAAAGAATGTTTGAAAATGTGTTTGCCTGTCAGTAGTCCCATTTCCCCACAGACAGTAAGTTACTCAGTAATCCATTAAGGGGGTGGTAGAAATTGAGGCAGAAGGCTCTTGTTAAAAAATAATCCACTGAGGGCAAAAATATAAATGAAAAGAGCAGTCACATATCTGAGAATGATTCTCCTTTCTTGTGATCTTGAACCAGTTTTGGCCTCTAGCTAGCATGTGCATATTTAAGCATCTGTACATGTCAGCTCTACAATCTTCTACGTACACAGAATTTCATATAATCATAACTATTTCCCAGTGTCAGAAGAAGGAAATATTTAAGGCTTGAGTCTTGGATATAAGACATCCTTTTTGTCCCTACCCAGTTAACTCCAATATTGAACTGTCTTTTCTGCTCTGTTTTCTCTCTGATGCACACAGCATGTGGCGTTCTGTGTTCTGATTAAAGAGTGGAAAACAACAGCAGCATCTGGGCTGAATGGGGCAGGGAAAATCCAACTGGTGCAACCAGTTATGATGCGCAGTGTTATTCAATGACCTAGTAAGGAAATGAAGGTAGAACAAAACCTGACATAGGGAGGCAAGTACACTTGTTTCATTTGGCATGAATGTCTCTCCCCAGTGGTTTTCACCCGGTGTACTACAGGACAGTGGTGTCCTTGAAGCCTTCCCTGTTGCACAGGGAAATTGTGATCATCATGTAGATTGCATGCATGTCACAACTGAGGAATCACACTTTGAGAGTGATGTGTGCTGTGTGAAAGTAGAGCCAAGGACCACCTGCTTGAGGAAGACATAATAGACATAGTATGTCAGGCCACATCAAGGAAAGATCGTGCGTGTCCTGGAACATCTGAGAATTTTTCTTGTGGAGCAACCAGTTTGACTTAAATGATTTAGGGCTGAAGGGCAGTGAAATGAACACATAACTTTGGATATTTTTATAAACACAGTGAGATAGTGAAACACTGCCACGGGGATTGTTTTGTATTTATTGCTCACTTGTTTAATGTTGTTTTGAGTCTTTTAATCCCTTCGAGTGTGCTGTCCCCAGTACTAGTATGTCTGCCCAGATGCAAAAGAGTAAATACTGTACAATTCCCTGCAGGTGAAGTTCCAGAACGGGCAAAACTAATCTATACTGATAGAAGAATTTACGACACTGATTGTCTCTGAGTGTCTGTGTACATGGAAATGACTAGAAAGAGGCAAGGGGAACTTTCTGGGGTGATGTGGATATTATATATCTTGTTTTGAGTGATGGTTACAGGGCTGTATACATTTGTCAAAACATCGAACTGAAAACTTAAAATCTGTGTATTTTATTGTATGTGAATTCTGTCTCTACAAAAACAGAAAAATGCAGAAAAAGAAGTACTTCCAGATCACAAGAACACTGAGAAGCACTGATGTTCTGGCTAATTCAAAGTTCAGCTACTTTGGTTTGGGGCCATTTGTCATAGGTTTGTCAGGGGTTCCATGAAAAATTTCCTTTACATATAAACTCACTTCGGCAAAACCAAACAAAAGGTCAGCTCCCTTCATATTTTGTGGCATAATTTTATTTTTTGTTTTAAGTGATGTATTTCCCCAAATCAGAGCTATTCAGTCTTAAATGTCATCCCATGTGGAATTTATTCCTTCCGCAAAACTTTCCTTCTGGTGCTTCTCAGCAAGGATATGGTGCCCTTGAGATCTTGGGCTTCTCTCTTTGTTGATTGTCTTTCCCACCAGAAGGTGTACCTGGAAGCTGGGCCTGTGTCTGATTTATTGCTGAATCCCAGCACCCAGCACAGGGCCTGGCCCACAGGGTGAGAAACTAAGGCAACACTCATGAAATAACGTGATCATTATACAAAGGGAAACCTGTGTGTTTAAGTAAAAAAATAATTGATTCAGGGGATGGTCTCCACTTTCTGAGAGCTCACAAAAAAGACATCTGGGTAGGTGACTTCTTACGTGGTGTAATTTGCTGTAGCTCTTAAGACACTACATCTTACCCCCTGTATTACTCTTTTTTTTTTTTAATATCCCTTCCGTCTTTATTTATTTATTTATTTTTGGCCACGCCACACGGCATGCGGGATCTTAGTTCCCCCACCAGGGATTGAACCCATGCACCCTGCAGTGGAAGCGCGGAGCGTTAACCACTTGATGTCAGGGAAACCCTCCCCTTTATTACTCTTATTACCCTATTGCCCATCCCTCCAACCTGCCTTGGACCTCTCTATCATGAGTAAAATTAGATTAGACAACAAAAGTGGGGACACCACTTTTTCCAGAAGGCTCTAGAAGAAGCGCATCTATGCTAGTTTCCTGTAGACTCCTTTAGTCCCTTTCCGTTACTATGCCAATATGGGTTAGCATTCAAATTGAGTTAGCTGATACATGGAGAGCAGACAGTATGAACTATAGGAAGTGAAGACACTTCTAGGCTTTACACATTTCCGCTCAGTGGCTTGGAGTAGTGGGGTGATAAGGTGTTAGGCTAGACACCACAGGCCAAGGGAAAGATTGGGCTTCATAGGGTGGTGGAGGTGATGGTAAAGACACTTCAATTATATGATAGTGAAGGATCCCTTTTTGAATGTTTGCAAAAGGCAAATTTCAGACAAAGAAAAGACTTATTACCTCAAAAGGTGTGGTGCAGGCTGCTGAGAATATAGTTTTTAGGAAGGCTCAAAGCCATGGATAGAGACCGATACTGAGTTAATGAGGCACATTTGAATACTTGAAGAGCCTCACGCATCTCTACCTGTGAGGTTAACTGGTTACAGGTAGAAGTGTTTTCTAATGGTAAGAAATGTCGGTAAAAAAGCAAGGCTGCTGATCACTGGAGCAGCCTCTCTATGGAAACCTAGGACCATGAAGGATAGTTTGCTCTTTAAGGCTATTATGAACTTATCCTCCTCATGAGTGTCCCAGCTCTCAGCTCCATAAAACCTGCAATAACTGCTGTTTTATGACTTACACCTGGTCATAACACAAAAGATTGATTGGGGCTCCCATCCTACAAGGGAGGAAGACGGCACTTTCAGATATCTGGCCTCCCAATAGATTTTTCTTGAGATGAGCTAAAAATCCGTCTTCAAGATTCACACAAGCAAATGTGATCAGTGCCCAAGTCGGTAAATAACATACCCAGTTTTTCAAGCTTACACTCTGAGCCTTTTGAGTTTGTGGTATCCTTATTAGAGCTAATAATATGTTAGAGATGAACTATGTTTTTACAAAAAAAAAATTTAGATCAAAGTCTTTTAGGGAAAAAAATATGGCCCCTCTCTCTGTATTCTTCCATTTTCTTATCTCCTCTCCCCACTCTTCACCCAGTTGAGGAAAATTTCTCTTAAATCAGCTTGATATTCTCAAGACTAGCATAAGCTGTTGACAGTTTTATGCTACTAATAAAGAAGATTAAAAAATAAACTCTAACTTTCTGTATTCCGAAATCCATTACAAAAAAAAAAAATCCCTCTTGTGTGGGGAATGTTAAATGCTGCTTTGTCAGAGGGTGCTGGAAATATGATAGGAAAGAACGACTTCCATATATCTAAATGGCATTCGAAAGAACAAAAATCAGGGGCTATTAATGTAGCTAGATCTTGGGATTCAGGTAATACGCCCTGTAATTCATTCTGACTGACAGTTGTGAGGAGAAATCAGAGTAAGGCTGGCCAAAATACCATCCCTTGAAAAAAAAAAAATCAGCAATAGGACTTCAAAACTAATCCCTCACATATCAACCTGATCTCTCCAAGGGGACTCTTTTCCAGCTAAATGCTGAATTTAATTCTGTACATCACATTTCTTTGGAGAGATTTAGTACTTTAATTATATTTTTTATGTGTCACAGAACTGTAAACATAAATTACATTTTTGTTTTCTTTATCTTTAAAGGAGAGCTTAGAAAAATAATGATTAAAGGTGTATGTGATTTTTCTTTGAGTCTTTGTTGCTTGTGTGGCGGGGACAATAGTTCTCTGTATTTGTGACTGAGGAACCCTCTGGTCATACTTCCAGGCCATCTCAGGAAGACTGGAAAGTCTAAAAGCCAATCAATCACCTATCTGTTTTGCCTACAGAGATGATGATTGTTTTAACACTTTCTTCTTCCTGAAATGCTTTGAACTAAGCTTTCATTTCTATACAGTATTGATGTTATAGCTGCATCATGGGCCAGACGAAAATCATTGGAAATATTTTTTTAATTTTAAAAATATTTTAATTGGAACATTGTGACTCAGACCCAGAAAAATCTTTTTGACATAAATGTTGAAATCAGTGGTAATGTATAATATAGGCAGAGTTAATAATCTAACAGAACTGTCTGGGCATTCCTTTGCATATCAGTGAAACCGAGCAGGACCCTGTGGGGCCCTCCCCAATACAAAAGCCTTTCTGAGTCCCTTATTTCTTATTTGTAAGAAAAAGGTTTCAGCCTCCTAGACCTTCCCTGAGTTCCAAAGGGCAGATTCAAGCAGTTACTAATTAGAGTGAGGCAATGCAGAAACAAAGGAAAGGCACTGAAGAAACAGTACTGCAGCAATGGGGCAGGGTCCTGGTTCCTCCTCAAGGGATATATATAACAATCTGATATATATCTCTGAGTTCTTCTACAGGAGCTAAGATCCCGACCCAGCTGGAGGCTGATAACTTCAGGCTGAGCACAGGCACATGGACCCCAGACTGATTGGAACCAGAAGGCTGATGATAGAGATTCCTGGAACATCACCCTGTTACCTCCCCACCAACCAATCAGAGAAAGGTCACACACCCTGCAGCCCGCCCCCCAAATTTTGCCTATAAAAACTCTTCCCTGAAAACCATCAGGGAGTTCAGGCTTTCTGAGTACAAGCTGCCCATTCTCCTTGTATGGCCCTGCAGTAAACCTTTCTCTGCTCCAAACTCCAACGCTTCAGTTTGTTTGGCCTCACTGTACATCAGGCACATGAACTTGGGTTCGGCAACATCAATACTGCATGGAGTGGAGTGAGATATTTAAAAACCAGTTGGTCTTAAAAAAAATCTTCTTGGGACTTCCCTGGCAGTCCAGTGGTTAGGTCTCCATGCTTCCATGGCCGGGGGCGTGAGTTCGATCCCTGGTAGGGGAGCAAAGATTCCACATGCGGCAGGCCGTGGCCCAAAAAAAAAAATCTTCCTATTGTATCATGTCAGCAGTTGTTTATAATGGAGAAGTTTGCTGGAAAGCTGTGTTACTCAAAGACCAACCTCTTCCTAGCCTTCATCTAGCTTGCCAACAATGCTTAATGTAATGGGTCACATCTGTCAAGGAGGATTATAAATTGTACCTGTGATGCCCTGTAATTAGTAACCCCCAAATGGCTCCAGCTGCTTTTTCCCTGAGCATTTGCCTTGGTAACATCTTATAGAAAATATAACTCAGAACCAACAGTATTTAGGTCCAAAAAACACTGCCTGTAGTGAAACAGAAGCATTTTCTTCTAATCGAAAAATCCCTCTTTTCTTGTTGCTCTCACCGAGTTTACCAGAGGGTCTTTCATCCAGAGACCAGTGTGGAATGTGCTTCAGCTTGTTGAAGAGAGAGATTTGGTTGTTGACTTGGTTTCAGAGCAAAATTCACCCTTGAATCGTGTGAAAAGTAAATATGTCTGTTTTCTTTGTGTTAGGGCGATTTGAGAATGAATGTGAGTCTGTGATTGGAGACTTCACACTGGGAAGTTGACCTTTTGCTTGCAAAGGAGCTTTGCTATTTCGTTGGCTCATGGGTACCTCTGCAAATGCTGGCATGCTGGGTTGTGTTTGCAGATCAGAATTCATTACTTGCTGAAACCTAAGGTGCAGTATGGAAAATGTAGGTTTTGAAAAGAATTTTCACTAGTTCGAGAATCAGTACACCCTTTCCTGGATTTATTTTGGTGAGTTTCTAGTGAAAAATCATTACCCCATAAATGGCTATATACTAACAATAAACTAAAATCAGACCCTTGCCTCATACCATTCAATAAAAACTTGCTAGATGGTTTAAAAATTAAAATGTGAAAATAAAACTATAAAATAATGAAAAGAAAATATAGGTACTTATTGTATTTACATATTCTTGTAGTAACATATCTTTCTAAGCATAGCAGCAAAGTCATAAAATCGGGAAGGTACACACCGAGAAATTGAGTTAATGCTACAAAAACAAACATATTAAGCCCCCTTTATAAGTTAAAAATCCATAATAAACAAAAATTAAAGGAAAACAAAAATGGGAAAATGTTTGCAGCAGATATTAAGTATAATTGGTTTGTTTAAACAGTTCTTATAAGTTAATTTTAAAAAGATGAAAACATAAATAGGGAAATGGACAAAGGACATAAAAGGTAATTCACAAAGGAAGAAACAGAAAAAGGCCAATAAATAAATGAAGAAATATTGACCTTCATTAGCGATCAAACAGATACAAACTAAATCCATCCATCACATTGACAAATTAAAAAAGTTGATAATAACTTGTGTTGACAAAGATTTGAGGAAATTGAACTTTCATATACTGAAGTCGGAACGTAAATAGGTAAATATCTTTATGGGGTAACATGACAATATGTATCTAAATCCACAAATTATGCAATTCTACCTGTAGGAATTTACCTTAAGGAAATAATTAGAGACATGTGGAAAGCAATAATTATAAAAATGTTTACTGTTTTTAATGGCAGAAAATTATAAGAAAAAGACAATAGGAGATTGGTTAAATAAGTTATGTACGCTCATAGGTCGAGATATTATGTAGTCATATAAAATCATGTTGTAATAGAATATTTACTGACCTGGAAAAGCAACCACAATATGTGCTGTGTTTAAAGAAATAAAAGCAATTTATAAAACAGTAAATACAGTACTACACATACACACACACACACACACACACACACACACACTTATAAAGACACACACAGAGACAGAGATTGAGACACAGACATAGGGAGTTATAGAGAAAGACTTAAGACAAGAAGTAAATGCTCCTAGCACAGAGAGATCAGCTCCGTGCCTTGTGACCACCTAGAGGGGTGGGATAGGGAGGGTGGGAGGGAGATGCAAGAGGGAGGGGATTTGGGGATATATGTATATATATAGCTGATTCACTTTGTAATACAGCAGAAACTAACAGAACATTGTAAAGCAACTATACTCCAATAAAGATGTTAAAAAAATAAATAAATCTTAAAAAGCTTATTGCCATTTCCAACAAAACAAAGCAAAACCAAAAAAAACAAAACCAAAAAGAAGTAATTCCTCCAAATAAATAACTCTTTTTATCTTGGGGTGATGAGATTACATGCATTTTTTCCCCTTTCTTTCGAGATGTATTACTTTTGAAATTAGGAATTAGAAACAATAAAGTTATTTAAGAAAAGAGATAAATGCTATAAAAAGACACACCAGCCCAGTCATGGGGAAGTATTATCCATGACCAGCTTTCAGGAAAATGGTTATATAGGCCAAGATTGCCTTTAGAGTCCCACTGCCTTTTTTGTGCATCCTTCTTTCTTTAAGTCATCATGTCCTACCAACTTCCCGAGTCTTCAGTGTTTTCATTCATTCAGGTATTCATTCATCCATTCAACAGCCATTTGTTCTGTTCATACCACATGCCAGGCTCAGTAATTTTCCCTGACTTACGCTCTATATGGTAAACAATTTCCTAGTTGTTTCTTATCTTAATTTGCTTATCAGTCTTGGAGCCTTTCTCTCAGACCTTGTTAAGCGACTGACTAGGAAATCTTTTTAACAAGTTCTCTCTGAATTAAATAGGTGATGTTAGTATGAAACTTGAACTTTAAGGAGGACGTTAAATGCCTTAACTCAAATAGTGAGTAATGTGAAAATTGCAGACAATTCTGCATGGATAGGCTTGCCAGATGACACCACTCTCTCCTGCCCACACATGTTCTAACTGGACAGCGTGCTTCCAACTGTGTTCTCTCTACAAGGTCTGGGCTCCCTACTTTAGCATCAGTCCCCTGGCCTGAGGTTCCATTGTCAAGAGTGCTTCTAGGTATTAGTAATGCATATCAGTTCTTCTACTTTCTTTGTCCTGATCTCCCTCCTGTGGCTTTCCTCGTTCTTGCCATCTGCCCTGCTCTGCCTTGTGGCATTTACATCTTCTATTCCACCACCTGCCCTTTTGATTCTGGCTTCCACACTTGTTCTGATCCAAACATTTACTCTAAATTTCCTCAATACCAGCATAAATTTTCTATCACTGCTGTAACAAATTCCCACAAATTTAGTGGCTTAAAACAATACAAATTGATATCTTACAGTTCTGGAGGTCCAAAGTCCAAAATGAGTTTCACTGGGCTAAAATCAAGGTGTGGGTAAGCCTGCATTTTTTTTTTCTAGAGGCTTTAGGGAAAAAATCTGTTTCCTTGCCTTTTTCAGCTTCTAGAGGCCACTTTCATGCCTTGGCTTGTGGCCCTGTTCTACTATCTTCACAGCCAGCAACGTTGCATCTATTTGACCATTCTTCTGTCGTCACATCTCCCTCTGACCATAGCTGGAAAAGGTTCTCCACTGTTAAGGACCTGTGAATTGAACTTTAGCCCCCCAAAATATATGTCTACATCCTAATTCCCAGAACCTGTGAATGTTACATTGTTTGGAAAAAGGTTCTTTGAAGATATAATTACAGATCTTGAGACAAAAGTTCACCCTGGATTATCTGGCTGGGCTCTAAATCTAATGACAAGTGTCTTTAGAAGAGAAAGGCAGAGGGAAATTTGACATAGACGGAGAGAAGAGACAGAGAAGAGGAGGAGGCCGTGTGATTACAGAGGCGGAGATTAGAGTGATACAGCTACAGGGTGAGGGACACCTGGACCCACCGGAAGCTGGACAAGGCAAGGAAGGAGTCTCCCCAGAGCCTCCAGAAGCAGCGTGTCCCACCTGACACTTTGATTTCAGACTTCTAGCCTCCAGAACTGTAAGAGAATAAATCTCTGTTGTTTCAAGCCACCCAGTTTGTGGTAATTTGTTACAGAAGCCACAGGAAACTAATACAGGACCCATCTGATTACACAGAATCCTCCAGGATCCTCCAGGATCACCTCCCCATCTCAAATTCCTTAACCTTAATCACATCTGCGAAATCCCTTTTTCCAGGTAAGATAATATACTCGCAGGTTCTAGGGATTAGGACATGGACACCTTTGGGGGGGCATTATTCTGCTAACCACAGTAGGCATGAGACTGTTCGTCCCTAAAACCATTTTTGCCCATGTGCCCTCCACGCACAGAGCCGCCTCACAGGCTACTTTTTGTATTTTGCTTTCATTCTGACTTAATTGTCTAGGATCTGTCTCCTGGGTGTCGCTGTGGAATAATAGAAAACACATAAATGTGGAGTCAGGCAGACCTATGTTTAAAGCCTGGCTCTTTATTTATTCTCTGTGTATCCTTGGGCAAATTATTCAAGCTCTATGACTTTGTTTCCTCATCTGTAAAATGTGAGTAGTCATGCACATATCATAGAGTCATTGTGAAGATTAAAGGAGATAGCATATGTAATATGCTTGCCACATAGAAGGCATTCAATGAATGTTGCTTTTTTTTTTTTTTTTTTTTTGCTATCATCCTATAATCTGTGAACCTGTGGCAATCTATGGTCTTGAAGGAGATGGTCTGGTAGAGGAGATATTTGTATAGGAGCTGTCTAATTTTCCTTCAAATCCCACTGTAGATATAGTTTCTAATCTGATAATAAGGTTCCCCCTGATATCTTTGCATTTTATTTTGGACTGTGATTCTACCTACACAACACTAAGGGTCTTGGTGAAAAGGAAAAAATCCTACCAAACTGGCTACTGGGAATAACTCAGCTATAATAACAAATAAACAAATATTTCTTGTGTACCTACGATGCATTAAGTGCTGTTATAGTCACTAGGGAAGGAGATTGACACAACACTTAAGCTCCTGGAGTGGGGAAGACTGACAGGTAACTAGGTGATTCTAATGTAGTGTGATTGGTGTCAAGATGAGAACAAACACAGAGGGACTTAGGGATCACAGAGCAGGGAATAAAGGCTCCCTGGAGTAAGTGCTGTCTAACATGAGATCTGAAGGGTAAATAGAAGTTAATTATGTAGAGTCCCTCTTACCCTCCACAGAAAAGAAGGGGAGAAGAATAAAAAATGAAATCTTGTTTTAATAAATTCAGTTGACTTAAACATTAATATTAATAAAACAAATTTGGTCATATAAATATAGCCATTCTTGTTTATTTAAAAAAATTTTGTAGATATAGTTGCACTACTGTGATAAGAATAAATGGTCCATTGATAGACTTCTTTTAGGTCACTTGGAGAAAAAAAAGGCTTTTATTACATTTTGTGCACACGAGCCCAGTGGGCCGGCTGGTGGTTAGGAAACATACAAACACTATACGGAAAGTGCCCTTGAATATAAACTCTGACTTAGAGAAGAGGGAGGCTGTGTTGTGGTCATGGTATGATGCTGGGTAGGTGATGGTGCCAAATGTTTGGAAGACATAGTTTGTGGTTTATAGGAATAATAATAGCAGCAAAAAATATTGGGCTGGCCAAAAACTTCGTTCAGGCTTTTCTGTAAGATGGTACTAAAACCAGAACGAACTTTTTGGCCAACTCAATATGTTGTGAATTTATTACAAGCTAGGTACTGTTCTAAGCACTTTTTGTATATTAACTCATTAATCTTTTCAATGATGCATGAGGTAGGTAATACTATTATCTTTATATTAGAGATAGGAAAAGTAAGATACAGAGGTTAAATAACATTGTCTAAAGTTAGCAAATGACAGAGCTGGAATCTGAGTAAAGACAGTTTGACTTGAAAGCCTGTGCTCTTAACCTCTCTCTATAGTAAGTACTGCCCCTTTGGGGAAAGAGGGACCTTGTGGGAATGTATGGAAATGACATATAAAAAGGGAAAAACAGAAGCAAAAGTCCAGGACTTCCCTGGTGGTGCAGTGGTTAAGAATCCACCTGCCAATGCAGGGGACACGGGTTCAAGCCCTGGTCCGGGAAGATCCCACATGCCATGGAGCAACTAAACCCGTGCGCCACAACTACTGAGCCTGTGCTCTAGAGCCCGCGAGCCACAACTACTGAGCCCGTGTGCAGCAACTACTGACGCCCGCGCGCCTATAGCCCATGCTCTGCAACAAGAGAAGCCACCATAATGAGAAGCCAGCACACTGCAATGAAGAGTAGCCCCTGCTCGCTGCAAGTAGAGAAAGCACACGCGCAGCAACGAAGACCCAACGCAGCCAAAAAATAAATTTATTAAAAAAAATGAAGCAAATGTCCATATGACCATATGAACATATATCTAAGTGCCAAGAGGTTGGTTGAATGAGTAGTTACTGAACCAGGGGTTGGGACGGACTGGGGGTTACTTGGTCAGGAAGATTTATAGAAAATCTTAAGTAGTGTTTTGTTAAGAGAGGAATGCACAGTTGACCCTTGAACAACATGGGTTTGAACTGTGCAGGTCCACTTATACACAGATTTTTTTCACTAAATACATTCTACACTACTATATGAACTGCAGATGTGGAGAGCTGACTGTAAAATTATTCTGGATTTTCGACTGTGTGGAGGGTTGATGCACACAACTCCCATGTTGTTCAAGGTCAACTGTATCTCATGTAGCAGACAATTCCCTTGGCTTCCAGGCATCGCACCTGGTTTTCTTCCTATCTCTCTGGCTGCTCCAGTTCCTTCTGCTGGTTCTTCCTTCTCTCCCCAGCTTCTTTTTTTTTTTTTAATAGATCTTTATCGGAGTATAATTGCTTCACAATACTGTGTTAGTTTCTGTTGCAGAACAAAGTGAATCAGTCATGTGCATACACATGTCCCCATATCCCCTCCTTCTTGAGCTTCCCTCCCATCCTCCGTATCCCACCCCTCTAGGTCATTGCAAAGCACCGAGCCGATCTCCCTGTGCTATGCTGCTGCTTCCCACCAGCCAACTATTTTACATTCTGTAGTGTATATATGTTGATGCTACTCTCACTTCGCCCCAGTTTCGTTCGCCCTCCCACCCCATGTCCTCAAGTGCATTTTCTATGTCTACCTCTTTATTCCTGCCCTGCAACTAGGTTCATCAGTACCATTTTTTTTTAGATTCCATATATATGCATTAGCATATGGTATTTGTTTTTCTCTTTCTGACTTACTTCACTCTGTATGACAGACTCTAGGTCCATCCACCTCACTACAAATAACTCAATTTCATTTCTTTTTATGGTTGAGTAATATTCCATTGTATATATGTGCCACATCTTCTTTATCCATTCATCTGTCGATGGATATTTAAGTTGGTTCCATGTCCTGGCTATTGTAAATAGTGCTTCAATGAACATTGTGGTACATGACTCTTTTTGAATCATGGTTTTCTCAGGGTATATGCCCAGTTGTGGGATTGCTGGGTCATATAGTAGTTCTAGTTTTAGTTTTTTAAGGAACCTCCATACTGTTTTCCATAGTGGTTGTATCAATTTATATTCCCACCAACAGTGCAAGAGGGTTCCCTTTTCACCACACCCTTTCCAGCATTTATTGTTTCTAGATTTTTTGATAGTGGCCATTCTGACTGGCGTGAGGTGATAACTCTTTGTAGTTTTGATTTGAATTTCTCTAATAATTAGTGATGTTGAGCATCTTTTCATGTGCCTCTTGGCCAGCTGTATGTCTTCCTTGGTGAAATGCCTATTTAGGTCTTCCACCCATTTTTTAACTGGATTGTTTGTTTTTTTGATATTGAGCTCCATGAGCTCTTTGTATATTTTGGAGATTAATCCTTTGTCTGTTGTTTCATTTGCAAATATTTTCTCCCATTCTGAGGGTTGTCTTTTCATCTTGTTTATGGCTTCCTTTGCTGTGCAAAAGCTTTTAAGTTTAATTAAGTCCCATTTGTTTATTTTTGTTTTCAGATCTGTTACTCTAGAAGGTGGGTCAAAAAAGATCTTGCTGTGGTTTATGTCAAAGAGGGTTTTTCCTATGTTTTCCTCTAAGTGTTTTATAGTGTCTGGTTTAAATTTAAGTCTTTAATCCATTTGGAGTTTATTTTTGTGTATGGTGTTAGGTGGTGTTTTAATTTCTTTCTTTTACATGTAGCTGTCCAGTTTTCCCAGCACCACTTATTGAAGAGGCTGTCTTTTCTCCATCGTATGTTCTTGCCTCCTTTGTCATAAATTAGGTGCACATATGTGCGTGGGTTTATCTCTGGGCATTCTATCTTGTACCATTGATCTATATTTCTGTTTTTGTGCCAGTACCATACTGTCTTGATGACTGTAGCTTTGTGGTATAGTTTGAAGTCCAGGAGCCTGATTCCTCCAACTCCGTTTTTCTTTCTCAAGATTGCTTTGGCTATTCGGGGTCTTTTGTGTTTCGATACAAACTGTAAAATTTTTTGTTCTAATTCTGTGAAGAATGCCATTGGTGGTTTGATAGGGATTGCATTGAATCTGTAGATTGCTTTGGGTAGTATAGTCATTTTCACAATATTGATTCTTCCAGTCCAAGGACATGGTATATTTCTCCATCTGTTTATGTCATCTTTGATTTCTTTCATCAGTGTTTTATAGTTTTCTGAGTGCAAGTCTTTTGCCTCCTTAGGCAGGTTTTTTCCTAGGTATTTTATTCTTTTTTTTCAATGGTAAATGGGAGTGCTTCCTTAATTTCTCTTTCAGATTTTTCATCATTAGTGTATAGGAATGCAAGAGATTTCTGTGCATTAATTTTGTATCCTGCAACCTTACCAAATTCATTGATTAGTTCTCGTAGTTTTCTGGTGGCATCTTTAGGATTTTCTATGTATAGTATCAGGTCATCTGCAAACAGTGACAGTTTTACTTCTTCTTTTCTAATTTGTATTCCTTTTATTTCTTTTTCTTCTCTGATTGCCATGGCTAGGACTTCCAAAACTGTTGAATAAGAGTGGTGAGAGTGGGCATTCTTGTCTTGTCCTTGATCTTAGTGGAAATGCTTTCAGTTTTTCACCATTGAGTATGATGCTTGCTATGGGTTTGTTATATATGGCCTTTATTATGTTGAGGTAGGTTCCCTCTATACCCACTTTCTGGAGAGTTTTTATCATAAGTGGGTGTTGAATTTTGTCAAAAGCTTTTTCTGCATCTATTGAGATGATCGTATGGTTTTTATTCCTTAATTTGTTAATGTGGTGTATCATATTGATTGACTTGTGTATATTGAAGAATCCTTGCATCCCTGGGATAAATCCCACTTGATTATGGTGTATGATCCTTTTAATGTGCTCTTGGATTCTGTTTGCTAGTATTTTGTTCAGGATTTTTGCATCTATGTTCACCAGTGATATTGGTCTATAATTTTCTTTTTTTGTGATATCTTTTTCTGGTTTTGGTATCAGGGTGATGGTGGCTTTGTAGGATGAATTTTCTCCCCAACTTCTTAATGTCAGAATCCTCCACTGCTTCTCACTTCTGTCCACAGTCACTCCCTCAGTGTTAGCATCCCGTCTTGTGGCTTCAAATACCATGAACATGCGGTTGAATCCGAAATTTATATCTACAGTCCAGATTTATCTTCTCAACTCCAGATCTGTATATCCAACTGCCTCTTTGTACCTCCTCTTGTATATCTAATAAGAATCTGAAATGTAACAGAACCGAACTGCTGATATTTTCCTCACAATCTGATCCTCCCATTATGTGGCCCATTTTAGCGGATGGCTATTCATTCTTCCAGTTGCTCAGACCCAAAACCTTGGCATCATCTTTGACTCTATCCTTTTTGTCATCCCCCCACCTCAGTCTAAGAGCCATCTTAGTAGTTTATCCTTCAAAATATAGTTAGAATCTAACCACTTTTTACTACCTTTACTGCAATCACAACTGCTTGGATTATTGCAATGGCCTCTTAACTAGTCTCCTGATTCCACCCTTAACCCTCTAACCCACAGCAGCCTGAGAGATCCTGGTAAAGCCTAAGTCAGATCATGTCACTTTTCTTATCAAGACCTTTCAATGGCTCCTCATCTCACTTGAAGCAAAAAGGAATGTCTGTACAATGGCCTGTGGGCTTGCCCTAGTGGTTTTTAATCATTATTACACATTAGAATCACCTGGAAAATTTTAAAAAATAAAGCCCCAATATCTGGACCCTGCCTTTAAATAAATTGAAGCCATATTTCCAGGGGGGGATAGTATGTGGTGTGGTCTAGGTATCTGCAGTTTTTAAAAGTTCCCCTCGTGATTCTGAGGCTCAGGGAGAGCTGAGAATCTGTAACCTCCTTACCTCTTGATCTTACCTTCCACTCCTCACTATCTGACTTATTCTATTCCAGTCTCATTTGTCTCGTTGCTGGAAGAAGCCAGGTGCACTCTTCCCTGGGGTCTTTGCACTAACTGTTTCCTCTGCCCAGTGTGTCTGTCCCTAGTTCCCAGCATGGCTCACTCCCTCACCTTCTTTAGGTCTTTGCTCAAGTGCTACCTTCTCAGTGAGGCCTTCTCTGGTCTTCCATTTATTGATAAAAGCGCATCCATATATTCTGCTTTATATTCTATCTATAGCACTTGTCACCATCTCACATAACACTGTTTTATTTATTGCATATCTCCCTCAGCTAGAATGTAAGCTCTGTGAGGGCAGTGATTCTGATCTGTTTTGTTTACTGCTGTATCCTCAGTGTCTGGTGCATAGTAGGCATTCAATAAATAAATTGTTGAACAAATTGACTATTTAATAAAACAACGCACGATAAAACGAAGTTAAGATAATAAAGCAGTCAAGTAAAATGAAGAGCAGAAGGAATTCCACAGTTAAGTAGTTAAATCTATTTGCTGAGGGCAAAAAATACCCATGAAGTAAATCTACATGTTCAGTCTTACAACTTGAGCTTCACTCTCAAGTTAGCCAGGCATTCCTAAGCTTTTCTTGTTCATGAACCTTTTTGTCAGTCTGGTAAAGCTTCTGGAACTTTTCTCAAAATAATGTTTTTAAATGAATACAATAAAATCCATAGAACGTAAAAGAAGACCAATTATTCTGAAATACAATTAGAATAATTATTTTAAAATTGTAATATAGTAATAGTATAGATGCCTCCATATTAAGGTATTCAATCAGGGATTGGTAAGCTTTTTCTATAAAGGGCTAGATAATAAACACTTTAGACTTTGTGGACCATATAGTCTGTTGAAACTACTCAACTCTGCCATCTGTAGTGGGAACGCATCCACAGACAATATGTACATGAATTAACGTGGCTGTCTTCCAGTTAATATTTTATTGACAAAAGCAGACAGTAGGCATAGTTTGCCAAATTATAAGATTGACTGATGGGTCTAATAATTATCATAATTTTGAAGTAGCAACAAGCATAAATGGTATTTTGAGATATCTGTAACACCTGTAATGTGATATGAAAATATCTGTGATTTTTTTTATTGGTGACAAACTCACAGTTACTGCTAATATTAACTGAGGTTTGTACATTCATAATTGAAGGAAATGCTAAATTATAGTTAGACGTTAGTGAAAGTGCATATTTAAGTTTTTCCCATCCAGATTCACAGGACTTCTTAATTCTATTCATGGACCCCAGTATAAGAACCCCTGAGCTAGGAGTCTTGAGCAACAGTCAAAATGCACCCATTAACAATGGAATAAACAACTGGAAATGAAGGACAACGCCTTCTGAGTTGCGTAAGCTTGGAATAGACACAGATCCTGGTCACGCATAGCTTTGAGGTGGTGATGTGAGGGTGATGGCAAGAACTGATCTCCAAAATATCCCACAGCCCCTAGTAAAGAGTGTTAGGAGCAGTTACTAAAAGGAAACAAGTCTAGAAGGACACAAAGAGGGCTGACCACAATTCTTTTGAGCACAGAAAAGGAATGAGACGCCTGGGATCTTCCAGCAATCTTAAAATTCTGAGAAAGTTGCACAAACTTATTGCATTGCCAAGATTGGAAGGCTTCAATGAGGCTGGCTGTGTTGTGCACATATACACAATGAAAAGGAATATTGGTCAGGGAAGCAGTGGAAGGCCCATAACCTTGGCCAGAAAATGGTTGATATCTTTTCTGTGATTCACACATTACCCAAAAGCCTCCAATTTCTTAGAACTGCTAATAAAAACTCCAAATATCCCAGCAATAACTTTCAAACACCTCCATTTTCACTAATGCTGCCTCATATGCAATTCTGCTTTATAGTGCATTTCAGTGTAATTGTAGCTACTGCATTGATTGGCTCAGAGAATCTATGTGGATTTCTAACCACATCCGAGTAAGAGCTTTTTCAGGACCCAGAAACTTTAAAATGGTAGTTAAAAGAAAAAGAAATAAGCCTGGTATTTTGAATTTATGGCAATAATAGAAAAATTGCTAGGCATTTTTGATGAAGGAGTTTGAAGTAAATGTAACACTGCATATATTGACTTCATATTTCAGTGCACATCCAGATTTATTGATTAGAGAAGGACTGACTCAAGCCAAGATTGATTTGATAGAAATCACAGCCTGCTTATTTATCATGTGAAGAAAATTTACACATCTACCTAGGCATAGGAGTATTACTTTATCGACTCTGAATAAGTCTTGGCTGAATGTCAAGTTTTCACCTGCAGCCTGTAGACCCCTTTCAGGACAATTTTTGTTTGCATTTGAGAAAAAAGTATGAAAAGAATTTTTTTTAAGTTTAAATGCCCAGAAGTACTTTGAAAAATCAAAATATGGTAAAATCTTGTTAACTGGTGTTTGTGGTGATACTAAGATTGTTGGCTGAATGAAGTTTTTTAAATATACTATTTGTAAAGAAAACAAATGAAGAATAATGTTAACAAGACAAAATTTCAAGCACTTTAGAAATACTCATTTATAAATAAATATTAGTGTACCAATTAGAAGTCTCCACTCAATAAGGCAGGATGTTAAAGCAAGTAGTCTAAGAATAACCATTCAAAGGTGGCTAAGTAAATCTACTTAGACGTACTTGGTTAGATTAGCAGTAACTTAGCTAACATATAGGAAGCACTTAGAATAGGCCAGGATTATGCTATATACTTTCACTGATGATTTTTAAAACCTTTAGAAAAGGTCTATTAAGTAGGTATTGGTATATTCTCTTTTTTACATTTGAGGAAACTGAGATTCAGAGAGGCTCAGTGACTTGCCAGAGGTCTCAAGCTAATACATTCCTGACTCCAGAGTCTATGTTCTTAACTATTTCACTCTACTGCCCCTTGCTTGAAAGCAAAAACCTTTAAGTTAAAATATTATGCTAAAAAATAGATATATATGTATGTATAACTGAATCACTTTGCTGTACGCCTGAAACTAACACAACATTGTAAATCAACTATACTTCAATTTTTTAAAAAGGACCAGGAAAAAGTATTACACAATTCAGATATTTTCTTAACTGTGAACGGACTCACCTAGATGTTTTGAGTCATAGGCATTTTACCCTAAATTTGATGGGTTCTCCAGTTTGGGGGGTTCTTGAGTGAATTATTCCTCCCTTGGAGTAAGGAGTAGGTAGGGGAGTAGGGGAGAGAAGGACTAGATCAAAAATGTTTACCTGAAAATCCACATTTTTTCATCCTTCAGGAATTAATCACTCTGGGCACTGGTTCCTAACTAAAACTAAGTGGTATTCGATTTTGGAAGACAAGGCGTTAACCCAGTTTGTTACTGGTTATTTCCCTTCGGCACAACTGCATTGCAAGGGAAATAGCTGCTCATAAGTGTTAAGGGCCTTACTACTGTTCAAATGCCCTTTTCTTTTTTCCAAATGCCCTTTTAACACTTTTTATGCTGGCAAAGGTACATTACAAATGAAATACAGGGGAGGAATAATTCAAACTCCTCGGATGGTGGCATTTTGTAAACCTCGAAGCCACAGTACAAATCTCTCTCAAGCCTCTGGAAATCCATCTTCGTAGCATAGAGTAGGTGGGAAGGGGCTTGCAAATCCTTTTCAACCTGACAGCTCAAAAACCTAACTTGTTTTCTGATGCCTCAGCCGTGATAGGTTGTTGGTGGTGTGTTTTTCACTTCAGAAGCTAAGGACTCTTGCTAGAATCTGGGGGTCCAAGCAGCTGGCTTTCATGTTAAATTCTGGGCAGGAGAGACAAAGGAAAGAGCAGAATAAATTATATGTCAGGCCTCTTCTGGTGTTTTGTATGAAAAGTATTTGATGATAAGCACTTTGGTTTAGGAGTTCCTGTGCCTTTAGACACACTATCCTCTTTGCAAATTCTCAAAATGTACCTTGCTTGCTATCTGTACAAATCCATTTGCTCCAGTCAACCCTTTTCTTAACCCTTCCTCTTCAAGGAAGTCTATCTATCTCCATACAATTTGAGGTGACAAATAACCTGTCTGCCCCCAAATGTTACTCTTACCATCCTTCCAGTGAGCCTGAAATTTCTACCATAGTGTTCTACTTATTCGATTAATTTTTCCACTTATATCTGTCTATCCATCCATTCATCCCTCCATCCCTCCATCCGTCAATCTATCCCCCAAATATTTATTGTCTGCTCTGTGCTAGGCACTCTGCTGGGTTCTGGAAATTGTTTGGCGATTAAAGCAGATATGGTTTCTGCCCTTGGTGTACAGCCTATTGGGAGAGATAAACAGTAAGGGAAGGAAGTAATTGACTTCAAATTGCGCTAAGTGTTATGATGACTCTGAACGCAGCAGGGAACAATGATAGAAAATACCAGGAAGGGAACTCATTAGTGTGCTCAGGTGTCAGTTCAATTGAGACTGAAGCCATTCCCGTAGAGGGAACTCCGTTTAAAATATAAATACATTATGTAGCAGGAGAAATGCACTAAACTCACTAGCGTGGTCATATTAACAGAGGATAGGACTCTGAGGGTGTGGGTCTCAGAACAGTTTCTCTGGGTGGTGTGTGGGTCAGGGAGAGGAAAAGTAAAGCAACTGAAATCTCTTCTATGTGCGAGGCTCTGGACCAGGCGCTAGTGTTTGAAAGGTTATTCTCTTTTCATTCTCATTGCAACACTAAGAGATAGGTATCAAATCCATTACAGGGACGGGAAAACAGGTTCTGAGAGGCTAAGCAACCTGACCAAGGTCACAAGGTTAGTTGTTGGCCTAGCCTAGGGGTAGGAAGGTTGAGGTGTTGTAGGGAGATTGGGTAAAATCTCACGCTCACCAAAAGAGTAACAGAAGCAGAAAGAAGGGAGAAGGGATATAGTGTCATTGACCAAAGATAAATTAAAAGACCTGGTCCTGTCTTTGAATTGCTTACAATTCAGCTGAAGAAAGATGGAGAACCCTTGAGAAAGGACAGGAGAATATAATAAGCAACACTGATAAAGTCCAAACTGGTGTATTATTCCTGAAGAAGATAAACAAGGAGCATCAACGGGAGGAGTCAAGATACTTAGAAAAGGTGACTGGGAAGAGGTTGTCAAAGGCATCTAAGATGGAGACTTTTGAAAAATACAGTGCTTGCTTCCCTTTGCTTGGATAAAGTAGTTTTAGATTTCAAGCAAGTTAGACACAAAACAGTGATGACTGAACTATCCAGAAGGTCAACAGACACATTAAGACCATTGAGTTATGAATCACTGAAGACTCTATGGGTCCGGGCAACATCCCAGCTGTAGGTACTGTTTCAGGTCAAAATACAGGATACCAATTGTCGTCCCCAGCTCCACTTCCCATCACTAAAATGTGACAGTGATTAAATGCAAAATGCAAATATTACAGTATGTAAGTACAAATTTAAAACAATAATAGCCTCTTGTCAGACAATATGGAAAGGCGAAGTTGCATGGAATTTGTTATTATACTTGCAAATGCAGCAATATTTACAATGGGTTGACACAGTGCCGCATAACCCAGGACAAGGCAAGGCAAGGATTATGGAAAGCAGGACTGGAAAATTGTGAGCACAGAACAAGAACAACACTGCCTTTTAAGGAATCACAAAGGAAGGCCCAGAGAGGATGAGTTTCAAGGTCAGTGTTCCTCGGACATTTCTAAATAGCCCTTGTGCTCCAACTTTCATGAATGAAGGCAAAGGCCAAGGCCAAATTATCAGGTTACTGAAGTTGGCTTTTGGACTGAGGTCCCCAACCTCAATTCTAATTTCTTACTTATACTTCTTTGATGGCTCATTCTTCTACCAACTCTAGGCTCTGTGGGGCCAGAAACCATGACTCTGTTTTGTTCACCACTGTATTTCTAGTGTCTAACTGTGCCTGGCACATGGTGCATGCTAGATAAATATTTGGTATTTGAATGAATAGTTGTTCTAATGGCTCTCCTCTCTTACTGAGGAAATACCCCTAGGCTGTCTGCATCTCTCCTTGCCTAATTATTTTCACGAAAACATCCTCATTCTATATTTTATTCCCTCAGGGACTTTCAAAAGAGAGAAGATTTTAACCAGTAAGATTAGTTGTTTCAGGCACAGCATTAATCCGGGTCCAACCAGACAGAAGACAACCGCTCTGAGCGGTTAAAACAGAGGCGATGATATGCAGGGAGCTGGTTACACAGGTGATGAGGTGCATATAAGGACAGTTTTATCTCCCAGATGAAGAGTATTTTGAAAGCAGCTTTCCTGAAACATAATTCTGTATATGCTCACACGATCTAAGGGGTGGGAAGAATCTTAAACATCATCCAACTCAGGCTCATCAGATAGCTGTTATGTCACAGATGTCAACTGCCTACCCCAATATCCCTTCTCCTCTTTCTCCTTAGATCCAAAATGCTAATTTTCAGATGGATACCTTTCTACCTAGAATGAAAGATCCTACTCTCCTGCCTTCTTTGCAGCTAGCCAAGGCCATGAGACTAACTTTTAGGCAGTGATATGGAGGCAGTGGTTTCATCTGGGACTTCTAGGAATGTTTCTAAAAGGGAGTTGGCACATTTAAGAGGGGTCCCTTTTTGTTTTTCTGCATTTCCTCCTTCTTCAGGCTGACACGGAGGACGTGGCGGTTGGAACTCCAAGGAACCACGAGGAATCCTTAAGGGTGGAAGACAAGTGATAGGATGATTCAATGGAAGGATAGGAACCCGGGTGTGTGAGGACACCATGGAGTCACCCCGCGGCTTTGCACTGCCTTCCTCCAAACCTCTTTCATATGAAAGAGAAATATACCTCTCTATATTATTTAAGCCATTATCTTATTTTCTGATATATAGTTTTTGCTTTCTTTGTGTTATATGCAACTGAATAGAATCTGAACTGATCCAGCTATATTGTTTCTATTGCATCTGGGACAAGTGGCCATTTAACTATGGCTTGGGTACTTCGGTGGTGGGGAATTGACTAACCCTTGAGGGAGCCTATCTATCATGGGACAGCTATTAATAATGGGAACTTTATGGAGTGCACATTTCTGTTTATGTACAGTTCTCCCATAGGTCCTAGAATGACTTTGGGGTTCACAACTTTCTCATCCTTTTTCCATGTGTCACGTGTTTGAAGAAGTGCTCCTGTTCCTTTGAGGTGACTGTCATCAAGGCTAAATATCCCTTGTTCTCTCAACTCCTCCTCCTAAGACATGACTTCTTCATTTCAACAAGCTTAGGCTAGCTTCCTGTGTAAATTTGCTCAGCGAACACTTAAGGGAAAGTGCTCCAGGCTATAAAATTTAGCTGTGTTGCCTGCAGCCCTATTTATTTAACAGATTCCATTGAATTAAAGAAAAGATACTTTTGACTCTCTCTATGCCAGATTAACATGCTTCAGTTTACATAATGGACCTCACTATTTTGGGTGGGCTAAAATCTGGGTTAAAACAAACATGATCATTTAATCCTCTACTATATTATAATCAGTGTGCGCAGCAAGAGACTTAAAGTTTTAATTCATTATTAACCACACTGTACACAAACTAGCTTCTCCTTTTGCATAGTAAGAGGCAACATTCCCAGAGTCATTAGCTGTTGCTTAATCTGCTTAAACAAAGCTCCCTTCCTACCTGTTTTCTGTAGAGGTAGCCCATCCAGACGGTCGGGCACTCATCTCCCGGACTGTCCACTTAGCACCTGTCAATCACTTCTAACGGAAACACACTCTAGTAGTCTACTGAGAAACCACTTTGGATATGCATTAAAAGAACTTTACAGTCTTTCAAAATGTGTTTCTAAGAGTTATGCTTCTCCCCCTATCACTCCACAAACCAACACTGGCAAAAGTCCCTGACTCTACCTGTCAAATTCAGTAAACGAGTATGTTTCCTCTCAGCTGACACGTCTCTGTGGTATTTGACACTGATGACTAATCCATTTAGAAAATTAGTTCCTCCCTTTGTTGCTGACACCACATCCCTACTGGTTCTTCTTCTCTATGGCCGTTCCTCAGTCTCCCCTATTGGGTCCTCTTCCTCTAATCACCTATTTTTTTTCTTTTTTTTTTTTTTTTTTGGCTGCATTGGGTCTTCGTTGCTGCGCCCAGGCTTTCTCTAGTTGCAGAGAGTGTAGGCTACTCTTTGCTGCGGTGCACGGGCTTCTCATTGCGGTGGCTTCTCTTGTTGCGGAGCACGGGCTCTAGGCCATGGGCTTCAGTAGTTGTGGCACACAGGCTCAGTAGTTGTGGCTCGCGGGCTTAGTTGTTCCGCGGCATGTGGGATCTTCTGGGACCAGGGCTCGAACCTGTGTCGCATCCACTGGCAGGCGGATTCTTAACCACTGCGCCACCAGGGAAGTCCTCTAACCACCTTTTAATTGTTGCTGTTCTTCAGAGCCCTGACCAAAATCCTCTGTACTCCTCACTCTCTACCTTTCCCCTAGGCAATCCCATCCATTTCCACAGTATCAGCGTAGTCTGATGACTTTTGTGTCTGTATCTCTGGCTCTTACTTCTCTATTTTAAGCTCCAAACCAATATTTTCAGCTGACACAGGGGCAGCATTACCTTGGTGACCATAAACCATATATCTTCAAGACTCATCACCTTCCCTTCCAACTCAGACATTCAAGCCAAAAATCTGAGAATCAGGCACCTTCTTACCTTTCTATAGCGATTCCTTTTAACAACCATGTCATGTAAGTATAATATTATTCCCATTTAGATATGTGAAAACTGAGGCTTAAGACAGTTAACTGGTGTGCCCACCAAGCCCTCAGTGACCACATGGCAGATTCTAATGCATTTCAGGCTGACTCTGGAGCTGAAACTCTTGACTATGTTAAATTCCCCTTACTAGGGGATTCCATTATAGGATATTTTGTCTTCATCCTGAAAATCAGAGGGCAAGACCCTGAAGGAAGAGAACACTCAAGGGGAAAAGGTTACAAGGACTTACTGTGTAGCACAGGGAACTATACTCAATGTCTTGTAATAACCTATAATGGAAAAGAATATATATGTGTATAACTGAATCACTTTGCTGTATACTTGAAACTAATACAACATTGTAAATTAGTTATACTTCAATTTTTTTAAAAAAGAGGAAAGGGTTATTGAGGTGATTAGGTTAAAAGGGAAGGTGAAGCCCCCGAGCAGCCTGGGAGAAGCAGAACTCAAGGAAGGCAGAGAGCAAAAGGTCATAGAAGGAACAAGGGAGTAGAGCCTGGGCAGCAGGACGGGAAGGGCCTCAGGCCAAAGTTGTCTTCCTTAGGGTCTTGGGGCGAGACAATTGACCTCACTGAGTTTCAGTCATACCTGTAGGTAAGTGGTTTCCAGGTGGGGAAGGGAAGAGCTTTTGGTAATCCCAAACTTTGATTCCCGTATAACTTTTGTATTGAAATTAAAAGGGCCTATTGACTGATCCACAGGACTGGTAAACAGGATAAATAGCTTCAGGATATAATAAATGGCAATTAGTTTGGAACAGAACCCAAAAGGTACAATTTTCATAGAAAGCTCAGCCATGAAAATTATAAGCAAATTGAGAGAGTAAAATAATTATTCTTAAAATATTTTTTTAAACTCAGTTTGGTTAAGCATCTTTTTATTGCTGTCATTTTTATCTTCTCCTCCCCAAATTTCTTTAGCCATTTTTTTTTAACTTCAGGTTTTAAACTAAGCATTCCTTTTAGGAATAAACTCATATTCAGTACATGAAAGGCACTGGGACAGCAAATTTCTTTAATCTCAACATTCTATTGGTATCTGTTACTTGACCAAAGTGATGTATTCCAACAATGTTGACTATAAGACAAATCCTGTTTTACTGTTGCATCACATTAGAACACTGAAGATGTGTTCTCATGTGTACCACCCCATTGCCAAATAGAACATGTTACAAATACTGAGAGAGGTAGGTACCAAGAAGACATCTCTTAGATGGCATTGATGCCATGATTATTTGAGGGTGGGGGGGTATTTTGTTTGGAGTCTCCCTTCTGCCATAGGTCCACTGATCCTCTTAGCCTTCTTCAGGAAACGGATTTATCCTAAGCCTGGGTGACTTCCTGAGCATACATCTTCACTCTTTCTATGGGTCAAAATAGTATCTAGAAAGTGTAGTGTGATGCTATATCTCACCACTAAGTACTATGTTTTAACACAAGGTACTCCAGCATGGAAATCCCTTAGATACTTCAAAAAGTAAATTAAATAAACTTTTTAAATCAATTATCTAAATTAGAACTCAGGCAAAGTGAATTTGTTTGAAACAAGGAATCATTTTAGTTAAAGCTCAGGTTTCTATCACCTCCTTCTTAACAACATTGTCAAAATGCTTTCATGTGGCTTATGGTTTAATTTATAAACTAGTTAGAAAAAAAAGCCAAATACTTAATCCTAAATAGCTACTGATTTATTACTGAGGCAACCGAGGCCATGCAGTCTTTATAAATTGATAAAAGGCAGGACTGAGAATTTATTTCACGTGTTTCAGTTTCTAAATGTCATATTTGTTATCTGTAGACAAGCTACATAACCTTTGGGTTGTTATATTTAAAATAATAATTTATCATTGCCCTGTTTCCTTATGGCATTATGTGAATTTATGAATTGATGATTAGAAAATGCTTTGAGATTCATGGATCAATCTGGCTTTTTAAAGGTGCCTCACAGGCATTCAATGATATAACTAGTTTATGAATTCTGAATTTTCATATCCTTTCTCTGAATTATTTTGTCCCTTTCTCATGCATTTATAAGAATTTAAGACCTGCCAGATTGGGTCATATCAGCATTTTCTATAGCCTAAGACTGTACTTTCAACTGTGGCAGTAAGAGAAATTTTGTGGGAAGATGGATATATTTGCTTTTCATGACATCAACCTTCAAAGTTTAGGAGCAATTCCTACTAATCTTAACTATTCCCCAATTCATTAAGGATCTGTCTTCTATAAATTTACCTTAACATCACTATTAAGTATTTTACAGTTGGACTACTATGCTTTTCTATGTGCTGATAAACAACTGGCTTTACTAATCTTCATCCATTGAATTGCCTGACTTATTGACAGAATAAGTTGGATGTTTTGGTATTTTACGGAAGCAGCCAAAGGCGCAGACCAAATAAGAAAACTGAATAGAGAAAATGCTTGCTGACAGTTAGGCCTGAGGGCACTGTCAGCCTCCCCTGGTATTCGACAAGATCCCTTTTCAGGGAAACCAAAGGGCATGACAAGACCAACTGTCAGATCAGGTCAGCATCAAACATTAGCAACCATGGAAAAATGGAGGGACTGGTGGCAGACCTGGGTCAGGAGCCAAGTGCCAGGTGGTATCAGACATATATGTGGGTATAAATGACCTCTGACCTTCTTGTCACGTGTGAACTGGTTGGTCATTGATTTCAAGATAATAGTCAAGATTGGAAACTCCTCTGGCCAGGGCCATGGGCTTCCAGATGATTCAGTTACTGACAGAATCACTTATTTAAGTTGGAGGACAAGAGAAGGAGGGGATATTTATAGAAGTATAGAATCCCAAACTAGCAAGGAAATGGGCCTACTCTAATCCTTACTGACCAGGCTTCACCTGGAGTATTAGAATCCTTTTTGGACACCATCCTTTAGAGAGATATAATCAGGGGCTTCCCTGGTGGCGCAGTGATTAAGAATCTGCCTGCCAATGCAGGGGACACGCCCGTGCGCCACAACTACTGAGCCTGCGCTCTAGAGCCTGAGAGCCACAACTACTGAAGCCCGCATGCCTAGAGCCCATGCTCTGCAGCAAGAGAAGCCACCGCAATGAGAAGACCGCGCACCTCAACGAAGAGTAGCTCCCGCTCACCGCAACTAAAGAAAGCCCACGCACATCAACGAAGACCCAACCCAGCCATAAATAAATAAATAAATAGATTTAAAGAAAAAACCACTTAAAAAAAAAAAGAGATATAATCAGACTGGAGTCCTTTCAGAAGAGGATTGCTAGTGCGATGAATGGACTCCAAGCATGACATAAGGAACTCAGGATGTTTATTAGGAGTGAAAAAAAATGTTTAGAGAGGGCTGCTTTATCCACAAGGGATTAAATTTGTGGTGTGGCTACTTATGACAAATCTAGGAACAGATTATAGCTGAATACAAGGAAACATTTTCTATCAATTGGAGCTGCTCTAGCAAGAAAAAGGCAGCCTTGATGGTGTTTCCTCTTATTCTAGGTCTTCAGGTACATAGATGCAGGCTGAACAATGGGCAGGAAGAGGGAGAAGCGATCCTTGAAGTGCATGAATGCTTGGAGCCAGTCACTTGTGGGTACAGTACTGGATCTCTGACTAGTTAGTGAAGATTAAACAAAAAATTGAAAGTACCGATATAGGTTTCCAGCTTTTAATTTTTTTTTAACCAAGTGAGGCCTGATAAGATTTTTGAGATAACACTTTTCTGGCAATGGATAGCACTTTTCTTCTCTTCCTGAGTCTGAAACCCGTTGGAAATTGGAGCCAGGCTGCTTGAGTCTGAATATAGACTTGTGGCACTTACTAGCTGAATAACCTTAGTAAAATTCCTTAAACTTTCTGTGTGTCAGTTTCCTCATCTGTAAAATGGGATAATAATACTTAACTCAAGTGTAAAGCATGTGAACAGTTCCTTGTTCATAATAAGTGTTCTATGTTTTAGCAATTAGCTCTTAATTGAGGTATAGATACAGGAGTTAGCTGGAAGATAAAATGTCACTGCTAGCACAGATAAAGCAGAAATGGAGATTGGGGCTTTAGATCTGCAGCCAAGTGGCTGTGGTAATACTTCAACCCTGCTCAACTTATCCACCTGGCCATTGTTCCAGTTGGACAACGGTTTGGCGCAGAACATCCATGGACAAGATGGCTCCAGAAAGTGAGAAACTCAGAAGGGGCCAAGTTGAAGATGCTCAGCTCCTTCTTTCAAACTTATTAAATCAAATAATTCATTCCTTCTCCCATGGAGGCAAGTAAATGAGGGGTGAGAGAGGGAGGAATATTATTTTAGTGGAGCTCTTTCCCCGTGGAGATCTGAGACAAGAAATTAAGGTTCACACTCTAATGAGGACACTAAGGAAAAAGAAAAACCTACCGTTTTGTACATCATCATTTCATACCTCAAAAATAGAATGAAGCGAAGTCCATTAATAAATGTAGCTTTCTACTACATTGCCCCGATTTTTCATAGACCTGCAAAATTTCATTAGGATTTGGCACTGGTCACTGGACTAGCCTTCGGGAGCCACTGAACTAGATGACTTTTAAGATCCTTCTAACCATGAGATGTTATAATTCTATGATAGAATTTCATTTGTACCTGGTCTGCAGAAGAGAACCAAGGGACTGAACCTGGGTCAAGGGACAGGCAGATCCTGAAAATGTGTTTGTGAAGGGGTTGGCAGTCAGACCCAGAGCAGGATACTTTTTCTCCTTGGAATTCTTAATCATATTTCCCTACTGTCAACATGAAGGCCAGAGGGTTGTTGTGAGGAGAACTTGATGTTGAACCTCTGTGCCCCATCTTGGGCTTTGGGATTTCCATTGCCAGACTGTGTGCCATGATAGTTGGAAGAAAAGACAGATATGTCAGTTTCAGCATCTCTCACAGTAATAACCTTTCAAATGTGTTTATTTCTTTGTCTTAATATTTTATTATCGGCTTGTTGTTCTCCTCATCCCACCTGTGGCCCCTCCCCACCTTGTGAACTGATAAAGCTACATTGCAGCAAATTGAAATAGAAAACCACATATCCAAGGTGATGTATTGTTAATGTGAAATTCTATCCTAACCTGAAAGTCGAGGGGCAGGAATCCCAAGCTGTTTCAAAATTCACATTACAAGACAGACAATCAGATGCCCCCAAACCACAACATCCTGTACTCTATCAATCGTACACTGACAGAGCCCTTTGGTTGCATTTGTATTTCCAAATAAATACAAACATATGTCACCATTTTTTATTGATTTTGGACTTTCCTAGGAAGGAAAATGCTGTTAAATTATAATAAATGGTGTCAACTAAAACAAATAACGCAAAACCCATTAAGAAGGCATTTGTTGCAGAGCTTGGTTTGATTTGTTGGCATCAGTTGAAATCATGTCAAAATAATGTCTTTGGAAACCAAATAAAAATTTGTTTGCAAATTTGTCTGCAGCAAGCATTTCTAGAGCATAAAAATCCTTAAGAATCAATATGGTTTTATTCAGTGTGCAAATGTACCAAAAAGCATTATGGCAAAAATTCCATTGCTGAATTATATGATAGTGCTAGTGAATTAATAAATAATAATAGATGATAAATAATATAGTGACGGAATTAGATAATACATTTATGAAGAAGTAGAGGGAGAAAAAGATTAAGGGGGATAGTCTTGGGAGAAGATCAATTTTCAGATAAGTGAAACTAACATTTTATATTCAGAATATTAATGGAGTTTAGTCCGCTGACTCACAAAGTCCAGTTCAGCTAAATTTCAGTGCCGTCTTTAAAAAAGGAAAGGAGATGTAAAACGCCTAGTTCTGAAGTGATCACCATTTGAGTTCTAATATTAGTCAGCCCGCATCGATAATTTGTGTAACTGTGTTTGCCTTCCAGGTAATTGGGAATTTAATTGCTATCAGAATAAAATTTGAGTCTTATTTCCAAATGATGTCAGTGCAACGTATCCCAATTTGCAGTTTTGAGAGTCACTGTAATCGGGCAAATGAGAGGGCTATAGGGGCAGCTGGGCTTCAATATAAAATCAGAAAAAAGTCCTCTTCTGCGACTATCCACATCCTCATTTCACTGCCTCCCAGGGCCCAGTTTTTAAAAAACACCTCACCTGCGGAGTTTAAGCTGAGTCTGCCATCCTTGGCCCTCTCTGTTTCCTCCTCCCACTGAAACAGATCCGTCCTCCCTCTCTCCCACCGCCACCTTCTAATCTCATTCCTGGAATGTTTAAAGGAGCTAATTTGATAAACTAGTTAATGTCTTTGTCTTTCTCTCTTATCTCTCTCTCCCAGATATTTTATTTTATTTTTGCAAAGTAAAAACAACAACATCAAAAACCAACACACAACCAAAAAAAAAAAAAAAAAAGCAAGTACCGAGCTGAATTTCAAGCACCAATTACTATCACTATAGTACTTAGGAAAATAAAGGAAAGGGCACTTTAATGCCCCCCTCGCCCCACAGTGAAAGTAAGAAGGATTGACCCCCGAATAAAGGACAGTCCTTTTATTTGCATACATTTAGCTTTATGACAAACTCTCATTACATTGACCTTATTTTTCTAATTTTGTAAAAAATCAGTGAGACTTCAGCCCAGCCCAGCACTATTTCGTAGACTGGTGTGTGAAAACCGCTGTTTTAAACTGATAGCAATGCTGTGGTGTTCAGGGGGAGGTCTTTGGTTCTTGTTAGTGATTTTCTGTGGCGGAGTGAAGTATGGTTATGGAAACAAAGCAGGAAGAGGCTATGGGGCTCACCTTAGGGATGAGACAGTAACCACAAGCTCTGGGGTAAAGTAGAAAGGATGCATAGAGTACAGGAAAGACAAATAAGGCCTGATCAGTGGGGAAGCGGGGTGGAGGGGGGCGGTCACAGAAGCTTTACAAGTCTGGCTGCTCAAGGGGAAATGCCTATAAGTTCTTTTCCTGGCGCTCACAACCTCTTTGGCATGAATGATTGGAATTGTGGGGCTTTGTACAGTGGGGCTGGCCTTTGCTGTTCACATCACCCTGTGCAGTCAGCTTCCTTATTATGGTGACTGGATACAGCAATTCCCCTTCCTGTGTAAGGCACCACTGATATTACCCCGCTCCAAATCGGCAAGACAGCATTTTAAAATTGAGTTGAATTTTGCAAGGTGTTCTGTAAGCAAAGTCTTTTAGAATCAGGGAGAACGAAGTTGCTATTATGCATGTTATATGTACATCGTATATTTGTATGTGTGTATGTTTTCCAACTTCCAATACAGATCATACCAGTTTCTTTTTTTTTTTTTCTTTTGCAAAAATAGGACCCAAAGAGCTAAATCAAAGCTTGAGCTAAGTGCTGTCAGGGTTCTGGCTTCGAGGGTTGTTAGAAGTGTTGCGGAGGAAAAATCCAACAGAACAATGCCCTGTTGTTAGTTGTGAGTGAATCCTAGAGACCATGAGAGGGAGTACTTTAGCTGCTGTGAAAGGGCTCAGAGGGAGACAGATAATAAATGTACAACAAACAATCCAATGTCAGAAATGATCACTATTGCAAAATGAGACCGAAAGCCTATTTTTCAGCAATTTCTACAGAAGAAGTCCCAACTCTGGCTATGGCCAATATTAGCTGGATAATTCTCTGAATCTGGCTAATATGGAATCTTGCAAGGACAAAGAGGATTTGCTCATTCACCGGTAAGAGAGGTACTAGTCATGCATGCTTAAATGTGCTAATAGCTCTGGTCTTTAATGGTACCGATTTAATGAAGACGATGTTATGCATTTTTAATTGTTTGCCTATGATTTGACATTAGCCATGCCGTTCCGACGAATACGAAGGTTTGTTGGCCAGCACTGACATTAGCTGAAACCTGGATCTTTAAATTGCCAGTTCCTCCCACATTCCCCTTGCCTTTGCCTTCCATAGTGCCTTGGTCCTCTATTGACAGGCCCCACTTGCAGCCCAGACCACTCCCAACCCTATTCCTAAATCAATTTTTAAAATGACAGAAAATATACCACCAACCTCAGACCTATTTAATGGAGCTGGAAGCACTGAGCCAGGAGTGAGCTTTATGTATTCATTCCACCCCCGAATTGCAGTGCTCCTCATCCCCCTTTCTAGGTGACTTTTGCTTTAATCTCCCACTATACAGTTTATCTAGTAATTCTGCCTTGTCTCCCCCTAGGACTCTGTCCCACCCTGAACATTGCCTACCTCCTGCCAATCTTCTCTCCCTAGACTCTGCCCCAGCCTACTCCTTGGTATCCTATCAACTGGCAAGATATGGACAAGTCATGATGCTGACAGACACTATGCTTGATTTCTGGGTTGGAACCTTTCTAGAATTTCTTGTTGCTGGGTTGGATCTCCTCCTTCTGACCATTGTTTGAAGCTGTGGACACTGCTCTGGAAATCCCAACTGTCCTGGCTGAGGCCAATCTCTATATTCTGCTCAGGTTTCCTCAGTACCTAGCCTAGTTAATGGGTCTTTGCTTTGGTCCAGCTTCCCCTTCCATCATCCTCTGTGGTTGAATGCATCAATGATTTGTCTTTGTACATGATATGATGGGTACTGCCAAAAGCTCTATCCCCAAAATCTCTATCAGTGTTACCTGAAATCTATTGCTGTTAGAGATTCAGCTCTTTGAGTTAGGGGATTGTGTGTATAGCAGACATCTGTAAAAATGCACATATTCCAGGTGTCTTAGTAAGGGTAGGCTAGGCTCGTTTGTGGTAATGAGTAAAACCAAATATGGAATGTCTCAACACAATGGTTTATTTCTTGCTCACACTCTGTATGAGTTTTCAGGCTGGCAAAATGGTTCTCCTCCCCACAGTTGTTTAGAGATTTGAATTTTCCCCATCTTGTGGCCCCTCAACCCCCCAAGGCCTCATTGGCATCTACACCTAGCTGGTAGAAGAGAAGAGTGAGCCCAAAGAGTCAAACCCTTTTCTTAAAAGCTTTGGCCTGGAGGTGGTACCTAGAAGTGATTCTCACATGTCATTGGTCAGATTCAACCACACGGTCACATCTAATTGGAAGGGAGGCTAGGAAATGTAGTCTAGTCATGTTACCAGGAAAAAATGGCAGAATAGATTTTGGAGGACAGCTAACAGTCTTTGATACCTCAACAGTTTTGTTCATTAAATTACTAATACTTTAGGAAACAGATTACAAAAGAATAGGATATAGGCTAGATTAGGGGAGCAAAATAGGGGGGAGTTGCCAATACATGGGTCAGTGATGGAAAAAGTCAGGTTTCTCTGAGGTGACAAATTTAGGGGGACAGGACTCTTAGAAAGCCAGGGATCAATACAAGAGTACCGGAAAGATAAGAGACAAAGGGATGGGGACAAAGTAAAGATGAAAAGGATGTCTCGATTTTGTTTCAGGTTAAACCTGATTCAATATCTATATCCAAAAGGTTTGCCAAATGAGGGTCTTCAAAATGTGAATAATCTAGTTTTCTGCCTATTTCTACCAGTCATCTGTCTTTGTCAAGGAGTGGGAGCAAAATACTTACAAAGCCCTGGTTCTCAGTGTGCTCTACTAGGTTCCCGCTTCTCATAAGATTTTTAATTTGGTACCAAACCAGAAGAATTAAAATCCCATCAATTTCATCATTCTTTGATCTTTGCTCAGGTCACAGTGAAGCAATAACTTTTTTATAGCTATCCATTTGGTGTCAGGCTGCCCACTGGGAGCCTTATTATGTATGAGACAAAATCTTTTCATATAGCATTGGGTTTTGTTTCCTGTTGTACTGGTCACTTTATACAAACAAGGACTGATGTCTAGTTCATTTATATCCTCCCTTCTTTCACAGCCCTACAGACTGTGAAAGATTGATCCATGCTGGTGACCTACCGACACATCCTTAACCACCTGGGTTGGAGCATGAGTTGATTCAGCAGGAAACAGGGAGGTGAGTGGAAGGGTGGAGGTTGCCAAGAAATGAGCCTCAGCGGTTGTCTGCGGTGCTGTTAATGGGGCTGAATCTGATTTGTGTTCAGCTTGAAAGCACTTTGCAAAGGCAGACAAGAGGCAAAGGTCTGGAGATGCGGAGGCATAGAAACCATAGCTTTTGCTTTTTAGCTTGTGTCCTGGATGTGTTCACTGGATGGCAAAAGAATCATTGAAAGTGGATAGCAATGGGCAGTCAATCCATCCTGGATGAATAGATTCGTAAGGGTTTTAAGGCCTTGTCAGTGGTAGATGGTTATCCCTGCAATGTGATGTGAGGCGTGCTCCAAAATACGCTTTTCTGGTAGTGACTTAAACCCCATCATTAAAGATCATCCTTTAAGAACTTTCAAAAGCAATTTTTAATAAACTAACTTCATTTAATAAACACTTATGTAGCACTTACTGTATGCTAGGCACTAAGGGCCTTAGAGATGTTAACTATAGATAGTTATTCCCTGTTACAACACTTTGAGGTAGGTATTAATTTTAGTATCCCAATTTTAGAGATGAGGAAACAGAGAGAGAGAGAGAGAGAGAGAGAGATCCAAGAACACACAGCCAGTGAATGGCAGAGCCAGGACTGCAAATCCAGGCAGGCTGGCTCTAGAGTCTGTGCTCTCAACCGTTAAACTATGCTGCCTCTCATACCATAGGATGTTACATTTATTTGGGGGATGTGTGACCCATTCTAGCAATTTTTTTAACCTAATTATACTATCACCCCTTCCACCTAGTAGAGAGCAGGACTCTGAATGCTTTGAAGGGAAGGGGTATAAAAGGGCCTGATGAGACTGTTGGGGAAATGAGGGTGTCAAGATGAGTGTCTTGTTAAAGGGCTAGATCCCCCAGCACCTCTTCTCCCTAAACATGTATCATTCAAGGAACCATGCTTTCACCTCTTTCTTCTAGTCTGTATGAATTTGATTCCAGTGATTAGCACTTTCAATCTCATCTTATTTTGTTATGTTATTTTATTTTATATACTCAGAGGTGGACTCCCATTCACCCAGGGAACAAAGAATGGTTTGGGCTGACTGGAAGGCCATGGGCGACCGTCTTAAAACCAGTTCCCAGTTCTGTATTCAGAGTCGGTGCACCTTGCTTTCCTGGGACAGCCCCTGGAGGCTGCCCTGACAGGATTACTGCCTCTTCCCTGAATACTTTGCTACTGGACACTGCTCTCTGATCACTCAAAGCCCCCATTAGCTTTTCCCCATCCTGTTTCTTCCTCACACTCTATAGGTGACTGACTGCCTCCTCTGTCGGCAGGACGTGGCAAAGGGTCACTGCTGTCTCTCTAGAATGTTTTCACCTGTTGTCACATAGCCCATTATTTTCAGTCTAAAACTGGCTCTTTTACACGCCCCTGTCTATGGTTTTTCAAAACTTTAATTTTCTGTAGACTTACATGTTTCACTCAGTATTCCAGAGGACTATCTGATGGAAAAGGGGAGTGGCGACGATTTTGGTGGGTATTACCCTACGAATCCTTGTCCCTGGAACATTTGCCCCAGCCAGGTACTATAATTAAGTCAATCAGCCCACAGAACTCCAAGCACTTACTACGCACAGGACGCTGCATAAACCATCGCATGCCCCAGGCACTCTGAGCTGACCTCACTAGACCATTACATTCTCTCCTCCAAGAGAAAAGAGAAAAGATATCTTGACCGACAAACAGACCTTTCGTTCCCTGTGTGTAACTAGGAATTCAGCTCCTACACTTGGGCGCTGAGCTCATTGTCTTCATAATTAATGCTAAAAAGAACAGATTCGGAAAGAACACGGGAACAAGAGGCTAAGTCTCCAGAGGGAGCCTTAGAAGTGGATTCGGTGCATTTTCCCCACACCATTAATCCCCTACGGTCACACGTGGGGAATACAAATGCCCTTCTCTGGCCCTCCGGTTCAATTTCACCAGAAGACAATTGACCTATCGCCACCGTGAGGAGCCAAGCCTTGAACAAAGCAGCTGCCGAAAGGACTCTGTCAAGCTGGAAATGAATTATTAATATGGCTCTGAAACGGAATGGCATCGGAAACCAGGTTCTTTATTATTTACATTAATGAGCCGGAAGACGATGCAGTGAACAAAAATCCCAAGTTTGGAGAATGCTACAACGAACGAAGAAACAATGCAATCCAACAAATGTAAATTCACACTAATATGTCTCTGAACAAAGAGCCCAAAGAGGGAATCGTTTCAGAGCAGGAAAAGCCTAGAGCAGGGTGTCAAGTCATTACTGAAATTCCCTACAGTCAGTTTGTTTGAGAATGAAGTTCAGACTTAGGAAGGAAGAAAAAGACCCAGGTTGCCTGCTGGACAGACACAGTACAATGCACCTATCAAAGGGGGCAGCATTATCTCTCTGAGAGATGTGTGCCCAGTACAATATGCCATTCGCTTCTTATCTGGGTTGAACGGTAAATTATTCTAATACAATATCATATTCTGCTCCTCAGAGAGATTCCGAATCTTCACAGCTTGATTGGCAGAGGCGTGTGTGTCTGTGTGTGTGTGTGCAGGCTTTCTGTGTACCTCCTCTAATGCTAGATGCTTTCCTTTCGCTGCATAGAGAGCCCTCTTTCCCATCAATAACCTCCCTCCCTTTATGAAAAGTGGTCTTTTGTTTAACCCTCTCTGTCTTCACTCCAGCCCCGTATTCTGTTTCTCCGGTAAGCCCCAGTGTGGCAACGCCACAGCATTGATCCCTGCCTCCACAGCAAGCCCAGCTATCTCCTCAGATGAGAGACGAGGCGACATTTTGCCCAATTAAATTAGATCCTCCCCCCAAGACTGACATTTCTTTTTTGTTTGAATCGTAATTTGTCCTCTATTATATCTCTCAGTTTCTGGATATTTGGCTACTTTTTCTACCTTTTACAGAGCTCCCAGTTGCTGTCTTATTCTGGCTTCAATCATCTGTGGCCTCTTGATTACTGTTTGTTTATCAGGTTTCTGACCCACTACTTGCCCTCACCTTCCCTGTTGCCTTTTGTTCTGACTCTACCTTGCCTAGCCTGCTTGACCCAGACCCATTGCCAGCTGTGATTTCTAGAACTTGAATAACTGCTAGTAAAATTCCTTGCTTCGCTGGCCCACCTCTTCTCCTATGTAGTACTTGGACTTGTTATAATTGATACTTCGAAGTGTGCCATTATGGATAATTCTTTTTTTTATAAATTTATTTATTTTATTTATTTAGTTTTGGCTGTGTTGGGTCTTTGTTGCTGCACGCGGGCTTTCTCTAGTTGCGGCGAGCAGGGGCTACTCTTCTTTGCAGTGCGCGGGCTTCTCACTGCGGTGGCTTTTCTTGTTGCAGAGTACGGGCTCTAGGAGCGTGGGCTTCAGTAGTTGTGACTCGCGGGCTCCAGAGCGCAGGCTCAGTAGTTGTGGCGCACAGGCTTAGTTGCTCCGTGGCATGTGGGATCTTCCCAGACCAGGGCTCGAACCTGTGTCCCCTACATTGGCAGGCAGATTCTTAACCACTGCACCACCAGGGAAGCCCCATTATGGATACGTCTTGTACAACTCTGTACTCTTATTTTTTTTCCAATACAGCTTTGAGTCAATTTGAGGAGAGATAGGAGGATGGCTGAGGGGGTGTGTGTGCGCCTCTGTGTGTGGTGTGTGTCTGTGTGTGCGCATGCACATATACACATCTAGGGGCCCACTTGGAAATTACTTGGGTCACTTTCTGTTAAATACCTATTGCAGTAAGGCAGGACATTTTAATGTATTTTTTATTTATTTATTTTTATTTTTAAATTTTTAAAATTTATTTTTATTTTTTTATTTTTAATTAAATTTTTTTAAAAAATTTTTATTGGAGTATAGTTGATTTACAGTGTTGTGTTAGATTCTGCTGTACAGCAAAGTGAGTCAGTTATACACATACAGAAGATGATATTGTATTAGAATAATTTACCATTCAACCCAGATAAGAAGTGAATGGCATATTGTACTGGGCACACATCTCTCAGAGAGATAATGCTGCCTTCTTTGATAGGTGCATATATGTCCACTCTTTTTTAGATTCTTTTCCCAAATAGGTCATTACAGAGTATTGAGTAGCATTCCCTGTACTATACAGTAGGTCCTTATTAGTTATCTATGGGCAGGACATTTTTAAATGATCTTAAACAGTGTCAGTAATATTGGTTCACAGTGATAGACCTGGCTGTGGCTATCGTAACCTTGACTCTTGAGTCAGGAAGGCCTTTGGCAAAATTTGGGAAAGAGGTTTGATTTGATTTAGCTGCTCTTATTAAGTGGAGCATAATATAATCCATATGCATATTTTCTGAAGTAGCAACAGTTATGACTGATCATAAATGATCTTTGGCATTTTACAGTTTAAAAATTGTCTTAAAATATGCTATTCGGTTTAATCTTTTTATTACGTTGAATATGAAATTGCTGATATTTGAACATTTGGATCTTCAAAAATGAAATGGCAATTTCATACAGTTCACCCTCACAGTTTACAGATGAGGAAACTGAGGCTTAGAGACATGAAGTGGCTTCTCCAAGGTCACACATTTACACACTAAGTAGTAGAGCTGGGATTCAAATTGCCCTGTCACACTCTTGTTTGCTACATTGCTTCCTACCTCTGTTTCAAATTCAAGATTCTCTGAAAAAGCACTGGCTACACGTTCCAGAGCTCAAGCATTCGTTTTTATCTGTAGTGGCCCACTGGAATTAATGATTTTGAAATGACCCTGAACATTTAAAGAACAGACCCAGAAACCTCAAACTGACCAAGACAAAAAATTAGCAAAGCCTCACACAAATAGTAATGCCCCACCTGTGTGTCCTCTGCTTTGGAATATGACAGTATCTGGATATCTGTCTCACTCTGTTTCTCCCTTGCTCGCTACTTTTTTTTTTTCACTTTGCTGTCTCTTTTTTTGTCGCCTTCTATTATTCTCCATCCCCCACCAGCCCCCCGCCGCCCCCAATCTTGTGTCTTGAGCCTCAGATCCTGAGCTTCCTTCTCTCTTTAGGGGTCTTTTTCTTGGCCAAGATCTGATTGTACCAGTTGACCTCAATTCCATTCATCTCAGCAAATAATGTCTTGGAACAGGAAAACTGGAGTGTGGAATCAGACATCACAGCAGGGGCTACAGCACTTGCTCTCTGAGAGCTTCCTGTTTTCTAACAGGAAGAGTTTCAGGAAGAGGCTGGCAGGCGCCCCGCCCTGCAGTGTTGCTAACGCTGTCCCAAGGGAACACCCTTCAGACCTGCGCAGCCTCCTCTCTCTGCTGGACCACAATATTATCTTCAAGTGGTGCTTCACTTAATTAAGTCAAACTGGCGAGCACCGTGCATATTAATGAGCGCCCTAATGAGCATTAATTTTTGATGTTCTTTGTTAACAAGCATTCTAAACTACGACAAATTTTGGTTTGACTTTGTGCCAAAATGAGGATGAGTCGTTGTTTAAAGCTGTAAATCCAAAAGCTTCCCCTGGGACGTGGAGGGCTGCTTATTAATACTTCTGGAGCTCCCAATGTCAAATAAGACAAATAAATGACCCGATATGATTCCCACTGGCCCTTCCCCTACTTGCCTTCATCACACCTTTCTTTTCTAAACAGACTCCTTAAAGCATGCGCGCGCACACACACACACACACACACACACGTTTACTGAAAACCACTTTTCACTTTAGACTGTTGGAAAAATGCTCACATCTTGGGAGTTACTAGACCTAGTAATTGCCTGCAAATTTCAGATAATGAAACTTCCAGCTTCAAAACACAAAGGCTTGGCAGGGATAAATAGATGGATGGAGAGATGTTTCTTTTAATTGAGAATTGGAAACTTCATTAGATTTTTTTTTTGAAGAAGTCACATTTTGTTCTACTGCTGGTTGTTGAATAAGTGCAAGCAATGATGTGTTTAAGGCACACGTCAAACCCAGAAGGAAGGATAGGCATGAGAGGAGGGGCAGGAAAATGTCTTTTGGCTCCAAACCTTCTTCCCCGTGGGCCTGCCACGGTGTCCAAATTCCTGTCATTAGGTTTCCTCTTTAGGGGTTTTCTCTTTTAATGGAGCTAATGCTTTATATTACCTGGGAGGGGTAACCCATTAGTTACCTGGTAACAGGATTTGATTATTTCATTACATTCATTGCTATCCCGCAGGCTGTGGAATTAGGGGCCTGAAATATACAATGAGTACACATACTTTGTTGGAAGAATAAGGCTGGGATTTCTTCCCATCCTGATGAGGTGCTGTGGGTAGCCAGAGGGAAGTCATGTAGCAGGAGGTTACCAGGTGTCTGAGTGTGGATGGGCACCAAATAGAAACTTTTTCCTGCTTTCCAAATTTCCTGAATCTGCTACAGATATTTCCATCCAAGGTCTACCAAAATGAGGATAGGGGTTGTATCTAGAGTGTAGAGATTAAGAATATGGCTTTTGGCTTCAGGTAGTACTAGGTTCAAATCCCGGCTCAAACAACTCCTAGCTGGGCAATCTTGGGGAAATCCCTTAACTTTTCTGAGCCTCAGCTTCCTCATCAGAGAAATAGGACTACCCATAGCAGCGTTGATCTCACAGGGGTTGTTGTATGGACTAACATCAGTTGATTCGTGCAAAGAGTTTAGCACAATGGCTGACAATAAACACTCAAAAAATAGTGGATGTTATCCTTTTGTAAAATGGTCTTTATCATCTGATGTGTGGAATATACAAGGCCTCGAGGTTCTCTCTCTCTCTCTCTCTTCCTCCCTCGGTCTCCATCTCTGTGTTACTTGTTTTTTTCATTACCTTTGTCGTGGGTGATCTATGCAATATTTATCTCCCTCAGATAGTCTTCCTTCATCAGCCACTGTGTTCTCAGGTCTCCCCTGGCTCCTTTCTCATTGTGTTCTTTTTATTTTTAATATTTATTTATTTACATGTTTATTTTTCTGTGCTGGGTCTTAGTTGCAGCATGCAGGATCTTCATTGCTGCTTGCAGGATCTTTAGTTACGGCATGCGAACTCCTGGTTGCGGCATGCATGTAGGATCTAGTTCCCTGACCAGGGATCGAACCTGGGCCCCCTGCATTGGGAGCGTGGAGTCTTAGCCACTGGACCACCAGGGAAGTCCCTCCCATTGTGTTCTCATGGATGATCTCAACACTATTCAGGGAAACCCTAATGAGTTCACAGTACATCATAGAAGGGATTTCAAATCCAAAATGAAATGGCTTTTGGATTAACTGTGACATTATTTTCTCTTTCATTGCTGCCTATAATAAAAGTTGTTCTCTCAAAATATTACCTTTTTACCTGTCAGTGATGTGGAGCAAATAAATGAGACAATAATTTGGTATAGAGGAAGGAGGTAGGGAAGAGGGGGGTGGATTTTGCAGAGATTCTCTCTGTGGCTCTAAAAGCCGGGAGTACATTTTGGCAGTGCTTGTAGGCATGCAGCCACATTGAACGTGACAGGCAGATTCAGTCAACTGACACCTACTTACTTTTTCTGTGTCCAGCCCGATGCCAGGTACCCTGGAGCTATTAAGACTTATGAGAGGGGAGTTCCCTGGTGGTCTAGTGGTTAAGATTTGGTGCCTTCATTGCCATGGCCCGGGTTCAATCCCTGGTCGGGGAACTGAGATCCTGCAAGCCACGTGGTGTGGCCAAAATTTAAAAAAAAAAAAAGACTTATGAGGTACTATTCCTGACCTGAAGGTGCTGAAAATCTAGCTTGGAAGTTGAGATTCTTTATTTAATAAATAGTTAAATAATAGTTCATAAAACTATTGGATAAAAATGAAGTGGGGAAAGTTTTGTGGAGGAAATGGGACCTCAGCTAGGCCTTGGAGCTTGAGTTTGGATAGCAGAGGAGGATGGAAGACCTTCCATTTATACATATTGGTGATGGTAGGGAACCAGGAGCGATACTGCTAATAGAAAGCTTAGGACCAGGAATAAATGTGGTGTGTGAAGAAGACGATGAGGAGATCAGGTGAACAGGTGCAGAAAGTGCCTGGTGGAGAGCTGTGGGGAAAATGACTATAAAGCATATATATAGCCAACTCCTAAGGGGTCTTGAAAGGCAGGCTGTGGACTTTCTAAAAAATTTATTGAGGAATAATTGACAGACGTAATTGTATATATTTAAAGTGTTGGGACTTCCCTGGTGGTGCAGTGGTTGAGAATCTGCCTGCCAATGCAGGGGACACAGGTTCGAGTCCTGGTCTGGGAAGATCCCACATGCCGCGGAGCAACTAAGCCCATGCGCCACAACTACTGAGCTCACGTGCCACAACTACTGAAGCCCGCGTGCCTAGAGCCCGTGCTCCGCAACAAGAGAAGCCACCGCAATGAGAAGCCCGCGCACCGCAACGAAGAGTAGCCCCCACTCACCGCAACTAGAGAAAGCCCGCGCAGCAACGAAGACCCAAAGCAGCCAAAAATAAATAAATAAATTTATTAAAAAAACCTAAATGTGATGATTTGAGATATATATATATATATATATATATATATATATATATATCTCATTGTGGAATGATACCAAGATCAAGATAATTAACACGTCCCTTCACTTTACATAGTTAACACTGTTACCTTTTTTTGTGTGTGGTGACAATGCTCTCAGCGTCTTTCAAGTATACAATACTGTATTATTAACTATAGTTACCATGCTCTATGTTAGATCCTCAGAACGTGTCTTCTTATAACAGAAAATGTGTACCATTTGACTTGTATCATCCCATTTCCCCTTCCCGTAAGGCTTTGGCAACCACCATTCTGTTCTCTGCTTCTTTGAAATCAGATTTTTAAAAAAGATTCCGTATGTAGGTGATACCCTGTAATATTTGTCTTTCTCTGTCTGGCTTATTTCACTTAGCATAATGCCCTCCAGATTCATCCATGTTGTTGAAAATGGCGGGATTTCCTTCTTTTTATGGCTAAATGATATTCCATTTCAATGAATATCCAATGAATGGATAAGGAAAATGTGACGTTTTGTTTATCCATTCACCTGATGAAGGACATTCAGGTTGTTTCCTTATCTTGGCTCTTGTGAATAATGCTGCAATGAACATGGGGTTGTAGCTATCTCTTGGAGATACTGATTTCAATTCCTTTGGGTATATGCCCAGTAGTGGGATTGCTGGGTCATATGGTAGTTCTATTTTTAGTTTTTTAAGGAACCTCCATACTGTTCTCCATAGTGGCTGTATCAATTTACATTCCCACCAACAGTACACAAGGGTTCCGTTTTCTCCACACCCTCTCCACTTGTCATTTTGATAATAGGCTGCGCACTTTGACTTTACATGGTAGGTAATAGGGAACCAACCTACACTGGGAAACAGGGATGTAACAGGATTGGAGCAGAGAGATAATGGAGGTAGAGATTAGGTGAGAAGCTGCTGCAGTGGTATGTGGCCTGCTACTAAAGCAAGATCCAACAGCGTCAACATTAGTATCCCATGGGGGCCTGTTAGAAATGCAGAATTTTTCCGGCCTTACACCAGACCTACTGTATGTTATCTACTGCTATATAACAAATTACCTCAGAATTCAGCAGTTTAAAACAACAAACATTTATCTCACATTTTTGTGGTCAAAAATCTAGGAGTGGCTTAGCTAGATGATTCTAGTTCAGGGTCTCTCCTGAGGTTGTAGTCAAGATTTTGCCTGGAGCTGTAGTCATCTGAAGGTTTGACTGGAACTGAAGGGCCTCTTTCCAAGCTCACTCATGTGGTGTTGGCAGCTTCAGTTTTCACTAGCTATTGGCTGGACATCTCAATTTGTCACTATGTTGGCCTCTCCGTAGGCTGTCTAAGTGACTTCTCGACATGGTAGCTGGCTTTCCCCAGAATGAGTGATCTAAGAGAGAGAGAGAACAACCAAGACAAAAGCTACATTGTCTTATAATCTAATCTGAGACACGACATACCATTACTTCTTTCCTATTTTTTGTTCATGGAGACCAATATAGGTCTCCATGCAATATAGGAGGAAACAATACAGGAAGTGAATACTGGGAGATGGGGCTCATTAGAGGCCATCTTGTAGGCTGGCTACCATACCTACTGATGCAGTATCTGCATTTTAACAATCTCTCCAGGTAATAAGTATGTACATTATTCACCTTGGTCTAGAGCAATATGCCTGCCATAGCAAATGTGAGGAAGACATATGTGAAAGGGTAAATTGATGCATTTAGTGGATCTAGGGGGTGAAGTGGAGGGATGAGTCAAAGTAAAGAATCCAGTTTCTAGCTTGGGAGATAAAAGGGAGGTTGAGATGAGAGGGGGGTGACATGCTCACTTTGATATGCTGAGTTTGAGATGATGAGATATCTAGCTCTGAGGATGTGAGGCTGCCATTTTGGTGAAAGGTGCCCTGGGGAGTCAGCAGCAGAAAGGTAGTGAAATCATGAATGAATGTAGAAAGTTTGAGACAAGTGAGGAGACTGAGATGATGGAAAGGAAAGGGATACTAAAATTAGTAAGAAGCAACAGTGAAAGGCATGGAAAGTGGAAATTACGTACCAAAGAAGAGGATAAGTGGGACGAGATGAGGCCAAGTATTAATATGCTAGGGAACAGAAATCATTTATACTTAAAATTATTTAATTTTTAAAAATAGGTATTATTTAAGCTTTTGATACAATATTCAAAAGGTATAAGTATGTCTTTCATTCTTGTCCTTTAGCCAGATATAACTTCCTATGTAAACTCCCAAGTATATTCCCTGCATATTTATTTATTTAACATATTCTTAAATAGTACTTACTATGTGTCAAGCACTGTTCTCAGACTTTTACAAACATTAACTAAGTAATTCAATCCTCAAAAAAAGCCCGACAAAGAGGATTTTCCTGGTGGTCCAGTGGTTAAGACTCTGCGCTTCCACTGCAGGGGGCGCCGGTTTGACCCCTGGTCGGGGAACTAAGATCCTGCATGTCGCGTGGTATGGCAAAAAAAAAAAAAAAAAAGTTAAAAAAAAAAAGCCCAACAAGGTAGGTAATATACTTATTCCCATTTCACAGATGAGGAGATTGAGGCACATTGTTATTAAGTGGTAGAGCCAGGATTTAAATCCAAGCTAGTTGACTTCAGAATCCATGCTCTTAACCATTATGCTCTGCTTACTTTCATATACATATATTTTTCCCCAGATTTTAGACAAATTGTAGCATACTAAAAACGTTGTTATGTTCTTTTACACTTAAGTATATATTTTGCAGGGCATTTTCTACCAGTAAGATATAGATGTCCAATGTTTGGTTCTACCAAAATTGATAAACAAGTTTCCTATTGATAAACATTTGAAGTATTTGTAATCTGTAGCTACCACAAAAATATTCCAATTAATATCTTTATACATTTGTCATTTATTATACATGAACATACCTGTAGGATAAATTCCTAAAAGTGGAATTTCTAGGTCCAAAGGTAAGTGCGTTTTAAATTTGATAGATACGGGCAAATTGATCTCCATACAGGTTGTATGGAGATTAGTTTCCCTTCAGCAACTTGGGAGAGTGACTATTTCCCTACATCCTCACTAGCACAGTGTGTTAGCAAACTTTTTCATCATCACCAGTCTGATGGGTGGAAAATAGTATCTCAGTGAGGTTTTAATTTGTATTTCTCTTATGGATGAAGTTGAGCAACTATCATGTTTAATTTGGTGTTTCATTTTCTATAAACAATCTATTATCCTTTGACCATTTTATATTTGGTTGTTGGTCTTTCAAAATTGATTTATAGGAGATCTTTTTTTATATTAAAAAAGCCCATTTTCAGTGATATAAATTGCAAATATTTTCTCTCTTTGCCATTTTTTTTAAACATTATGGAAGTTTTTGCCGTGAAGGAATTTTTATTTTTATGTAGTCAACTGTATTGAACTTTTCTTTTTTGGCTTCTGGGTTTTGTGTCATACTTAGAAAGGACTTCTCTCCACTCAAAAGATTATTTTTAAAGTTATTTCACTTTTCTAGTCTTTTTCATGGTTTTATTTTTCATGTTAACACTCTGATCTATTTGGAATTTATTTGGCTCAGGTGTGAGTTGTGGAGTCAACTTTACATTTTTCTGGATTTCTCCCTAGTTCTGTCAACACCATTTATTCAACTATCTGTTCCTCATGGATTCAAATACCACTTTCAGCAGGTACTAAATTCCTGTATGTGTTTGAGTTTAGTTCTGGACTTTGTAGTCTGTTCTACTGAGGGATCCCTCATTTTTTGAAAGGACTCTTCAGCTTATTAAAAGATTCCCAAAGGAGTGCTCTAAATATTGGGCTGCCTTTCGTATCTGTTAAGTGTTTGTTTTTACCTCATTAAGTACTTGGCAGAGAAGATTGGGGGAAAGTGGGAAGGAGGCAGTAAAGCTTAAGACTAATTTGTTAAGAAAAAGTACATCTGAAATTTTCATGTAAATCAGTGAGAAAATAGCAGTTGATTTACAGAAGGAGTAAGGGATCCCCTGTGAATCTAACATGTGAGATGCCTCCATGAAGTCACTCACTAAGTGCTATTCCAGAATATGACAGTACCCTGGAGTCAGTCTGTATGGGTTCAAATCCTAGCTATAAATAATATCAGTACTAATACTTTGAAGAAATGCTGCGGCTGTTCTCTAAGGGCCTCAACATACTGCCTAGCTTATACATTCTTCCACAGTTCTTTTGGAACGTAGCTTGATAGATTCACCTGCTCTAGGTCCAGTTAACTTTGGTCACTTAAACACTTGGTAGATTTGTGGTCTCACTACTACTGTTGCTTGATTGCTTAGAATTCTTCTAAGGCAGGGCTTGGCAAACTCCTGCCAGCAGGTCAAATCCAGCCTACGGCCTGTTTTTCTACCCAGGTTTTTAAACAATTATAAAAAACAAAAAAACGGACCCGAAGAAGATGTGACAGAGGCAGTATATGACCTGCAAAGCCTAAAATATTTACTATCTGTTTTTTTGCAGAAAATATTTGCCAACCCCTGTACTGAGTATGGATTGGTTCTTTGTCTTCTAAAAATCATATTCATCTTGCCGATAAGAAAGCAAGATTTCTATTACACTCGAACACCATGTAAATACGGTATAGAAATAGGGTCTTGTTGGTTTATTCCCCACCATGTAGCTCATCTAACCTTCATTTTCAATGTAGCAGCTGATGGAGATTTAAAAGCTCACAAGAGAATTTCCTTTGCATGACTTTGAGGCAGGATTCGTGTTGACAATCTGAGCGCGTGTCCAAGAAAGACTTTTCAGGCTGCGACCTATCCAGGTTGCAGACTTGTTTAGAGTAAATCAAAGTAACTAGACATCAATTTATTTTTAAACCATCTATTTTCTTCTGGTTGGTTTTCTTGTGCGCTCATAAAGAATTCTTTCTTTCGCTCTTCCCCTCCTCCCTCCTCAGTGCACGCACACACATGTACATGCTCTCCTCAGCTGAATCTCTGCGGTCTGGAAATTATTTCTTGGGTACATGGGATCACTGAACATAGAATATTAGAGCAGTTATAATATCATATAATATTTTTATAATATTTAAGGAGCTTTGAGATATTTTACACAATTGCATTGTATACATAGTTACACAATTAAACCAAGAGTCTTTATTTTACACACCAGATAACTGGAGTCATGAGAAGTTTAGTGAAATGCCCACGGTCACACAGCCAGGAAGGCACAGAGCTGCACTAGAGGATAGGTCTCCTGACTGCCGTTTCATTATCAAGAAATACAGCACTTTCCCTGCTATGTATGCTCTCCTCCTTGTTTGAATTCAGAGAACTCTCCGCATTTTAAGGCAGTCTCTTGGGGCTTTTGTCTCTCAGCTCAAATTCCAAGCTTTTCAGGGACCACCTAGCATTAGCTATACCTGTGCAGCCATATTTCATAGGCTAAGATATGTGATCAGTGACTGGGAACAAGTGATGGAGATGCTGAGCGGAGATGAGTCTGAATTAGTGAAGCATTTTAATATTCTATTGCCTGGGATATGGGTCCTTAGAAGAACCACTTAAAAATCTTAACACGATTTATTCTTGGGTTGTCCATAAATGGTTAGCTGAATATTTCTTTGACTACATTAAGTAGCCGCCTGATTAGCTTGTTTATAGTAGCCACTGGTTAAGTCATCACCAATTACATGTGTGTAGGGTCCAAATCAGCGGGTCTCCCATGTAAACCAGGCTCATTCTTTGGATTACAAGAAGTGATGCTACAGTCACCGGCAGGTACACCCACAGTCAGATCCCATGGAAACGGATGCATCTCTTAAGTATTAATAAAGGAACAAAAGAGAGACAGTTTCGTACATTTAGAAGAAAAACCAGATGCTACAGAATGGAGTGGGAGGTACAGGATTTTTTTTTCTCAAAAAAGCAAGTATCTACCTCTGGTCACTGGGCATCTCTACCTGGCCTCATGCTACTTTTCTGACTTTTTCACTCAACACACATCGATCCAATGTGTACTCTGCCCAGGCACTGCCTTTTGTCCTATAACTCACAGGTCCCTTTTCTTCAGCGGCTGTTTAGTTAAAGTGAGCAGTGTGGAGGTCGGTTGAAGGTTTCTTTGTAGCTCCTGCTGCTGCCGATCATTGGCTTCACTTCGCTTCGCTTCCCCTATTCATTACTCTGACACTAGGTGAGTTGAGATCCACCCTCCCCGCACTGCTCTGAAAGGCTGCAGCCTCTTTAACCAAGTAGCGGGTGTTCACTGAGTACACGGACGTGGATGCAGCAGGTGCTGAACAAGAGGTGAGCAAGGAGGCTCTCCTCAGTGATTCCGTAAGTACCGCATTTTGAGAGAGTGGAGGGCGCTGAAGGAGGAAATATTTGAGATGCATGCAGAAGATGGTCAGGTGTCTTGGGCCAGGAACCTAAGTTATGACACTGGCAATTTTTTAAAATAAATTTATTTATTTATTTATTTGTTTATTTATTTATTTATTTATTTATGGCTGCGTTGGGTCTTCGTTGCTGCACGCGGGCTTTCTCTAGTTGCGGTGAGCGGGGGCTACTCTTCGTTGGGGTGCGCGGGCTTCTCATTGTGGTGGCTTCTCTTGTTGCGGAGCACAGGCTTTAGGTGTGCAGGCTTCAGCAGTTGTGGCACGTGGGCTCAGTAGTTGTGGCTCATGAGCTCTAGAGTGCAGGCTCAGTAGTTGTGGCGCACAGGCTTCCTTGCTCCGCGGCATGTGGAATCTTCCTGGACCAGGGCTCGAACCTGTGTCCCCTACATTGGCAGGCGGATTCTTAACCACTCTACCACCAGGGAAGTCCGACACTGGCATTTTTAAGTTTCAGAGCTTTGATTTATTGCAGATAAAGCTTTATTAGTTAGGTCAGTGATTCTTACCTTTTTGGACTTTCCACACCCAGCACTTTGATGATGGGAAAATCTTTGAAGAAGATATCTTGCTAAGATTGCCTTCTAGTGGCCCATTCTCTCGTTCATTCATAGCCTTGACTGACTGACATAGGCACCCAGACACCCACAAGTTGGAGCTCTATCTGGGCTTGTTTCCTGTTCTAGACTCTCTTAATATCCCCACCACCCATCTTCACTTTACCTCAAGAGTCCTGTTCTCTGAGGGCCTTATTCTACTCAATGAAAAAGGATAATTGAGGCACCAGATACATGAACCCATTCCAATCTCTTGCTTCTCTCAAGCAAAAATGTTGCCATATAACTTCAATGCACACGATTCCAGAAGGGCCTAAATGTTGAATGTCTGTCTCTGAATTCTCTCACTGAATGGTGAAACTGTCAGGCATTTAACAAGTTAGTGGAAGAAGGAATTTTGGTGGTGGTGATGATGTTCCTTGGTATTTCCTTTTGATATTCCTTGGAAATAACCACCTTTTTAGCCATGTGCAAAAATCCCAGTAAGCATTTTTCATTCTCTTGGATGCCGTGGCCTAAGTGGTTGTGATTCCTATGATACTGCCTAGAAGCACAAATGTTCAAAGAGATACAGTTACTCTAGAGAGGTGGGTAGAGGGCCACACTCTAGCAAAGGCAATGGAAAAAGACCCAATTCTACAAGAGGTAGGCCTCATTCTATATGGGAACTACTGCCAGTATTCAAATTTGGTGCTACTGGAGGGTAGCTATATGCTATAAGCAGAAGAGAGATTAGCACCCTTCCCATCACCACATCCAGTCACCAGGGCTCTCAATTCTGCCTCCTCAATAAGTCTTCCATCATTCAATTACCATTTCCACCGCCTTTGTTAAGATGTTCATTGCCTTAAGCCTGGACAATGATAGCAGATGACTCATGAGTTCCCCTACTCCCCACCATAGTCTTTAGTTTCTCCCTCCTACAGTCCTCTCTGTGAAGCACATAATAGATACTGCAAAATGTTTACTCAACTGAATAGAATGCCACAAATTCAATTTTCCTATAGTGTGGTTGTGATTGGGTTCTTTTTTTTTTACTGAGCTAGAATTGACATACATAATTAGTTTCAGATGATGATTAGATTCATTCTTGCTCAAATCCATTCTTTATCTCTCTGTTGCCTGCTGAAGTAGGTACGGGATCCCTAAATGGCCCTCCCCAGTCTTTCTAGCTTCTTCTCCCACTGTGCTCCAAGATGGACCTGAGGTTCCTAGCACACTCCCCTTAGCCTTTGTCCTTTCCTACTACACAATGCTTTCTGTGTGTACCCTTCCCCACTTGAAGTTCCTGCACTTATCTCCTTCACATTGAATCCCAGTAATTCTTCAAGGTCCATCTCAAATGCCTTGACCATCTTATATAAAATAACCACCTGCTGTCAGCTCTTCCTACCTTCCCACCCCAAATTATTTTACCCTGTATCATATCACCATCTGAAATGCATTTTACTTGTTTGTTTATTGTGTCCCCTCACCCCACTAGAATTTATATTTCATGATGACAAGGACCTTTGTAGTTTTAGTTACTGTTATATTGTTATATTGGTTACTGGTGTATATATATATATATACCAGTACCTAATAGGTTCTTAATATTTTTGAATAAATACATAAATATCATTTATCATGAAAACCTACTGAACATCTCAGTTGAAAGTCTTAGCTCCCTCCTCTGTGATGTTTTGGTACTTCGTTTATATTGCACTTCTCACATTGTGCCTTGTACTGTGAATATCTGGTTATTTTTTATATACCTAGATACACCTGTGTAGTAAGGCTGTAAAAGCATTCATTTTGAAATAAAAAAATATCTGAGTCAGACTATTAGATATTTCCACATACCCACCACTATGACTAAAATTTGAAAGAGTGATAAAGCCAAGTGTTAGTGAGGATGTGGAGGAATTGAAACTGGCACACATTGCTGGTGGGAGTGTTAAAATGGTACAACCACTTTGGGAGAAGGGTCTGGCAACTTCTTATAAAACTAAAATATACCTACCCTATGACCATTCAATTCCATTCTAGGTATATACCTAAGAGACGTGAAAATATATGTCCACACAAAGAGTTGTATATGAATGTTCATAGCAGCAGTATTTCTCATAGCCAGAAAGTGGAAACAGTATCCATTAACAGGAGAATAGATAAATAAAGTGGGGTATATCCATAACCACTCGATAATAAAATGGAACAAAATACTGATTTACAAAATGGCATAGATGAATTATTACCCAAAAGAGTACATACCTTATGATTCCATTTATATACACTGTAGGACAGGAAAAACTAAATATGGTGGAATAATGTAAGAATAGTAGTTGCCTCTGGGGATGGAGGTAGGATTGACTGGGAAGTGGCATGAGGGAACTTTCTAGGGGGGACGTCAATGTTCTAAGTCTTTATAGCGGTTTAGGTAGCTAAGGTGTATGCATTTGTTAAAACCCAGCAAATGTACATGTAAGATTTGTGCATTTCATTATAAGTAAATTTTATGTAAAAAGCTGTGCAAACAAATATTAAATGCTAGTTAATGATATGCATGCTATAATCATATAGCATGTAGGCTGAAGTATGTTGACGTCTGCAATTACTCTGAAATGCACCAAAATTAAGATGGATTTATCAATGAATAGAGGGATAGATAGATGGATAAAACAAATATAGAAAAATGTTAATTATAGAATTTAGGTGGTGAGTTTATGATTTTCAATCTCCTTCAACTTTTCTGTATTTTAAAAAATTTTCCAAATAAAATTTTGGAAAAAAACTAAGACCTGGGTTTGAATCCTGGCTCTCTGGCACTTAAAGTGACTGGGAAAATCACATAAACAGTCTGACTTTCAGTTTCTCTCTCTGTAAAATGGACATGCTAATAGTAGCTACCTCATTGGGTATTCCTCCTTCTGACATTTTCCCAACTGACATTTGGGGCCAAAATATCAACATTGTGAATGCAAATTATGATTTTTTTTATTCAAAAAGTTTTGTTGCATATGGAGTTGCACAAGCCAGGGTTAGGCCACTGATCAGCAACCTTTCGAGGCTGATGTTACCCTGGCAGACTACTTAATTTGTTACTATCCACATCTGTCCCTTGCACATAGGTAATATTTTTGCAAAGACTTTTATCCATCCAAATTTTCAGACTGAATTACATGAATTTCCTTTCGGTATTTTTTTTGCAGAAAAAATGAATTTTTTTCCAGTGAGTTATTATAAGACAATGGCTGGGAACCCTGCAGCCCTTCATCACTCATTCGGCAAAGATTTATTCAGCACTTACTATGTGCCAACACTGTGTGAGGCGCCAGGGTTACAGAGTTGAGTAAGACACGGTTTCTGTTCTCCAAGAGCCCACAGTTTAGTGGGAAAAACAAATAGGAAATGTGACAATGACAATATAGAATGAGAAGAGCTGTGATGGTGGAAAGGATGGGGGCAGAAGGACTCCAGCAGGCCATTAAATAGAACTTGGTGCCCTGAAGTGTTGCTGTGCTGACCCTCATACAAAGAGGTGACACTTGGAGCCACCACCTTCTCTCGGTGACCCCTGTGACCAATGGCACAGACCTGAGATGACTGGCCAGAATTCAGGGGTCAGTCGATGGCTGTGGAAGAAAGCAGAGCTAATTGGCCCACCTGGGCTTAGTTTGGCTGGCACAGCTTCGTTAGCCCTGTGTTTGCTCCTCCCTCCTGCCTGCTCTGGCTACCAACTCTGTTTCCCAAAGGGTCCTTTAGAATCCAGGGATCTTTGGTCAGTTTCTTGCTCTCTGGGTCTTATAAGTGTGCCCGAGAGTATTCTTCATCCTTGATTTTCAGAAATCAAGGCACAAAGAAAATCAGATTGAAGTGATATTGCTGACCATTTCATGAGGAGTTTTCTAGCTTCTTTGATGAGTTTTATATCCTCATCTGATCTGCTCACCCCTAGGGTGGGTAATAGAACTGCTTCTCCTACCAACACTCAACCTTCTGAGCTGTGGAGGGTTGCTCATCACAAATTGTAAGGTTAGCTCTGACAATGAGTCTTGCAAACACAGATGGGGGGCGTCTTCATGCCTCCTCCGAGTTCAAACCACTCTGTTCCTCCAAAATTTCAAGTTTTCTCCCCTGCACTCCCCAGTCCTTAACAAGCTGTTGACGTTCCAGGAAATGTCTTTTCCTATGAAAGACATATCAAGGCAGCTAAACAGCTGGAGTCCTCTGACAGCAAATCAGCCAGGCCTTGGGGTATCAGTGTGATGAGCAACTCAACCAGAAAGTGTCTATTCTTTAGCTGAGCAAATGTCATCTCCACCAGGAAGCTGCAAAAGGATGGCGAGAGACTGCACTGAAGTGTCTGTGAGGCTGAGTTCCAAAGAAAAAAATCTATAAATACAAATATGCTGCATTATGGGAGTGCCTGATTCAAGGGTAAATATATGAATGCATCTCTCTTTAGAAGGTTCAGAAGCACTATTTACATGCTCTGTGCATTAAATGGAAGTGATTATAAGTAATGTGTCTTAATACCTTAGCTTAACAATATTAATTCATAGATTTCCCTACGATGGACTCTTGTAAGAAATTTATATTATTGAGGAACTAAACTAAATAAAATTTACTGTCTTTTGTACTTGAAGAAAATGGCCTCCTACCACCAGCTGGATAAGACTGCTGAGTTTAGCTGTTAATTGGAATTGGTTTGCGCTAATCCTTCCATACCCTTGTTAAATTTATCAACATCTTTCTGAGCAGAGGTTCCCAGGCCAGTTGAAAAAAAAATTGTGTGTGTCTGTGTGTGTATACGTAAATGTAGATATATACTTGGAGAACTAATATTAAATTGCCAGGAATTTATTTTGCCACGTAAGAACACACACACACACACACACACACACACACACACACACACAAATACCAACTACTATTATTATTATTTGATGAAAGAAAAGGCAGTTTAAAAACAAGCAAGCAGGAAGGCTGGAGTATTAAAATAATAACAACCATTTTAGTTGACTACATTAAGTTATATGACTAACTTAGTCGTTATAAAAAACAAAATTAAAAAGATAGACAAATCACAAAATAAGAACAAAAGCCTAATTAAATTTAGTCTTTGTTATCTTTGTCTTTGTTTTCATTTCATCCCCAGCAGGGGTAAACTCTATCACAGACTGACACAGTTCCATGAGCTGGCGTATGGGAACCACTGATTGAGAGTTTGGGCAGATCCCAACTGTAAGAAATGGGCCAGGGACCTGAACTCTGAATCAGGTCCCTTCACAAAGCTTTGTTCCAAATGTGGACCTTCCCTCTGACTAGACCATGTCCTCTCATTATAGGATTTTGACAAGGTTTCTAAGCATTAAAAAAAAAAAAAGATCTAGGTACAGCTTGGATTCTCTAGTCTGCTGACTACTCAGTGAGGGATTGTACAAAAAATCAACAGGATGATTAATAGAATGTGAAAATCTGATGGATCCAAAAAATTGTCAGCATGTTACACAATGAAGCTACTCCTCTCCTACCTTGGAAGAGCCCGTCAATAATGGTAAGTCTTCCAAAATTATACTCTTTGCCCCAGATTCTACTGAAATAATTTGACATTAAACCAGCTGACCACTTATTATACTGCATTAAGTAATTAAACTTTCTGTATGGTTTTGACTATTCCCTTTCCATTAGTTGACTCTTTTTGACTTTATGTTCTGACATTTACCAATTTAAATTTTTTGATCATTTTGACTCTTATGCTGGATTCCCATTGTTCGCTTGACCCTGTGATCAGGATATTAGCAATTAATAGTTGTCCTCTTTATGACCTTGTGGTTTTCATCCTGGCACATTCTCATGCCAAATGGTTCACACTCTTCCCAGCTTCCTTTACCATGTAGATTTGTGGTAGTTATACATATTTCCTTCTGGCTTCTTTCTTATGCTGGGACTATTCCGACATCTCTTCCACTTGACATTTTTTCCCCACATCTCTCACTGTTCTCACTTCTTTGTTTCACAGCAAGATGTAAATGTAGTTCTCGACTGAAAATTCAATTCAATAAAGATATATTTGGATCCACTATTGCAAGGCATTGTGTTAGACTGTGGAGAATTCAGAGGTGAGTGTGGCTCATTTTCTGCCTCTAAGGAATTTATGGTTGAGTAGACGGTGAGGATAAAATAATCAGCCCAATATCTACTAAAAGCTAGACCAAAAATATCTACTAAAAGCTAGACCAAAAATATCTACTAAAAGCTAGTTTCCCAAGGGAGAAATATGAGGAAGAAGAGATTGTATCTATCTACTTGACTAGAAAAAGGTTCAGAGAGGAGGGAGTATTTGAGTTAGATCTTGAAGGTGTATAGGATTTTTTTTTTTTTTTTAGGATTTTGATAGGTAGGGATGAAGGGAGCAGAGAGTTGGAATGATTCCTGATGATTGGCCACGCCTAGAGCATTTGGAGTCTATGGCAAAGATAAATGAATAAAAATTCTACTAATTTAAAGGCTCTGTTGATTTAAAATCAGCAAATTATAATTAGTTTAAGATAAGTATTTTTAATTGTGTTAAGAGTAGTGAGTTGAATAAATTAATTAAAAAAAAACACATGGAGTTAATTGGGTTCACATCTGTTAGCTGTGCAGTCTTTGGCAGGTTACTTAGCAGATCTATGCCTCACTTCCCTTACCTGTAAGAACTAAGATAACGGTTAAAACAGTGCCTGGCGTATAGTAAGCACACAATAAATTGGTGCCATTATTTTTTGGAAACAGAGTCTGCTTATGGGTTGAGTTTCAGTTTCTCTCTTGAAGTCTCTCTGCACTTAAGGAGGTCCTATTGGCCAATTTGCCAACTGACCACTGAAGTTCTAGGTCTGGGATCTCTGCTTATAGCTGTGATCTGGAAGTCCTGTACTGGGTAGAGCTTAGACTTGAAAGATTACCAGGAAAAAGGAACAAATATGTGTATTCCAAATCATATGTAGCAGGCAGAGAGGTTTGAAGCTTACTGAGTCACTTTCCTTGAAGTAGACAATTTTCCAGATTCAGTCACAAGATGCTCAGAGCTGCTGCCACCTTTGCGAGCACAGGTGTGAGGCAGTTAGGCGTGGATGTGTGATTTTCTTGTTTTTTCAGCTGATACAAAGAAAGTCTGATTGCTTTGCGCTGGTGCTTAACAATAGGCAGCAGCTGTGGGTTCACGCAACAGTTGCTGGGAGGGAACGTGTTTTCCTCCGGGGGTATATTTAAATCTGGGAGGTTGCTTTACGGAAGAGGGGCTGGAAGAAGTTCCTGCTGCAGGCGACCCGGCTTTAGGAAGACCAGGTTTGTCAAACTTACTTAAAAAATCAACTACGTTATTGCGGGGATTATTTTTTAGGGTACAGAAGGGTTCCTAAAAATTGAAGGTGCTTCCTGAGTGTGTTTGTGCTTTGTTAACCTATCATAGACCGTTGACGGAGAGGAGTCAAAACGAAAGCGTTTGCAGCTATGACTTATTAGGAAAATTCAAGTCTCTCGAGTTAGTGAAAAAGGATTCTCTTTATTTATAATCCTGTTTGGTTGCCACCTGTATTTGTTGCCGCGTGCAAGCTGGTACTGCTCACCCCACGAAAGGCCGATAAGTCGAGAGATGAGGTGTTGGGACAAGGAATGGCGACTTTGTTTGGAAAAGCCAGGAAACCGAGAAGATGGTGGGCCAACCATCCTAAACTGCCATCTTGCCCGGGTTTGGGTGCTAGTTTCTTTTGCGCTACTAAGAGGGGGAGGTGCTGGCAGGAGGAAGAAAGGTCAAAAGGCAATAGGCCTGGCAAATTTCTTGGTGCCAGCCAGACCCGGAGGGGATTAGTTACATTCTTTGTTCCTGCGGCCTTTCAAACGTGGGCCTGGTTGAGATGTTGCCTTGAGCTACAAACAAATGTATTTTAATTGAAGGCTCAAGCGTGGGAGGCAGGGTTCACAGAAAGGGGCCATTATGTATATTTTAAGCTATAGGCCACACGCCCTTAGCGATTCCTTTGCCTGCCTGTTCCCAAACACAAGTTCCTGTGGCCGATGCACAGTGAGGCCTAATTGAAATGTTGGAATTTGGAGCAGAGAAAGGTTTATTGCAGGACTGAGCCAGGAGAATAGGTGGCTTGTGCGCAAAAACCCCCAAACTCCCTGGTGGTTTGGGGGGAGAAGTTTTTATGAGCAAAATTTGGGGTGAGGGCTGCAACGTGTGTGTGGCTTTCTTCTGATTGGTTGGTGGTGAGGTAGCAGGGCGGTGCTCCAGGAATCCCGTGCTCAGCCTGAAGTTACCATCCCCCACCTGGCTGGGCGCCTTTAGTTCCTGCAGAAGAACTCTTTCCGGAGGAACCAGGAACTTGCCCCACTGCTGCATTACTGTTTCTTAAATTTTTCTTTTTTTAATTTTCACTTATTAATTTATTTATTTTTGGCTGCGTTGGGTTATGTGCAGGGTTTCTCTAGTTGTGGAGAGCAGAGGCTACTCTTCATTGCAGTGCGTGGGCTTCTCATTGCGGTGGCTTCTCTTGTAGCGGAGCACGGGGTCTAGAGCGCAGGCTCAGTAGTTGTGGCTCACAGGCTCAGTTACTCCGCGGCCTGTGGGATCTTACCAGACCAGGGCTCGAACCCATGTCCCCTGCATTGGCAGGCAGACTCACAACAACGGCGCCACCAGGGAAGCCCTGCACTATTGTTTCTGGACTGCTCCTCCTTTGTTTTGCATTCCCTCCCTTCCCTGATTAGCAACTGTTTGAATCTGCCCTTTGGAACTCAGGGAAGGTCTAGGAGGCTGAATGAAGCCTGTTTCCTACAAACAAGAAATGAGGGGACACAGGAAGGATTTGTACTTGAGAGGGCCCCACAGGGTCCTGCTCGGTTTCATGCCTGCTTGAGCTCGTAAGACTAAGCAAAGACATCGAATACAAAGGTTAAAGTAAAAGAAACCGATCCAGTATGGAGTCAGATTTGTTCTTCCCGATTACACATCGAGTTTCTGCGATGGACCAGGCAGTGTAATAGGCACTAGAGAAACAAGGATATTCGCTGTCCTCAAGGATCTTCCCCTCCGGTTTGCGAGGAAATGGTGAGTCCAATAACAGATGTAAGAGGTAGCGTATGGCTACTAAGGTGGGGTTATTGGGGATTGGGGTTATTGGGGATTGTGTTTTCTTCATCTTTGTGGTCTCATGTGTCTCCTGGTACCTGCTTGACAAATAGTAAGAGGTAAAAATGTTTTTTTGAATTTACAATAGTAAGAGGGAAATTTTACACAACTCTGCTGGAGTCCAGAGTGTGTGTAAAGTCCAGCCACTGAAGCAAGTCATAGCAGCCGTAGAGTCTTTTCTGCATCAAGGTCTCACCTCTGATGAATGAGCTCCCCCACCGTCATTTCCCTACCTTGTGAGGGTCTGTGTTCAGCTGAGGTCTCTGAACAGCCCTCTCATAGGCTCTTAGAGCCTGGATGCACTAAACAGGTGAGGCAGCTCTAGGACCCTTACATCCCCGTGGCTGCCACTGTTATTTAGGTCTAGAAGTGCTCACTGCCTTCCTCAAGAAACGCACAAAATCAAGAGAGCAGCTACACTTGGCCCTAATGTGCTCAGAAATTGAAGGTGGTATATGTGAGTCGGGAATGAGGTATGAGGGAAGAAATGACAACAGAAGTAGAAATGCTGTTAACCGAGGCAACAGTTTTGAGAAATCCATCTTCTTGGCCAGTTGAGCCCGTTTTTTTAGTAGTAAAATGGAATCTTTGAACTAGTTTGACGGGTTAGAATATTGAGGAACATTCCTTCTCTTTTCATGCCAGGTCAGAAGGAACGTTGCTCAGCTTGCTTTCTATAATATGCAAACCAACCCCTGGCAAAATGACGAAGTCAGGAAATTTGGCCTTTGATAGTCCCTCATCTTCACTGTCTTCCTAGCCTACTTCTTCCCTTTTATCCCCTTGATGGTCTGTACCTTCCTTTTTCCTCTCCTCCTAGATTCCCAGAGCCTGCAGCCTTTCTTCTGCCCGACCTCTGTTAAATCCTATTCCGTGAGAGCGTGGAAAACTGCTCCTTCATAAAGGGGGAATGACTGATGGCAGCTCTAAGAGCCACTGCATAGAAGGGGACTGACTCAGTTAACGGGCTAAATCTCTGTATGAAATGTTTGGCACCTGGCAGTTGGAGGCGGGTGGAGACAGGTGGGATGGGATGGAAGCGTTTTGTTTCCTTCCTGAGGCTCCCTGGGTTTGAATCTCAACAGGCAAGTGGACTGCCTTGCTCATTACAGTGGTAAAGGGCATAGGCTTTAAAATCAGACCGACCTGGATTATATCCCAGATTCATGGTTTAATAGTTGTATGGCCTTAAACAAGTTCTGTAACCTATCTGTGCCTCAGTTTCCTCCTCTGTAAAATTTGGGTGAAAATACTTGGCTCACAGTGTTGTTTTATGGATTAGGTGATGTGGTAAGGCTCTTGGCATAGGTGTTAGCCCGTAGAGTGATTAGTATTCCAAATACCACCCTATTTCTGTCACTCCTCTGCTCAGAAAGCTTCCATGATTTCCTACTGTCCTAGAGAATCAAGTCCTAAACTCTTATCTTGGCATTTACAACTCTGTAAGATTGGACCGAAAGTTAAAGTTAAAATACTTGAAGAATGGTTCAGACATTCTCTTTACATCAATTCTTTGAACTACAGAGTCAGACTCAATTGAAGGAGAGGGCTTCTCCTAGAGAGCAGTGAAATGTGTATAAGCATAGGTAAAGCCAGTCCTATTCTGTAGAAAAACATACAAAAATCCGATATACGTCCTCTTCACTTTGGGCTAGGCCCAGATAGATCTCAGGAGGCATGCAGGGCAGTGCTGGTAATCCCTGAATGGGTAGCAGGTTCTGGTCACAATTGAGAAACTGATGCCAGAAAGAATAAATCACACAGCTGAAACACCGAGACCTTGAACTAGGACCCTGTTGGCCTGACTTTCAATCTGGTGGATTTTTTAGGCCAGCTTTCCTTTACTGTACCATGCTGTCTTCTGTTTTCTAGAGTGGGATAGATGTGGGGCTGAATAACGAAACTCATTTTCAGCCATTAACAAATTAGGACTTCCCTGGTGGTCCAGTGGTTGAGACTCTGCGCTTCCACTGCAGGGAGCATGGGTTCGATCCCCGGTCAGGGAAGTTCTGCATGCCATGTGGTGTGGCCAGAAAACCCACAAAAAAACAGATTAGTTGTAATTAATTTCTCAGAGCTGTTTGCAATCCCATGTGCTACCCTAAGGAAAGGAGTCACTTAGGTAAGTGTAAGTGAGAGACAGGAGATTCTGCAGGGAGGGCAATACCAGATGGTGCTCGGCAGTGGGACGCAGCAGGAGGGCACTGGGACGCAGCAGGAGGGCACTGGGGAGCTGGAGAGCTTTGAGCCAGAAGGGAAATGCCCCAAGCAAGATTTCCCTGCCTTTCCTGTGTACATCATTTGCCTTCGGGCATGGCTGTGGGGAGGGGGGATATATTGATGGCTGGGATTCAGGGTTGACTTGAAATCTGCTGAAGGGGGGTCACCTAATTCTGACCTTCAGTCATTGACTGATGCTGAATTCCGCATTCAAACAAGTCACTCTTTGCAGTTAAAAATCTCCACAAATGAGTCCTTTTGTAAGCTGTGCTTAAAATGCTCATGAATCATGGTTGTTTATGGATTTAGTCTTGAAGGGCTTAGGAGGTGCAGTCACTCAAAAATGGCTTAGATCTTCAACCTGCTTCTAGGATTGTCATTGGTATTCACCAGTGACAATTTGTATGCTCAGATTCCCCATTATGGCGCCCCACTAGAGCTTGGCCCAGACCCTAATTTTTAGCTGTGCTTGTTTTGTGCTCTGACACCTTATGAGCCTTGCTATTTCTAAATATTATGGAATTTAGATTAAAAAAATATTTCCAGGGAATAGAATACCCACATTGGATGGCCCAGGAAACATTTCCTGATCTCCATGTACCCAGGAAACCAAATTGGTAAGGCAGATTCAGTGTATTGTCAAGAATACTTAACACCTACTAGCTGTGTGACCTTGGTCAAGTCACTTCCCCTGAGTCTTCCATGATACAGGGAATGATTTCCCTACTAAAGAAGACTGTGGTGTTGATTAAATGAGAAGGTGTATGAAAGTACATGGTAAGCTATGAAGTGCAGAAGGAGCTCATCAGAGGAATAACAGCCTGGAGGAGGCAAAATAATATGCAAATATCCAGTATTAATGTCAAGAGGTATTGGAATGCAGTGATTTAGAGAATAGGCTCTGGAATCAAACACCTTGGCCTCACAGGGTGCTACCATTTACTAGCTGTGTGATCTTGTATGTTAAACTCTAAGGCTCAGTTTCCTTATCTGTAAGATGGGATAATAATGGAACCCATTTCCATAGGGTAGTTATGAAGAGTAAGTTATTAATGAATACTAAGTGCTTATCACAGAACCTAGCACATAGTCAGCTGCTATTACAAAGTAGCAAAACAGTAAAAATTCCTTGCACTGTGCAGCAGTGATCAACTTTCATACATAAAGTCACACCTGATTATTAAACACCTTTTTTTGTGTGGTTGGCAGGACAAGTATTGGGTTGGCCAAAAAGTTCGTTCGGGTTTTTCCATAAGATGTTATTTCCCACATCTAATGGGAAACCGCGAACGAACTTTTTGGCCAATACCAATATCACCATTTTACAGAGAGGTTGATGATTCCCTCAAGGACCCTCAGCAAATAGATGGTAGGCCTTTGATTAGAACCCAGAGCTCTGGATTCCTTACTTCTTAAGGCTGAAGTGAATTCTGAGACTGTCCATATGATGGCAGCCCGGCAGGGGAGAGCTTTCTGGCCAGGGACCTCCTCCCAGGCAGAAGCCTCCCTCCTCTGCTTATGTTTGGGGCCTGACCTACCATATGGATTATTACTAAGTTACCAATTAAGCCATGGATGGGCAGGGGCAAACGAGGCTTCGTCACTTCCTCACTGTGTTGGGTAACATGCCTGAATCAGAGCCCCCTCACTTTGGCTCCTATTAAAAATAAATACATTTCATCATGAATTAGATTGCAGCTTCTTTCTAATATAATTTAAGAATGTTACTGTCTATTGTGCTTTGTAAGCCTTCCCCACACCTGTTTCTATGAGGCTGTCTTTTTTTTTTTTAACTTTGTTAATCACAGCAGATATCTCTGTCATTTGGGGACCCACTCTGTATTAATGAATATGGATTGGACTCCTCCTAATTGTTCTCTGAATACCTCCCAATTTTCAGGAGGGTAATTGATTTCAATCAACTTTTTTAGTGCACTCTCTACACTTGAAGCCTGTAATTTTCAAGTTCAATACTTGTGTGCTCACACCCTCAGGAGCGCTTCAGTTAGATCCTGTTATAATCCTGGAATTCTAACCAGTCACCAACTTGGAGTATATTTATCATTAAACTCATTTATTTTTTTTAGTATGGCTGAGCCATGCTTTAAGGCATAAGTCAGATCCAACATCTAAATTTTCTGAAAAGCCAAAGTACAAGAGCACTTTTAAATTTAAGCTATAAACAAACTACTTGGCTTTAGTGAAGAGTGTATTGAAATGTTTCCCATGTCTTTAGCTGTATAATATAGTCTGGGACGAAGAAACTAAAGGTCAGATGTTAGGTGTTTACTGTGGACAATTAGAGAAAATAGCTCAGAAATGAGAGGAGCTCATTGGGAAGATAATAGTTCATTTACAAAAATTCAGTTGCAGTTTAAATTCTAGAAAATTTTAGATATAAAATAAATAAAATAATCCAAATAATATTTGGATACATTCCATATAATAGCTTTTTCAAGTTTTGAAATTTTTCCCCTATTCTAATCTCTTTCCTCTTTTTTCTCAAGTCCATATTCAAAGATCTATGGTGATGTACTGTTTCTCTATGGAATTTGGAGCAACAAATTTTACCCTACACTAGATATTCTATCATTAGTTCCACCTCTAAGAGCTCAAAGCTTCTTATCAGAGTTTTTGGGAGGAATACCTAAATTGAGAATAGCCAGTTTCATCACTGTATTTGTACTAGAATTAACCTCATTGAGGTTCTCATTGCCATTCTTCAGCTGGACTATTGCAAAAGCTTAACTGGACTTCCTCTCTTCTCTCCCCACTTCAACTTACTACACACACTGTTGCCAGAATAATTTCCCCAAACATTATGCATTCCCTTGTTAGATCTGCTATGGCTCCCTGTTACCACTGGCCTGGAATGCCAGATCCCATAATCTGAATTTTGAATTTACCTTTCCAGCTGTGCTCGGTATTATGACTTCACATACCATATGCTCCGGCCAGCCAAACTATCGTGATTCCTTGAACACTCCATGCACATTCACACAGACCCCTGTGTCTACTTAGGCTGCTCCTTCAACCTGCCATAATACCCTTTTCACCACCTCTGTCTGCATTTGTTAGGGTAAATGTAGGGGTGTGTGTGTGTGTGTGTGTGTGTGTGTGTGTGTGTGTGTGTGTGTGTGTGTGTGTGTGTGTGTGTGTGTGTGTGTGTGTGTGTGTGTGTGTGTGTGTGTGTGTGTGTGTGTGTGTGTGTGTGTGTGTGTGTGTGTGTGTGTGTGTGTGTGTGTGTTTTAAGCGACCATAGAGTAGAATGGCTTTAAAAATTCAGAAGTTCATTTTTCTCTCATGTGACAGTTCTGTTGTGTTTCAGAGTGACAGTGGCTCTGCTTTGTGTCTTCATTCCAGAACTTAGGTTCGTTTATAAGTTGTCAATTCAACAAGTTATTGCTGTACCATCCCCTGGGATGTGATTCTCATCTGAGTGGTCAAGGCTGGCCCATCTCATCCAGGTTCCAGCTGGAAGAAGAGGAAAGAGTGAATAAGATGGGTCCACTCTTTCAAGGTCGAGGCCTGGAAGTGGCACATGCCACTTCCTACATTCCATTGGAAATAAATTAGCCACACGCCCGCACATACCTGAGAGAGGCTAGGCAATGTAGTCTGAAACGGAGGGCAAATTTTGGCGGCCAACTAGCAGTTTGTTACATTGTTGAAATCTGATTCATGCTGTCTCCTTCTTCAGGTGTTTCTTGCGCCCCTCAGCTGAAAACCATTTCTCCTTCAGAACAATTCTAGCCTGGGGGTTCTCTGTCAAGTGTATCAGAATCCCCTGCGGCTCTTGTTAAACTAGAGTCTTGGGATTAACAGATACACACTGCTATATATAAAATAGGTAAACAAGTACCTACTGTATAGCACAGGGAACTCTACTCAGTATCTTGTAATAACCTATAACGGAAAAGAATCTGAAAGAATAGATATAACTGAATCATTTTGCTGTACACTTGAAACTAACACAACTTTGTAACTTTTCCTACTTCATACTAGCTATTCCTGTGCATATCTTAACCTCCTTACTAGACAGTTAACTCTCATAGAAGACTTGGGATCTCATTGGCATCTTTCTCACCCTGCCTCCCTCCAGCACCAAGAATAGGATCTTGTACATTTAGAGGTACTTAATAAGTATCAATATTTGAGTAATTGAGCACTGTCAACTAATTCAGAATGTTGAGCATAAACTTTCGAAAGGCATCACAGCTTGTGCCAAGTTCTGGACTATGCTTAGTGCAGTCTCTTGTTTGGAAATGCTCTGTTGGAAGCCCGGCTCCCGCGTGGCCCAGCCAAACCGAGGGAGAAGCCGCCAGAGAGCTGAGCTAAGTGGAATTTAGCAAATGGAAACCACATCTTATCAAGGACCTTTCCCCTTCGTGTGCTGTGACCCTTTGAAAGGAAATGCTAATCCCTGTGTTTGGAATTCATTTCCAGAGAGCCTCTCTGTTCAACAAGAGTGGTTGTTTTTTGTTTCTTTGTTTGTTTTTGGGGGAGTGCCCACAGAGCCTCATGAGCCAGTTTGATAAATTTTGAAGAGGTGGCGGTTTTTCCCACCTGGAAGCACTCAATGATCTTCCATTTGGAAAGTCTCAAATTGGGTTCCAATTAAGGCTGGATAAGGATGACCCTTCTCGGCTTGGCACCACGTTAGCCTGTTCTTTTTCTCAGTCCTGACATATGCAGTCACGTTCTGGGCCGCGGGTGGGAGTAGGAGAAAGGAGAGGGCATGAAGTAGGCTGGGGTTTTAAAACCGAGGATACTTGGTAATCTAACTTGAGCCACAGGAAGCAAAATAAGACCTGAGGTCTCCCGTCTCTCTTCTCTTGCCGGCAGGATGAAACCCCTACCTGGAACTCTTTTCTACTTGGAACTTGTCCTACATGAGACAGGGCTGAAGTTTCCCTTTGGGGCTCCGTATGAAAAAAGATCTCACGAGTAAATGAATCATGTTGCCAAGATCTTAGAGATTCTTAGCCTAGTTGAAGAAATGAGTCTTAGTCGCTGTTAGCCCCACTGGTACGGTTGACTAAGGCACCAGTCACAGCACAGAACTTCAGCTTGAGGTCCTCACTGGTCACCTGCAGGTTCGCCTGCTCCTTGGCAGTACCTTGTTAGCCCTTAATTCCGTTAGAAGGCTTTGGAATTGAGAAAGGGATATTCAGACATGCTACTAATTTCTCCTGACCCCTCTCTTTCCTTTCTGTGACGATGTAAGGATTTACGATATTATCTGCACAGTGTGTCCTGATAAGTTATTGCACGTTATTGTACATGATTTTGTAACTATTGCACATTTTTTGGCCTTCCCACTTCCTTGGTGAGATCTTATAGCATCACAACTTAAGAAAAAAAGTTCCTAACAGGGTTGGGACTAGGGTGAGCCAAGTTAGGTCCCTAGGGAGCAAAATTTAAGGAGGTGCCCAGTTGACAAGTATAACCCTCTTCTTGCTGGACCCTGAGAGTGAGCGCCTCCTGAAATCTTGTGCCCTAGGGGCCGGGCTGGCCTTATCCAAGTCCTCCAGGTCCTGATTCTCATGGCAGAGAAGCTGAAATACCAGTTTTTCTGAGATCGTTTGGAGTACGGAGTCCGCTGTCTAAACTCTCCCACCCCCTTTGTTTTTGGTAAATGCAGGGATTCTCCACCTGCACACAGGAGACAGTAAAAATGAAATCCAGCAATCATGCATGATTGTATTCATCACATGAATGTAACTGGCAGTCTGTTCATTTGCCCTCTATGCTGCAGCTAAACAAAGTCTTGACTAGATTTTTATAACAAGCACACATTCATTATTGGCTTTGGGGATATCCTTGGATTTAACTCTTGACATTGGTCTCAAAGTCCCAGGAATTTTCAGACCATCAGTGGCACATCTCAGTGCAGACAAACACATCATTCCTCTCCACTTCCTAACTATAGCCACTTGCAAGGCATATTCAAACACCACCTAATTAGCTGTGATGTGCATTTTGGCATATGTCGGAAGTCAAAGCCACTTCCTTAGGGGAACTCAAACTCCGAATTTATCTTTATTAAGGCCTTGTCCAAATGATAAATATACACTGCCTCCTTGCTATCTACTGCTTGGAAATAAATCACTTTAGGATTGATTTCCTAACGGCTTTCTTCACTCCAAGGGTCCTCCTACCCCAGCGGTCACACTGTCCTTCTTCACAAATGCTGGTAACCAAACAGAAAACCGCAAGCTGACCATGCAGTGAACAAAGCAGGGAACCTGGGGTGAGGGGAAGTGATTCCCTTCACACAGTCCAGGAAAAAACAGCCTTACAAGGCACAATATTCTGGAAAAAAGCCCCCCAAAGCAGCGTGGAGTATGTGAGTAAACAGATGGGGTGCGTTCACTTTTTTTTAAAGCAAAATATTGATAGTATGAACTTTGGTACTTCAGGAGTTACAAACTCCTCCAGGAGTCTGCCAGGTAGTATAAATAAGCAAAACTGGCTGAGTATGAGGCATTCTCTACCGGCAGGGACTGCAGGGAAGCAGAGGATACACTTGCCATCCACTCCAGCCTCCTTTTACCACATGGGAACGTGGGCCAAATCTTGTTAGATCTTCTGATTCTTCAAGAGCAGGTATATGATTATTTTTTTTTCCTAATGTGATACTTCTATTTTTTTAAATGTTTGAAAGTTAAAGAAAATTTTCAAGTTACTATGAGGGACAAAATATCCCTGAAGGACAGATTTGTCTCACTAAGTCTTGAAGTCTATCTCCAGCCCATTTGTGTGGTTCCCTGCTCAGGACCACGACTCTTGATTCACTTGATGACTTTTTAAAAAATATATAATGTTATTTTAAAAATATATAATGCTATTGTTTTTTAAAAATTTATATATTTTTTATTTTTGGCTGTGTCGGGTCTTCATTGCGGCATGTGGGATCTTCGTTGTGGCATGTGGGGTCTTTCATTGTGGTGCCTGGGCTTCTCTCTAGTTGTGGCATGCGAGTTTTCTCTCTAGTTGTGGCGTGCGGGCTCCAGAGCGCGTGGGCTCTGTAGTTTGTGGCATGCTGGCTCAGTAGTTATGGCATGCTGGCTCAGTAGTTGTGGCACATGGGCTCAGTAGTTGTGGCACGTAGGCTTAGTTGCCCTGCGGTATGTGGGATCTTAGTTCCCCAACCAGGGATTAAACCTGCATCCCCTGCATTGGAAGGCAGATTCTTTACCACTGGACCACCAGGGAAGCCCCCACTTGATGACTCTTAATGTCTCGGCCAGTCATGATTAGGTTGTATATTCTTAAGATGCCAAGATGTTAAGATTTTATTTTCAACAGTCAGGTTTACAATGATCTTTGTCTCACAGCACTCACTTAGGTCCTTCTCCTGGCATAACACAACTGTAGACACCTGACTGCCATTACCACAAGCAACTAACTGTCTTGCCTTTACCTTTAGAGCAAGGCCACAAGAACCCTATGGAACCTCCTGCTTCCTGAGGAAGCATCTCATGGAAATAGTGCTGTCTTAACCAGCTTGGCTTTCTTAAAATTTTTCATACGTTGCTTGTCTCAACTGCTTGCTTCTTGGCCCTTTTGAATCTTCCTGGCCTATTTCTGAGTTTGTCAGGTGTTGACTTATAGAGGTGGAGCTTGAATCCAGGTGGCTACATTCTTGAGGGAATGTGTTCTCTAAATTTATTCCTTGTAGGTTGAAGTAACATGTCTTTGAATTGCCTTGAGGCCTATATGTTTTACATCAGCCTGGCCTGCCCTTATGATCTAAGTTGTGAAATTACTTCATGGCCTGTCGAAGTTCAAACACATCCCAATGATTTTGGAGAACTTTGTGGGAGCCTCATATGCTCCCTGGTCACTCATGCTGTCCCTGTCCCACACTATATTTACTTGGTATGAAACATAGGGCCCACCTCTCTCCCTCTCAGGCCCTGCCTCTCTCTGCCCCCGGTCAGTAGACTTTCGCCAGCATGTATATGGGCAGGGTCACACCATCCCACTCCCACAGACTTGCTCCGTCTTATTCTCCCTGTTACGCTTTCATCTCAGCTCCTCACCTCTCTTCCTCCCATGTTGTCCTGGCAATACTAAAGTTCTAAATTTCTCCTCTATACTGACTGAGGAGCCGCCTCACTCTTCTGTGGCCTTCTTGCCAGTTAACACTCAGGTCACCTTTGTGAACCTATAAAAACAAATTCTTCTTGTTAATTAATAGAAGTATCTAGGGCTGAAAAATCTTAAAATCTTAGGCTGACAGAACTTTGCTGTTTGAAATCGTACCAGTAATAATAGAATATCCCATTCTTGCCTGGAAACAGCCTTGATTTCCAATCCAGTTGCAGAGCTTCAGATCAGGGGATTTTAGGACACACCATTCCACATTTATCTTACTTCTGTAGTTTCCAAGGAGACAGGACCCTGGGTCCACTTCTCAGCTCAGGGCTAAGGTTCACCCCTTTATACACAGCCCTGCCCTATTTTGAAACCATCAAACCATGGCTTCATTTACATTGTACCTACACCCTTCTCCCCCACAACCTGCCTGCCTGATGCGAAATAATTGTGTCCCTTCCTTTGTTTGGTGAGGTTATGCCATGGTTTCTCTGGTGTGCAGTCTCACTACAGGGGAGTCGGTGGTGATCTTTATCAAATGGGCTTTGTCACCTTCTCCACTGCTCCAAGCACTTTATTAAAGTATTTGTTCCAATACATGCAATTTTCTCCTTAAGAGGGCTTATCTTTCATTGTATTAAAACTACCACAAAGGCAGGGAATTTTGTCTTTTTTTTTAAACTCCTATAGAACAGTGCTTGGGACATGTTGAGAGAATGAATGAATTCTGTTACTAGCCCCTAAAGTTATAGAAGAATGTGGAGATCATTTAATAAAAGAGTATGATACCTCATTTTATCTTCCCTAGAAGTCTGCCTGGAGTTCTGGAATCAGAAAGATCTGGGATACACAATGTCTTAGTCTCTTTAGGCTGCTATAACAAAATACCATAGACTGGGTGGCTTGTAAACAGCAGAAATACATTGCTTATAGTTCTGGAGGCTGGGAAGCCTAAGATCAGGGTGCCAGCATGGTTGGGTTCTGGTGAAGGCCCACTTCTGGCTTGCAGACCATGACTTGTATTCTCACGTGGCAGAAGGGACAAGGGAGTTCATTGAGGTCTCTTTTACAAGGGCACTAATCTCATTCATGAGGGTTCCTCCCTCGTGACCTAATCACCTCCCAAATGCCCCACCTTCTAATACTTTGGGGGCTAGGATTTCAACATAGGTATTTTGGGGGAGATACAAACATCTAGTCTATAGCAGACCCCTATTCCAACATTTAACTAGCTGCATGATTTGGGGTGAAGTATTTAATCTCTTTACTCCTTGATTTCTTTTTTCCAGCTGGACAGTGAGGATGATGCTACCTATCTTACTTGTGAAACAGGAGGGAAGGGGGCAGGGCACAAACTTTAAAAGAATGACATAGACAGTACATGACGAAAACTAGTGAGAACCAACTAGGTCCAAGATGGCGGAAGATTTGACTTCCAGTAGACTTTGAGCCTCATTATACACTCATTGTAATACATTAGCATACTAAATGACACACCCACCAGTGCCATGAGAGTTCTGAGGCTAACCATAAAAGGCCAAAAAGTGGGCAGTGGCCCAATTCCTGGAAATGCCCACCCCTTTCCCAAAATAATTGGAATAATCCTCCTGCTCATTAGCCTATGAAATTACCAGCCCATAAAAATTAACCACGCAATATTTCGAGGCCTCTCACTTTCTGAGATGGCCCACACACTGTCTGTGGAGTGTGTTTCTCTCTAAATAAATCCACTTCTTACCTATCACTTTGTCTCCGAATTCTTTCGCAACGAAGAAAGAACCTTAAATTCACCACGAACACTTGGTGGTTGTGAGGATTAAGTGAGGTGATTTATGTAAAGAATTTATCATGGAATCTGGCACATGCTAAGTAAACATCAGCTAATCTTTTTCATTTTAACTCCCTTTGGCCTTCATCTTTCCAGATGCCAGGGACTTACATATCTCTGGGTCTCTGCCTCCATCAGCACTAAATTTCATTTTATCCTGTACTAGGGTAACATATGTATGTCTTCTTTGTTTAGTTGTAAACTCTGACAGGGCAAAGTCCATGCCTTATTTATCCATATATCATTTTAGATAAATACATCTATATATCACTGGCACATGGTAGACACTGTAAATATTTGTGGTTGGAAGGTTTGCCTAAAAAGGAAAATTTCAGTAAGTGTGCAGAGCCAGGCCTGATTGGTGAATGCAGAGCATGCAGTGAGTGCTAGATGGTGACGATCCAACATCAACAGCTTCTTTCCTGAGCAGTTTCAGAATCTAACAACTAAAGAGGAGGCACAGGGGCAATGAAGGAGCTTTTCGGGAGTGCTGTGTGCCCCTGTGGAGTGCACATTTGAAGGGCGCAGGGAAAATGAGAGGGTCCAAGGAGGTGGGAGTGGAGAAACGCGGTCATTTAATTCCTCTATTTTTGGGGAATTGCCACTTGAGTCCAGCCTAGCAATTTGAGCAGCTGGGGAATTATGTGCAGCTAATCTGTAACTAGGGACCATTGTGTTGAGCTGTACTGGAGTTTTGCTTTCCTGGCGACCAGGTGGGCATCTATGACCCCTTTGCCATTGAGTCCCTCAGGGGTCTGACACTAAAGGCAGAGGAAGTAGGCTGAGCTCTGAGTGGCTCTCCACTTGGGGGAATATTCATGGCAACTGCTATCTTGGCCCTTCCCACACACACTATCTAGTGCAGGACTGAGAAAAGGGAACAAGAGCCAAGACCTAGGGGATGGTAAGAGGGCAGGGTTTCTTCAACAATCCTTTCCCTCACAAATTTACTCCTTCTGGCTTTGCCCCCTCCTTTTCCCAGTGTCCCAATCCTCTTTAGTATCTTCCAGGGGATTACCTTTGATGATGACTAAGGTCCCTTTGAGTTCGTGAGGTGCTAATAAACTGGATCTCTAGGGGGAAACGCCCTGATGTGTAACGTTTGCTGATTTCTGTGTGCAAATATTCCCATCAGGGTGGACTTAAACTACCAACTCGTAGTCACTGAATGTAGTCTTGGGAGGAGATGTGCATAACTGGCTCTTGTGAAACTGTGTTGGCTCCAGCATCCTATCGCCTTGAACTCTGACATGACTATGGTCTTGACCCTTTTTCTCTCCATTTCCCTATACAATCCACTTGCAATAGCTACAATACCAAAATTAAAGTATAAAGCTCCTTCTCAAAGATGAGGCGAAAAAGGAAAATATTTCTTGCAGACTTATATATATATTATGATATCAAGACTGTATCAAGGATGGGTGCTGGCTGCTAACTTTTAGTAGTAATTAGGGCCAAAGCAGCAGGAAAGACTAGGGCTTTGTGGTTCTGGAATAGTCTCTGTGTATTGACAAGAGCCTCTCAAAGTCAAGCTTCAGGTAGGCTGATGGTAGGTCCCACTGCGCCACCAGGGAAGCCCTGTATTTCTTGTATAATTTGTCACACATCTTGCTAAATAGTTCTTGGTGTGCCCATACACTTCAGTCAAAGTAATTGAGCAGAAAATCCACAAAGAGAAGGAATATTGCTGCAGATGACCAGAAACTGTTTTTCCTAGTTCTGTTCTTCTCCCATCCTTAGTCATTTTTTTATGTTTATTGAATTGAAATATGTTTATATCTCTTGAGCACTTACTTTGCACAGGCACCGTGCTAGCCCTAGTAGGGAATAGAGAAATAATTCAGGGATGGTTCCACAATTTGACGTTTCAGCTTGGTGGGGAAGAAAAATGTGTACCTAAAATACAATTTCAAATAATATGGAAAGGGACTAAAATTCTGGTTTAGGGACTTCCCTGGTGGCACAGTGGTTAAGAATCTGCCTGCTAATGCAGGGGACACGGGTTCTAGCCCTGGTCCAGGAAGATCCCACATGCCGCGGAGCAACTAAGCCCGTGCGCCACAACTACTGAGCCTGCGCACTAGAGCCCGTGCTCCACAATCACAACAAGAGAAGCCACCACAATGAGAAGCCTGCACACCACAACCAAGAGTAGCCCCCGCTCGCCGCAACTAGAGAAAGCCCACGCACAGCAACGGAGAGCCAGTGCAGCCAAAAATAAATAAATAAATATATATATATATTTTACAAGCCCAACCTGCTCATTTTGGGAGCTTTATCTTCTGTGCTCTGCTTGATTCATCTTGACATTAGAATGACTCTGAGTGCGAATGACCTGGGCCTCTTGGAAATATTCTGAGACTCGGCGGCCAGCCTGGGGTTCCAGAGTAGCTGTGCGTCACCCACATTATTGACCAGTACAAGTTGGCTCTGGGCCTCTGTAGAGGGTCGGTGCTCCCAGTCCAGCAGAGGGCCAGATGTGGTGCTTTGTGCTTGCCTTGCTTCTGTTCACACTCACTGGGGGATAGCCTGAGCTTTCCCTAATTTCCTTTTGGCTCCTAGACCTCCCCCCCCCACCTTCAGGTTGCCATTTCCTTGCCTCCTCGCCATCCGCTCTTTCTCTCCCCAGTCTAATTAGTGGGTTGGTGGGAGGTAGCCTCAGAAAGGGAAGGCTTTTCCCTGTGAACCTATTCTTTGCAGCAATCCAGCCATTTGGGCTTTAATTGGCTTCAGAGGTCCCCTCAGTGCTTTGTCCTCTGTGCATCAGGAAGTTAATTACTTAATAAACCAAATGGGAGTCTTTCAGAAATGCAATGTTAGCCCTCTTTTTTCTTAGAGCACAACTTGGGCCAGGCTGGCGTACTCCAGTCACTATGAAAACCACCCTAAGACAAATGTGTGAAGCTGGGAGAAGTTTGTGTTGCGTGTTCCAGACTTAGGAGTCCTCTTTCATAGTATGGCCTCGCATAGGCCCCCAGGGCCCCTCCCTACGGCCCCTCCCTGGGGCTAGCCCTTTCCATGCCTGACCCTATGCTTTGACCCTTTTTTTAGTAGTTCCTTCTATCAGAATATGTAGGCTTTGTGTTTAATTCCTAGGAGGCCCTTGTTCACTTAATCTGATAAAGCAATTTACAGTAGCGTTAACAACTAACACAATGTAACCCAACACTTACAGGCATTCTGCTAAATGCTTTATTCGAGTTCATTAAATCCACCCGACAATGCTACGAGGTTGATTGTTCTTATTCTAGCCATTATTCAGATGAAGAAATCAAGTCCCAGAGAGGTTAAGTGACTTGTCCAAGATCCAACAGCTAGCCAGCAGTAGAGCTGGGATTTGAATCTACGTTGTCTGACACCAGAGCCCATGCTCTACAGACCAAGTTGTAAGGCCCAGTGTGTCTTACTAATGACTGATAATGACCTCCTGCTGAGACATATTTGTATACTTTCCGAATCCTTTCCCGCAGTGCCCATACATTTATTGAGTACCTACTATGAGCTAGATGACATTTTCATCTTAACAGTGACAATTTCTTAATTCTTAGGAGTGATTAATGTAGGCATCATGAAAGGATTAAAGGACAATTAAGTGTTAAATTGCCTAGTATTGATTGTAAGTACACTGGTATTTTAGGAGGTGGAACTGTGCTAGGGTTGGATAGGTACAGATAAAGTAGGGAGAAGGCATTTTCGTCAGGGCGGACTAACACAGCAAGAATAGAATTGAGAAGAAGGTGAGAAGGGAGCAATAAGAAGATGTACTTGGCTAGCACAGTGGTTCTCATGTCTCTATGTAACTAGGATTAGAACCTCCCAGACCCTGTGGCCGTAACTCTTCCTGCTATGTCTACCAAGGAATATCTCTAGCAGAGAAGGCATATCAGAACAACCTTATGGAACTGGAACTGTTAGTCTCCCCTCTTTTTTTTTAAATTTAATTTTGGCTGCATTGGGTCTTCGTTGCTGCATGCGGGCTTCCTCTAGTTGCGGCGAGCGGGAGCTACTTTTCGTTGCAATGTGCTGGCTTCTCATTGTGGTGGCTTCTCGTTGCAGAGCACGGGCCCTAGGCACTTGGGCTTCAGTAGTTGTGGCGCACGGGCTTAGTTGCTCCGCAGCATGTGGGATCTTCCCAGACCAGGGCTCGAACCCGTGTCCCCTGCATTGGCAGGAGGATTCTTAACCACTGCGCCACCAGGGAGGCCCCTAGTCTCCCCTCTTTAGTTGAGGAAACAGAGGTTCGGGGATGCTAAGAAACTTGCCCAAGGTCACATAGCTAGTAAGAAGCAGGGCTGGAAGATGAACCAGGGAGTCTGGCTCCAGAGAATTTGATCTTCACCATAAAGCTATACTTCTTATGTTTGGGCTGTACTCCTGGCTAGGCTCTTGTAACCCCTTGGTAAGCTTCTCCCCTGGTTTGTTAAGCCAGACCTAATATTTGAAAGGAATACTTTTGTCCTTCAGCCTGTGACCTAGATCAGAAGCAGACCAAGTAGCCTCTCTGAATTTTTTTCCCCCTAGGGCCAAACCTTGGTTTTTGGCTTTCAGTGTCATCCCCACTCTTTCGAAATGCAGCACAGAAAAACAAAACCAAAGAAAGTAGGGCCATCCCTCCTAAAGTCTAGAGCAGATCTGGCCTTATTTGTCCTTGCTGGGTTTCTTTACCTTGGGCTCAACCGTGATCCTGTTGGGCCTTACAAGTGGTAAGAGCCCTTCCCGTTAAATGCTTGAAGAGGAAGACTTAATTCTAAGAGAAGGAAGCAATAGAAAGAGCAGTTTTCTTTGGCCAAAAAGTGCATTCTGGTTTTTCCATAACATCATACAGTAAAACCCAAACGAACTTTTTGGCCAACCCAATATCCCTTTTCTCCACCAAAAGTTGTACCTTCTAACATGGTGGGTAGGTTGGGTTCTTGGAGGTCATTTTGACTCTCGGCCTTAACAAGAACTTCTATACTGTAGACTTAGAGAAGATGGAGAGAAAGGCTTGCATTCTCCTTTGGCCATAGGGCAAAGCCCCCACTACACCACAGTTTGTTGCTTTGTTTACCCAGGAGGGTTAACAGTCCAGTCCTTGGTCACCCAGGAGTGTTGTTCTTTTGTTTAATGAAAGAACTCAGTGGAGAGTCCCAATCCTACCTCTGCATCTCCGTGTGTCTGCCTTTCTGATTCTTGCCACCTGGGCCCAGTGAGATGGGAGTTGAGGCCCTTAGAACTTCTGTGAATGTCTCTTTCATGTGTGCCCCCTCTCCTAAAGATTCTGGAATTGGTCCACGCAGGGAGTTACTTCTATTCAATTTACCAGACTACAGCAGAAAGCTGCCTGGTATTTTCTCTCTCTCACTTTTTTTATACACAGCTCTGTTAGAACATCCTTGCCAGAGAGGCTTTAACAATGTTTGCGTTGCCCCAAATTGGCCCCCACCCAGAAAAGGTCAACACGGAAACCCTTCTTCTATTCTCAAGTGTATCCCTGTTCTCAAAGAGAATTTAAAGTTCTAAGAAATAGCAACAAAATCCCCCCCCCCCGCCGCAAAACAATTTCCCCTCCCTTGTTTGCACAGAAATAGGCTTTATTTAGCACGGGGGTCTCCAACCCCTGGGCCAAGGACTGGTAGTGGTCGGCGGCCTGTTAGGAACCGGGCTGCACAGCAGGAGGTGAGCGGTGGGCAAGCGAGGGAAGCTTCATCGCCCCCCATCGCCCCCCATCGCCCCCCATCACTCGCATTACCGCCTGAACCATTCCACGCCCCCGCCAATTCCCTGCGCGTGGAAAAACCGTCTTCCACAAAACCGGTCCCTGGTGCCGAAACGGTTGGGGACCACTGCTTTAGCAGATAGTAGGTGCCCATTATAAGTCCTTAAGCAGCCAGGATTACAGTGGTGTTACAGGAGGGTTGATCTGGCAAGCGCCCACGGCTAATACTTTGCAGGCTGTGTGGTTGGTCTCTGTGATAACACCTCGCCTCTGCTGTTGAGGTGTGAAAGCAGCCATAGACAGTAGGTGAAGGAACCAGTGTGGTCGCGTTCCCGTAAAACTTAAGTTACAGAACCAGGTGGCGGGCTGGATTTGGTTCACGGGCTTGAGTTTGCCAACCCCTGGCACAGAAGGAACTGAGTCGAGCAGTTTCCTCATCAGTCTCGCCAATAAGCAAAGTCGTGCCTTGAGGAATAAGGGAACGGGGGGTTGCAGAGAGGCCATGTGTGTTACCCTAGTGGAAACTTCTACAGGGAAAACCTGAAACTTGGGAAGTGCTAGTTCCTTCTGACGGGGACCGTTGACAGAATTGAAGGTAACTTGGAAGGGCATGTTTGTGGAGAGATCCTTACTTTTGGAGATGTGGAGCCTGAGGTGAAATTGGCAAAAGCTAGAAACTGGATTCTCCGCCCTTACTGGCACAGCCCTACATGTAGGAGGTGTGAGGGGTGAACCTGGGATACACTTGCAGGTAGGACCCGGTGAGCGAGTCATCTGCTTGGAGGAGAGAGCTGAAGTTTTGGCAGTGGGTGGGTCTACTGAGCGTGGGAAGGAAAAGAGCAAAGTAAACAAGTCAAAATACTTGGAATATTCACAGTTTAAGGTCTATAGAATTAGAAGGCAGCAGAGGCTTGGAAGAAAGATGGGAAAAGTAGAAGAAGAATGGGGAAGAGACAGTGTCAGTAAGGGGCCATCCCTCACTTCCTATGATGCTAAGCCCTTTGACAGACATATCAGAAAAAGACAGTTTACTCCCAGTCAACTACGAAACAAAAAGCTCTCATCCTCCCGAATAGATTGAGTGGAGGGGGAAAAGAGGCTCCAGGGAGCCTGTAGACCTTCCAAACAGACCCAAGGTTGGTCCCTTTTAAGGCTTCCCCCTTGGTCCTGCATGCAATTTCAGACAAGATCAAGGGAGACAGCACTATGTGAGCTGCCCCAAATTCTATCTAACAATGCTCAACACTAAAAATTTAAAAGCCCTGAATTTCACATTATTGCACCTTGACTCACAAAGAATGTAGCCGCTGTTGTGGTTTAAAGCCTTGGACTGCCGTCCTAGCTGAGACATACAACAGTGGAGGAATCCTCCTAAACACACAAAAAAGCTGAGCCTATTAACTACTGTCACACACTCGAGATCAATTAATGCTCACAGTAGCTCGTTTTGAGGTGAGCCATTCCTGAGTCTAGTAAGGACCTTGCCCTTTTCCTGAGGAGTTCTGAAGCACGTGGAATTCTGCCACCTTTGCAGTCCAGGTGCCCCAGGATGCTTCTGCTGACTCTGGAGCTCGCTTTGCTCTTTCATAAGGCTAATTAATCCCTGTAAGGCCCCAGACGCCGAAAATAAAGCTTTGTCGGTGTAAATCATGGCCCTAGACCCAAACCTGAGGATGCCAGACGAAGCCACATGTAAGGCTGCAAACACCAGTGCTGGTAAAGCCCACCAAAAACTTTGGTTTCTCAATATAGTACTTTAGTCCCCAAACACCACTCCTTGTGTTTATCCCCTCAGTTTTCCAGGCCATGTTGGAGATTTGTGAGGCTAATCTGCCTACCTGTCTACCCTGTTTGGCTCTAACCAACTGACAACAAACACGAGGAAGTAGATGTGGATCATTGTCGTACCTTTACTACTTCTTATTAGTGATAATAACAAAAAATTATTAATTGTTTGCTAGATACTTGGTATCATATTGTTCCTTATATCAACCCCATGAAGTAGATATTAACGTTCCCATTTTATAGAGAAGATTAAGGAACAGAAATATTAAATAGCTTATCCAAGGTCACTCAGTAGGTGGCAGAGCCAAGAGAAAAACCTCAGTGACCTAAGTCCACACATTCTATCATTACCCTGCCTGTATCTAAAAAAACAAGATTCTCTGTTAAAGATGAACCAGGGGATATGGTTTAGGCATGAGATAGAATGGGGCTTCCGAATATTCCAAATTAAAATTAGCTATAGCAGGGGTCCCCAACCCCCAGGCCCTGGACCGCTACCGGTCCTTGGCCTGTTAGGAACCGGGCCGTACCGCCGGAGGTGAGCGGCGGGTGAGCGAGTGAAGCTTCATCTGCGGCTCCCCCATCACTCCCCATCTGTGAAAAAATCGTCTTCCACAAAACCGGTCTCTGGTGCCAAAAAGGTTGGGGACTGCTGAGCTATAGGTTTCGAGGCGGAAGAATAGAGGACATTTTTGCAATTGAGAGTCCCCAGCCAGATGGGCTTACAGAATGGAGTCCAGAAGCTGGGAAAGTGCTAGAGAGAAAAGACAGGCCCTCATTATCCTTTCAATGAAGTGACCCTAAACCTTCTGGTTAATGTTGCCCAATTAATGTTTGCTCTTCCCACTTTAAACAGGAGCAAATGTGGGATTCTAATGCTGTTCCCTCCTAAGCACTGGAACAATAGGCCCTCCCCCATGGAGACATGAGGCAGGGAATAGTCTATGCAAAGGGGCTGCTACACAGTAGATACCCCGTACATGTTGACCGTGGCCCATTTAGATAGACGCAGTCTGCTCATACACATGCACAAGACAAGGCATTCCTCCCCTGGCTTCCAGAATTTCTCTCTCCCCACAGCTTGTTAACTGCTCTGATTTGCAATGCTTCAGTTTCGCCTCTTTTGGTTCTCTGTCCTGTCTCTTGCGGAGGAAGAACCAGACAATAAGGAAGTAATGTCTAGTAAGTGTCAAGAAGAAAATAAAACATGGTAACGGGAGAGAGAGTGGCTGAGGGATTGGGAAACGTTAGTAGAAAGGTCATCAGAGAAGGAGGTGACATTTGGGCTGAAACCTGAGTGGTGGCCAGGCAAAGATATAGAAGATAGAGGAGAAGAGGGTCGCAGATGGGAGGAAGAGCTGGTGCACAGACTCCAGGCTGGGAATGAGTTGGCAGGTCTAGAGAAGGTCAGTGTGGATGGAGCTAGTGATGGGGTGGGGGGGGTGAGTATATGAGGTGACGTTGGAGAAGCAGGTGGAGTCTGGGTCACTTGGGGCCTCAAGGGCTATGCAGCTTGGGTTTGATTCCAAGGACAGTGGGGAGTCCATGTTGGGTTTACCAGTCTGGCTTCTGAGATTTGCCTTTGGGCCCCCTTGTGTCCCTCATTCTGCTTCTTTCTATAGTGAATGATGCCTGGTTTTTACTGTCCCAGAGGAATGCTCGGATCTCTGGCGGTCTAGAACCATCCATTCTGTGCTGTCACTGCCCCTCCCCAATTTCACCCCTGCCCCGGCTCTGAGTGGGAACCCCTCATTGTTCTCAACAGAGGGGCACAGCCGGACCTGGGGGACAGGTCAGAAAAAGACCCCCCACCTCCGAGATGGAAGGCAACATGAATCTTCCTGGAGTAGATCTTTGCCACTTATTGCAGCCGAACCTCAAGACAGAGGAGTGAAGGTGCAGCCGTGGGTGGGGGCATGTCTGATGCCAGACAGGGCAGTGCACCCAGGAAGGCATCTATCTTGGAGGGAATTCATGGCAGAGACCCTGCAGTGTCAGTCATTTCAGTGTGTGCTTTGGGTGTCTAATAAGGAATTTTGAGAAAGGTGTTAGAGACTGAGATTTCTCCACGTGTCCAAGGCACAGAGACTACGTGTGGTGTCTTTGAGTCCTTAGAAAAGCCATCTCTATAGTGCAGTAAGGATTTTTTTTTTTGGTTCTACTGGAGTGAGGGTAAACTGCCTGTAGAACACTCTAGCTCCTTTTCAGATTCTTTGTGCCCCAAACTGCCATCTTATTGCCGAACATAATCACTCCAATTGTATCATGTTCTCCAGTTCACAAAATGTTTTTCAGATAGCCTAAAAAAAACAATGCTAAGTGGTAAACACTGTTCTTTTTTATACAGATCAGAAAATCCAGGCCCAAAGAATTAAGTTACGTGAAGCAATGAACGTAAATGTAAATGGATGTAGTTTATTTTCTCTTCTTTTGAGCTGTTTAATGAGTTCAGTTTCTCTCCTGGAGACCAGGTAGTGGGCCCAAGTATTCTGGCTGTTAGGTCCATCCCACCATCTGTTCGTAACTTGGTGGTCCAGGTTTATCAGTCTGTTTATTTGAGCTTGGCTACTGTGAACCAGGCCCTGGAGGTTGGGGAAGTTGACAGAACAAAGGTCCTGTAAAGTAGAGTGCCAGACCTTGGATTGTGACCATACCGAGGTGCAGACACCCTCACAAGGCCTGGCTAGAAAATAATCTGCTGACCTTTCCCAAACTCTTAACTGCAAGATCACTCAGCTGTTTCCACTTTGTTTTCAAGCTGCTTGAAAAAGAGCAACAACTCTTAACTTCACTCAGCTGTTTGCCAGCTGGAGACGCTGCCTGGCATGGGGGGCTGATTAAAATGAGGCGGTGGCTTAAAACTCAGGAACCAATTGACCTTAACTGTGTTTCTTCCAGCTTTTATGTCATTGCTGAAGCTGTAGGTAAGTGATTTGCTGGCCTCAGCTTGGAGAGGTTTTATATATTGTTCATGTGGTCATAATTCTCACCCATTTTCCTTTCATACCTCTCAGGGGAATTATTACTGCCTTGGGTTCCTGCTTTTTGGGTATTATTACGTGATTCATTGAAAAGCCGGGTCTGTCTGTCCTTTCTTCTTCCTTCCTTTCTCCTTTTAACATCTCTTTGTTTAGAAGAAAGAAATCAATTTTTGAATTGATTTCAAATTGCATTTGAATTTGGAAAATTAAAACAGATGGACAGCAAAATACCATTATTTTTAGAGCTCATAAGACAAAGCTTGGCTGACTTGGGGTTTTGACTATTGGTTCTTATAACAAATGGCTCCTTTAAGATGGCACCAAAGTCAATACTAATGGTTATTATGATTAAGTACAGCTCCCTTGGCATCCGTTTGCTGCTTTCTGCCTTCCCTCCCCTCTCTCCAATGCACACACATGGCTTCTGTAAAGTCAAACGTCCCTCAGATGAACACAAGCCAAGGAGAGAAAGTTTGTAGCTGGCACTTCTGCCTCCCTTTCTATGTCTTCCCTCTGCCTAACAACTCCGTGTAGTGGCTCCACCAGGACTCCCTCCCCTTGGCCTGCACTCACTCCTGAGCTTAAAGCGTTTCAAGGCATTTTAAGATTCTCCTCCCATCTCCCCTTTCCTGAGATCACCTATCCTGGGCCCACCCTTTTAAGGATCCTGCTCTCTGCCAGGTAACAATGAGGTCAAATGCCTGCACTAAAGGTTCATAACAGTTTTCAATGTAATTTTGTCTTTGAGATAGCATTCAACCAAGGGTGTGACTGGTTTGATTTTCAGGTGCCTGTGGTGGGTGTCCTAGAGAAAGCAGAGATACCATTTTAGGTGCCTCACATAATAATTCATGTTTGTACAGGACTCTACATTTTACCGATTATTTTCACATTCATTTTATTTTTTCTTTCAAACAGTATTGTGAGGTAGGTGATCTTATTTCATATAAAAAAATGAAGAAACTGAGGCTCAGAAATTAGGCAGTTTGTCTGATGTTGTGCAGCTAGTAAATGGCTAAGCTAAAGCTGGAACCCAGATCACTTGATGTGAAATGCCCTGGGTTTTTGGCTTTGCCACACTGTCTCATAATCATTTATCTCAATTTTTTGAGAACTAATTTTGCATGGCCCTGTGGGGATACAGTGAGTGAAACAGACATAGCCATATCTTCACTGGAGCTTATTATATTCAAGTATTGATACATAAGTATATGGAAACATAGACAAAATATGGGTGAATATATTTTTAAAGTTACAGATCGTGAGAAGTGCTATGAAAGAAAGCAGAGGTAAGGCATATTGCTGGAGGAGCTTCTCTAGATAGGCCTCTTGGAGTCGGGTGACATTTAGGCTGAGGCCTGATGACCAAGAAGAAGCTAGTAAGGAGGGGTGGAATCCAGGCGGAGGTTGTGTAAAAAGGCCTCGAGGCATATTCATAGTACACAAATAGTTGCCTGCTGAACCCCTCCATGTCCTCAGGAACCACATTCTGTACATGTAGATGCTTTTAGAGCTTGATAAAGTCTCAAGGAATTGTTACACTATCATGCCAACCATATACACCAGTTCCCTTACACACTGGGCTCATTTTCTTGCTTACTTTAAGAAGGACCTTAGAAACTAGGCTGATTTTTTTTTTTTTTCTCACCAGAACTTCACAAGGTTTGCTGTTGAATTTGGGCATTTCTCCCAAGCTGCACCTTTAGCCTCACCTGTCATTTTTACAAATACTGTGTCCCAAGTGTGAGATTGTGGATGGCTCAGGCAAACCCATCCCCACTGCTGGAGACACAGCTAGCTCATAAAGGCTGCACTGACAGGGGGCCACAAGGATGTGACCAGCTGGAATTTTGTGTATGAAAAACAGCATAGTGAAGAACAGATCGTGGGTTTTGGGTTTGTAAGAAGAGAGGACTTGGGCATCTTTTGCCAACGGGGTTCTATTCCAGTAAAATGAATTGGGCACCTTACACCTCGGAGGTGCTCAATATCTTGACAGTGCAAGAATATTAGGTTAACCTGTCTACCTGACTCACTCATTCACTGGTAGCCTTCCTTTCCAGCATTTCTAAACCACTTCTTTTTTTAAAAAACTTTATATTTTTTGGCCATGCCGTGCAGCTTGTGGGATTGTAGTTTCCTGACCAGGAATCGAACCCATACCCCCCGCACTGGAAGCGCGGAGTCTTAACCACTGGACTGCCAGGGAAGTCTCTAAACCACTCATTTAATTAAGCCTCAGCTGTGTGCCCCTCCCTGTACCAGGCCTTGTGATAAATGCAGAAGTATCATGATCACAGCCCCTGCCTTCGAGGAGGCTGTAGTCTACATGAGGAGACAAAACATAAACATACGTAACAGATAGAGAAGAGTCAAATATTCCTTCAAATGCTAGGTGTTGGCATAAACAAGTGCACTAAGAGTTCAGGAAAGAAGAGGGCACTTCCTGGAAGCTGTCCGGTTGGAGAAGAGGTTTGAAGGGGTGGTAGGAGTTGGCTTTGTAGAGAGCAAATACCAAAGCACATCCCAGGAGGGCCTGGGCTGAGCAGAGGGGTGGAGTTGGAATGAACATAATTCAGGCTTGAGGGGGGGAAGGGGCTGTGGGGAAAGGGGATGGTCACAAGTGGAGAAACTTGGAGCACAACTAAGAACACTGCCCAGCAGTCTTCGAGCCCGCCACAAACACCATGGGGGTGTGTAAGGAGCAGGAGACATGGTCCACGCTCTCACCAACCATCTGGTTAGTACAGTTGCAAAGACACAGTGCACAAATAGAAATAGCATCAGATGGCAGGAGCGGCAGACATATTCCATGTAGCTCCATAGGAAATGCAGGCAGGCAGATGGGGATTGGGTAAGAGGATGGCCTTGTAACCATTAGAGCTGATCAACAGCAGAAGGGCTGCCGCCTCATGGTGTGCCAAGCTTCCTCCCGGTAGAGGTGTTCAAAGGTGGGTTGCTTCTCTGCCTGGGATGTTGCAATCCAGAGAGTCTGGTCGGTGTGTCCGCAAGCCTCCTCCTCCCTCCTCGAGTCTGGGAGTTTGCAGCTTCGTGCCTTTTAACTGACCTCACACTGGGAGGACCATGTAAGCCACCTGTGGTGACAGCCAAGGCTCGAGTAGCAGTTTGGAAGGGCACACCAGACGAAGAATTTGTCCCCCAGCTCGGCAGCCGTCCCGGTGCCTGGCTAGGAAGAAAGGCTGCGGAAGGCGGCACTGGCTGGAATGCTCCAGGGCTGCTCTGGGAAAGTGGTTTCAGCCTCCTTCCTTCATAGGCAGGTGTCAGCCAAATGTGTGGCGGCGTGTCCTCTCACCCTGGGAGGTGCTTTTATGCCCAAAGCCCAGGAAGCACTAGAACTAAAACATAGCCTGAGGGATTCAGCTGCCGGTTTGGCTCTGCAAGCCTTCTCATCCAGCTAATGAGGAAGGCCTGATGGAAAGCGGTGGAGGGAAATTAAAAAACAGAGGCAGCAGCTTTGATCATAGCAACCTCCCACCCGCTCTGCTAAAAGCTAAGGCCTGGACCCCATACTCCTGAGGAAAAGGAGGCTCAGAGAACTGGATTGAGTCTTTGGAGCTGAATTCTGGGTGCCTCCCATGGTTAGGTTCCCCAAGCTTGGAAAGATTCTGTTTTCGTGATCTCCGGGTCCCTAGGGCTCCATGGAAAGCAAAAAGCACTTCCCAGCCCTTCACTAATCCGCAGTGAAATTCATGGCGCTAGGCTGAGTGAGCTCCCTTAGAGGAAGATAAGCTATTACTCAAGTTTCATAGCGGTCTCCAGGGGCATGATAACGAGGCCGAGAAGCCAGAAAGGTCTGCTTCTTGCTGATGCAGTTTTTAGCCAAGGTCTGGTTCTCCACCAGGTCTAAAGGAATTATCACAGTGATTCATATCCATGGCTGGTCCAATGTAAATTTCCATTGCCTACAGAAACCCCAAGGGACTCACTTGGGGGTGAAGTGGGGAACTGGACTCCGAAAGCAAGGGATCTGATATTTATCAAGACCCTGCTATACATTTAACTGAAAAGTTAGGTATATCCTGGCTCATCTTAGCAATAATTTATATCTTTCTGGCTCTGCCATTCATCACACAGTTTGGTTTCCTTCATGCCCCACCTCTTGGGGAGAACGTGTTCAGTATGTGGGTGTCTGTCTGAAGTAGGACGGCCTAGTATTTGCCCTCAATAGTAAACTGCCCAGAACTTGACTTCCAACAACCAAGTGCCTTATTATGGCCCTTGGCTCTGGCTTGAACTATCGATGGAGTCTGCTTTGGCCTCAGTTTCTCCGGCAGGGGATCTTATAGATTGCCAGGGCATCCAAGATCATTCTGGGATTGTTCTGGATCATTGAGGTCTGCCTCTGCTCCAGCTGACTTGGGATAAGCCTTTTGTTTACCCCAATCTAAAGGGACTTGACAGAGAAACTGCTCAGGGCCAGGTGTGGCCCTGCTAGCTCTCGCAGTAGGTTACTTAAGTTTCCTATGCCTGGGAGGTGCACAAGCGCGCAGCTGCAATTTTGTTAAACTTTTTGTAGCATTTCAAAATCCGACGTTCCAAAGGCTCTGATACATACACCCCCATGGCATCTTCATCATTCTGGGCTCTCCCTTTTCTCTCCTCTTTTCTCCTTGTTGAAATATGTTTCTAATCTTCCAGGCCTCTCAAACACATCGGTGTTTCCTGCTTCACTGGTCCCGGTGGAGTCGCTTATTCTGTATTTAATGTATTCCGCACTTTAAATGGGCCTGTTAATTACTCCCTCATCACTCTGAATTTACTAATTTATTGATCAAATTTCTTTTTGTGCATGTGAGTTTTATTTTGTATGTGCAAAGAATTTATTTGGATCAATTTTATTGTCCCCCCCCCCCCACCTCCCAGGATACTTTCCCAAACTTTAATTAAGTCTCTGGGAAGTCTCTTTGCTTAAAGGGGAGCCTCTTGCTTCCTCCTTTTGTGAGGACTAATAGCATCTGAAGACTCCGGGCTAAGGTGGGTCTAAGCACATTCTCGAGCAGGTGGATAGTTGAAAGGGTAATTAGAGTGGAGAACTAGGGCAGGGGCTCTTGAAAGTATGGTCTCCGCACCAGGAGCCTCAGAATCACCTGGGAACTTGTTAGAAAAGCAGATTCTCAGACACCATTTCAGAACTACTGAATTGGAAACTGCGGGTGGGACCCAGCAATCTGCGTTTTAACAAGTCCTTTAGGGGATTCTGACGCCTGCTAGAAATTGAGAACCACTGCTCTAGGGCAGGGCTTCTCAACCGCGGCACTAACATTTTGTGCCAAATGATTCTTGGTGGGGCTGTCTTCTGCAATGTGTGCTGTTTTGCAGCCCACTGGCCTCTGCTCACTGGATGCCGGTGGCATCCTCCAGTTGCGACAACCAAAAATGTCTCCAGACATTGCCAGATGTCACCGGGGAGATGAATCATTGCCAGTTGAGGGCCACTGAACTAAGGGTTCAAATTGCTCTCCTTTCCCTCTCTAGAACTGTCTCTTTATTTCACTTGGGGGTTTACACATCTCATAAAAGTAACTAAGAGTAAGTGCGTACCTCCTGGCCTCTAGCATACTGCCTCGTTTTATGTTTCATATATATATATTTCCTATCCCCAAGTATTCTGTCTTGGGCTAGGCGGATAATAAGCTCAATGCCTGATTTGTTTTAACAGTTCATTTAACCACCTAGGATCAGTGCCCCATCTCCTGGCCTTTGTACAAAACTCCTTAATTTTTCCAGAGTGATCTGATTTTTCCTGTCTCCACCCCCGCCCCCAGCCCCGAGACTTGAGAGCATTTCCAGGCTGTGAAAGGAGTGAGTGGGTAGGGGATTTAGTGTCATCACTAGGGAGGGGAGTGGTGGGAGGGGGTATGCAGCCGCTTCTGCTGCTGCCCCTCTCCCTGCTCAGAGCACCCAAATACCCAAGTGCCACTGTGAAGAGGACAGGTGAGACTTGTTATCTGTGCCTGGAGTAAATGGGTTAGGCTGAATGAATTTGCCTCTGGACACAAGTCTTCCTACTGCAAGCTGCTTCCTCTGTATATATCTTGCCCTCTTCCATACCAGCTCCATGGCAAGCCTGCCCTTCACTCCCATGAGCCGAATGACTCCATTTCCACTCCTGGTGGAGCACAGCTGTTAGTATAGAGACGGCCAGAATGCAGACTGAAGGAGGCGCTGGGTGTATGGTAATGCCACTGTCACCTCCAGCATCTGGAGGCCTCCCACCGCAGAAGTGGGCCATAACACTTCGCTTTTTTCTGAAGTCCAACCTGGGAGATGGAGTGTCCATTCCTGAGCGGTACCCGCAAGCCCACAGGGCATTTTCCCCCCACCCAGGCCATTTTCCCCCCATCCATGGTGCCAGTCTGGCCGGGCCCTAAAACGTGACTGGGATACACCAGCAATGTATTGCTAGTTTCTTCAGGTTTTCATATGCGGCTTCACATGCAGATTGGTTCTGCTCCTTTCAAAGTAGACAACGTCCTCGTGCAAGAATGAAAAAGAAAACCCGAACAAACCACCACCACCACCACCAAACTCACTTTACAGTCAGTCAGCTGAAATGCTGACCGCCTAATCATGTATAGCACAGTGTGGATAACAGCAACAGAAGATCTACTCACCAAACTTTATTCCCTTTAATATAAGTCTTAAAAATTTATTTGGTTCAAAAACTTGCAAAAGAAAAAATGGAGAGCAAGAATGAAGAGAAGTAGAAAACATGCTGCTAAAATAGCCTTGGCTCCCAGGTGTAAATTAATCAGTGACTTTTATTAATAGCAAATCAGTTTTACCCCACCCCCCCCTAAATTAATGTTAAACAAATATTTAAAGTGTGCCCAAAGCATCCCCAAGTCTCAAGCCTTCCCTTCGCAGGTCTGCAGGAAAGCATCTAAAAATGCACTGCATTCATTGGCTCAGGGAATTGAGCCTTTCAGCCCCCTTCTACCTTCTCACTGCCTGTGCCATGCCTTGCTCTGTGCGCGCCTGTGTTTTAAGACACCCTTGGGTTCCTGTCTTGGCTCTCCCTTCTCACCTTACTTTAGAATTGGTAGCCTGGTTCCCACAGAAGCTGCCAGTAGGAATTGCCCCACTCTCCCACCATCAGAAATTCCGTTCGCGTGCACCTGCAGCAGCAATGAATCTCAGTCCCAAACTCAGGTGTGCATAAAATGTAGCTTTCTTAATTTAAGCTGTTGCGGGGAAAAAAGAGTGTAGACTCAGAATTTTTAATTAAGTCTTTGTCGTTTGTAAGAAGTGTACTATAAGAAGGAAGTTAAGTACACACTAGCCAGAGGCTGAAGCCCACTGTAACCCTGAGCCTTACATCCAAATCACAGGCTGTCTTATATATGAGTACAACCTAAGAGTCCTTCCCAAGAATTGTCTTTTGGTAGCAGGGGATGAAAGTTCTTGCAATCCTTGGATGGAGAGGGCGAGACCTCGTGACGTTCAGCAGGGTATAAGAAGACGTGGGACTTCCCTGGTGGTCCAGGGGTTAAGACTCTGCGCTTCCGGTGCAGGGGGTGCGGGTTCCATCCCTGGTCGGGGAACTAAGATCCCACATTCCGAGTGGTGTGTCCAGAAAAAAAAAAAAAAGCAAACTTCCAAAAGGCTATTTAAAAGAGGGATCATTGTTTGTCTAATGAAACGTTAGAGATCATTCTGCTGACACTTTCTCGCTTCTAATTACTGACATGGGACAGTGCCTTTTAATGGAGGAGCTAATTTCTTCCTCATATTCTATCCTCTGTGGATTGTGAGTCCACACATTTTTACCTGTACATGAACTTGGCTATGAATATGCTTCGCCAAGTATAACACTTGTTCACCATCACCGTTACAGACGTTCAGGGGAGACGGACAAGGTGGAGGTAGAGAAGGAAGCTCCTCCTGGTGTACGATGGCAAACTACGGTGGTAAGCTAGGTGAATGTGGTTAAGACTCCGGTTGGTATTAATTAGCTCACATGTTTCCCATTTTATGTAATTACCCCTGAGGTTATCCGCCCATGCATTTCTGAGACTTCTTTGTGGTCTTCACCGCAGTGACTCTCGTGGATGCCAATAATGACTCCCTTCTCCCTTCTGGGCTAAAAATGCCATGGGCTTTGGAAGCCTGGAGGTTCCCATATAGGCCCTGAGATCTTCAGTTGTATCTGGGTTCTGCAGAGGAGTTAGGTTTGCTCTCTTTTATGGGCTTCTGGCTTGAGTTCTTGGCGCTCTGGTTCACAGATGGGGCAGGCTTGCAGTTAGATGTGTTTCTGTTGGGTGGCCTGGAGCCCACACAGCTATGTGTGTGTGCTATGGACTGAGTGTTTGTGTCTTCCCCAAAATTCTTATGTTGAAACCGAACCACAAGGATATATTTTATATATATTTGGCTCTTTGGAAGGTAATGAAGTAACGAAGGTGGAGCCCCCATGAGTGGGGTTACTGTCTTCATAAAAGAGACTCCAGAGAGCTCCCTTGCCTCCTTCCACCATGTGAGGACAAGCAAGAAGATAGCCATTTATGAATCAGAAAGCAGGTCCTCATCAGACACTGAATCTGCTGGAGCCTTGATCTTGAACTTCCCAGCCTCCAGAACTATAAGAAATGAATGTTTGTTGTTTAAGCCACCCGGAGTATGGTATTCTGTTACAGCAGTCTGAACTAGGGAATTTCATAGTACCTGCCACCTCTGAGTTTGAGGTGGTTTCTTTTCTGATATTTCTTTGCCTAGACCTAGTTTCCTGGCTGGCATGGATAACTTGCTGTGGACTCCAGTGTTGGTCTGGCAGCCTGCACTCATTCTGAAAGGAAATGTAGACATTTGCCCTTGACTAGAAGACTGCAGTGTATATCCTTCGGCATTTGAGGGGAAGCGCTGGGCTGTTAGCTGGAGGACAATTATGTGTAGGCTGAGTTGTGACTTGCAGCTCACAGGTTCATCATAATTTGAAAGGCCTTAGGTCACTTAAGGCCTGTTTCATGGCAAAATGTACTTAGTCCTTAATGTCACAATTTGTTTTGCTTCTGTGTTTTAAAAAATTTATTTATTTTTGGCTGCGTTGGGTCTTCGTTGCTGCACACGGGCCTTCTCTAGTTGCGGCGAGCGGGGGCTACCCTTTGTTGCAGTGTGTGGGCTTCAGTAGTTGTGGCTTGCAGGCTCAGTAGTTGTGGCATGCGGGCTTCAGTAGTTGTGGCTCATGGGCTCTAGAGCGCAGGCTCAGTAGTTGTGGTGCACGGGCTTAGTTGCTCCGCAGCATGTGGGATCCTCCCAGACCAGGGCTCGAACCCATGACCCCTGCACTGGCAGGCAGATTCTTAACCACTGCGCCACCAGGGAAGTCCCTGTTTTGCTTCTGTTTTGCTGGAGCTTTGAGAGTGGTAAAGAAAAGGTGTTTGAAATGTGATTTTTTTTTTGTTTTTTTACAGCTTTAACTACATGTTGAAAATTTTATCCCATAAAACAAAAACGTAGGTCTGAGTTCACGTTAAAGGGAATTCCATAGAGAAGAAATTCCTGGAGCACTTTTTAAATGCAGTGGTAATAGCATTCATCCTTAGTGCAGAGGAAAGCTTTGTGCCATCCATTTAAAAAAAAAAGTCACGCAGCTAAGATGTGGGAGTGTCCCATTTCCTGGAAACAGTAAAATCAATTTGCAGGTAGGTGAAAGTTCTATATCACATTTCCAGCAGCTTCACCACATTATAAGCAGCACAGAGACGGTAGCACATGCACACTGAGAAAATGCTATATTGGAAAATCTCAGTATAATTTCAGCATTTAAAATTTATTCCATTATTCCCGCCCACCCCCACTTCACCCATGTGTGCTTTAAATGGAACGCTGGGCTAGGACAAGGGGGAAGGACACAGAGGCCGTAGCATTCCAGTCAGGGTTTAGAGGAGGCAGGTTGCTGTCGAAGCCGACTTTCTCTTAGGCCCATCATGTGGATGGCACAGGTAGGACCTGGGGATAGAGCAGAGCGGCGTCTCTTGTGGGCTGACAGTCCGAGGGGGAAGCAGTATTAACAGCCGTGTCGCCTCAAGCATGTCCCTTTTTAGGATTTTAGCTGTCTGATCTACCAGACAAATCCGCCTGGGAACTAAAAATTTCTTAAAAATTACATTTATAAAAATGACAGACCTCAGGGTCTTAGAAGTGTTAATACTGAAAAGAAGATTTCACCTTGAAATCATAACTCCAAATTAATTACCCATTTCAAATTAGATTTATAAGGCTCTCACTAACAGAGTAAATTCTTCCATGTATCACAAATATGCAAAATATCAAATATGCACAGCTGTCTTAACACAAAAATAAAACCATAATGGGTTACTTCACTTAGATATCTCTATACCTAATTCTGAATCATCCCACAGAAAGAATTACCATACCAGGTAAGTTAGGATATTTACCACCAGAGATTTAGCCCTGGTGGCTGACTGGATTCTCATTCATGACCCAGAAGGGCATCTTGGACCCTATTTGCGGTGGTTCTGTGAGTGATTCCATGACCTTAAGCTGTGAGCTTCCATCTGGTTGATAAAACCTTATGATATATTAATGTATTTTTCCTCAGTCTAAAAAACTTGTAAATTGATGAGATCCTGAGGGATGTTAATACTTTCCACATTCATTGATATTCTTAGAACCATATAAATCTTAAGAATACTTAAATTTATACCGATTGAGTTCTAGATAATTCACTCAACTTTGTCTAATTGGGGACTGCGGTTTATGGGTCATTCTGATATTCCGCTGGAGTCAGAAAATGCCCTCCAACTGATGTATTTACCATTCTAATTTCTATATTTTCCACTGATATAATAAATTAATCGATAATGCCTCATGAATGAGAAATACATTCTATTCTGTTAGCCTTTTATAATCATTTATCTTTTCTCTTTGTGTCAATCATTATGGGCATATGGCTTCTCATATATTAAATATAGTAATTTTTCTCCTTTTTTAAAATCACTTTATTGAGGTATGATTGACATATAAAATTGTCACAACTTGGGCCAGTGGAGTCTCTTTAAATTTGTTCCTGTGTCCTTCTCACATGACCCACTAATTGTTGAAAACTTTGTTGCTTTCTGGCACAACAAGAAGATTTTCTAGGCTCATCTTGTGCCTTTCTGCCCCAGACACAGAATCATTCATTTCTCCAAGGAGCCATGGTTCCTTTTAGTGTAAAAATAGTATCAGAGATCGGAATCTGAGCACTAGGGGGCACTGTGGGGATTTCATTGCTCTTGGGTCATTTCAATGAACAGAGCCAGAAAAAGACTTGTGCTTTTTCTTATTCGTATTGATATTTCCAGTTCTCTTCTAATGGTATAGAATTCCTTCATAAATTTTTGATTCCTGACACAATAAATAGAATTACTTCTTTGCTTAATCTGGGAAAACAAGAGTTCCAAAATAACAATACAGTATTAAAACAAACGATAAAGCTATTGAATAAAGTTCAAGATTTTCAGTACAGTTCCTTTTGTTCTTAGCTGCGTACCACTAAGTATGTGCAGTCAGATTTCTTTATTCTAAAATCACTCAGCTCCTCATTCTGTGTGGTTAAATAAGAATTTGTCTGATGGTTTTGTTCAATTATTTGTTTGCCTTCAATTTGAAGGCCTTGACTTTTAGCAGTTGATAGTTTTTTAAGTGAAAGTTTCTACTATTCTTTTTTCCTGGTGGAGATAGGAGTTAAAGGAAGGGGAGGGTGCACTTACCTGTCTACCTGAAGATGATGGAAAATTTCAGATGCAGTTTACAAGGTTCTGTTCCATATATGATGGTATAACATTCACGTATATGATTTCTGGCTGAATAAACCAATTCTGACTTCTATTTAATTTCCAGTAATGTTAGAACTTCATATTTTCAAATATGTTTTAACTCTACTGAATTCTGTCCTTTTTTTATAATTTATGTTAACCCTCTTATTTATTTATTTTATTTGGGGGTGTTGGGTCTTCGTTGCTGTGAGCGGGCTTTCTCTAGTTGCGGTGAGCAGGGTGGGGGTGCTTCTCATTGCGGTGGCTTCTTTTGTTGCGGAGCACAGGCTCTAGGCACGCGGGCTTCAGTAGTTGTGGCACATGGGCTCAGTAGTTGTGGCTCGTGGGCTCTAGAGTGCAGGCTCAGTAGTTGTGGCGCACAGGCTTAGTTGCTCCGTGGCACGTTGGATATTCCCGGACCAGGGCTTGAACCCGTGTCCCCTGCATTGGCAGGTGGATTCTTAACCACTGCGCCACCAGGGAAGCCCTGGCCTTATCATAATACTACTTAATTTCTTGTTCTTTTCTGAGCTACACACACTTCTCCTTTTTATTACATTGCAACATTCCCTTAACAATTACATATATTATGCTCTGTAATGTTAACCAAAGTTTGTAGTTTATAAAATGGTTTTTCCAATTACTGTTTTATTTTATTTTTTATTGAAGTATAGTTGACTTACAATGTTGTGTTAATTACTGCTGTACAGCAAAGTGATTTATACGTACATATACATTCTTTTTTTAAAATAATCTTTTCCATTATGGTTTATAATAGGATTTTTTTTAAAGATATATATACTTTTTTTTTTTTACTTTATTTTATTTATTTATTTGACTGCATTGGGTCTTTATTGCTGCGCACGGGCTTTCTCTAGTTGTGGTGAGCGGGAGCTACTCTTCATTGCAGTGCGCGGGCTTCTCATCGTGGTGGCGTCTCTTGGGGAGCGTGGGCTGTAGGCGCGCGGGCTTCTGTAGTTGAGGCACACAGGCTCAGTAGTTGTGGCTCGCGAGCTCTGGAGCACAGGCTCAGTAGTTGTGGTGCATGGGCTTAGTTGCTCCGTGGCATGTGGGATCTTCCCAGACCAGGGCTCGAACCCATGTCCCTTGCATTGGCAGGTGGATTCCCAATGACTGCACCCCCAGGGAAGTCCCTATCATAGGATGTTGAATGCAGTTCTCTGAGCTATACAGTAGGATCTTGTTGTTTATCCATTCTGTATAAAAGCTTACATCTGCTAACTCCAATCTCCTGCTGCATCCTTCCCCCAACCCCCTCCCCCTTGGCACCCACCAGTCTGTTCTCTTTGTCTGTGATTTTTTCATAGATAGGTTCATTTGTGTAATTTTAGATTCTACATGTAAGTGATATCGGTATTTGTCTTTCTTTTTTGACTTACTTCACTTAATATGATAATCTCTAGTTGCATCCATGTTGCTGCAAATGGCATTATTTCATTCTTTTTTTTTTACAGCTGAGTAGTATTGCATTGTATATATGTACCACATCTTCTTTATCCATTCATCTGTTGATGATGGACATTTAGGTTGTTTCCACGTCTTGACTATTGTGAATAGTGCTGCTGTGAACATAGGGGTGCATGTATCTTTTTGAATTATAGTTTTGTCCATATATATGCCCAGGAGTGGGATTGTTGGATCATATGGTAGTTCTAGTTTTAGTTTTCTGAAGAACCTCCATACTGATTTCCACAGTGACTGCACCAACTTACATTCCCACCAACAGTGTAGGAGGGTTCCCTTTTCTCCACACCCTCTCCAGCATTTATTATTTGTGGACTTTTTAATGATGGCCATTCTGCCTGGTGTGAGGTGGTACCTCATTGTAGTTTTGATTTGCATTTTTCTAATAATTAGTGATGTTGAGAATCTTTTCATGTGCCTATTGGTCGTCTGTATTTCTTCTTTGGAGAAATGTCTTTTAGGTCTTCTGCCCATTTTTGGATTGGTTTGATTTGTTTTTTTGTTGTTGAGTTGTATGAGCTGTTTGTATATTTTGGAAATTAAGCCATTGTCAGTTGCATTGTTTGCAAATATTTTCTCTCATTCTGTAGCTTGTCTTTTCGTTTTGTTTATGGTTTCGTTTGCTGTGCAAAAGCTTGTACATTTGATTAGGTTCCATTTGTTTATTTTTGTTTTTATTTCTATTGCCTTGGGAGACCGACCTAAGAAAACGCTGGTACTTTTGATGTCAGAGAATATTTTGCCTTTGTTTTCTTCTAGGAGTTTTATGGTGTCATGTCTTATGTTTAAGTCTTTAAGCCATTTTGAGTTTATTTTTGTGTATGGTGAGAGGGTGTGTTTTAATTTCAGTGATTTACATGCGGCTGTCCAGCTTTCCCAACACCACTTGCTGAAGAGATTGTGTTTTCTCCATTGTATATTCTTGCCTCCTTTGTCGAAGATTAATTGACTGTAGGTGTGTGGGTTTATTTCTGGGCTCTTTTTTCTATTGCATTGATCCATATATCTATTTTTGTACCAGTACCACACTGTTTTGATTACTGTAGCTTTGTAGTATTGTCTGAAGTCTGGGAGGGTTATGTCTCCTGCTTTGTTCTTTTTCTTCAGGATTGCTTTGGCAGTTCTGGATCTTTTATGGTTCCATATGAATTTTAGAATTAATTGTTCTAGTTCTGTGGCCAATTACTATTATTCTAGTGAGGTAACATTATTTTTAATTTTCCTACTGAGAATCAAGATGATACCTAGTAGAATTCCATGCAACTAAAAAAAAAAAAAAACCAATACCAGTAAATAGAAGTTCTGAAGGTTTTGCCCCAAACTCCTTTGATCCATGATTCACAATTCATATTTTTTACTTTATATTACCAGTGTCCTTATTTAATTGTATATATTCATATTGTAGAATTTTCATTTCTTAGAGGATTTTGGATAAGTATCTTAATGCTGTATAAACTCAAACTTCTAAAAGCCAGTTAAAAATGTTAGAAAATATAACTAGTATATAAAAATACTGGAAAAATCTTTAAATTTATACAGAAGCTTCAATTAGTTTTTTTTAATTAGTTTTTTTGTGTGTAGATTTGAAACATTTCCAGATTTTCTGTGTCTGCTAGAATTTAAAACCAGTTTAGAATTATAACAATTTCCACTGAGATCACAAGTCTTATATTTACACAAAGCTCTAGATATTTTCATTTCAGTGCAGAAATCCTAATCTTTGCATGGGATCAGTTATGCCATGCTCCCATTCCTGATTTTGCTTTCTGTACCAGCTGCACAAAATTGCATTGTTTCATATTAAAGTAAACAAAAAACCTCCTATTTTAATTATACCATGTGACTTTCAGTCATCTTTTGGAATTTAAAAGGTATTCAATACTAAATTCCCACATAAATTATACATATAAGAAAGAAAAACAACCAAGATTCAAAATGAGTATTTTCTGCCAGAAGAGATTTAAGATGACCGACTCATAAGATTTTTGTCCACATCCTGTAGACCATCTCTGCCTTTTTTTTGGTACTTCCTGTCAGGAAGTTGGGGCATTTATCTCTTCCTGAGGACCAGCCATAGGAAGTCCATCTAGTCTAGTCTAGACACAAAGTCCACCTCAGGTCTTTGAGGTCCTAATGGGGAATATTCACAACAAAATGACACTGGCAGGCTGGATTCCTACTTGAAATAGCAAAGCTTTCTGAACTGAAAAGGACTCAGGTATCGTAAAGATTTCCAGGTAGCAGAGGGGAGGTGAGGAAGAATAAGGCCTTACTAGGTACGTACTTTCTCTGTATCCACCTTTCATGGTGGGTCTGTGTTGCCTTTTCTTCTGTGGGGTCTTGGCTATCTTCTTGGCCTGCAATCTGAAAGCTGGGGTCTCTGGACTCTATTTTGAAGACCTGTCTCCTTTCACAGTTGGGCTAAGACATTTTGTCTTGACCAGAGAATCCCCTTCTCCTAAGCATTTCAGCTTTGGGAACTTAACTAGCCAATCATTCTGTCTTTTAGCTCTGTTTTCTACTCTGCTACATGCCTCTTTTGAGACAAGAAGCACAGAGCAACTACTTGCTTGAATAAAGGGAAAGGAAGGAGAAAAATGCCAGGGGGAATCTATCTCCTAGATGAATAATAGTTTAAAAAAAAATCGTCACAGTCACACATCCAAGCCCAGGCCCTTAGGAAATGAAGGCCTACAGAAGGGATCACATCTTCTGAGGACAGTGCAGAACTACGGTGCATATGAGCCCCGAAGATTCTATAAGAACAGTGTTAGAAGGAGTCCTTTAGATGTAAATAAGTTTTAAAAAAGCAGGAAGCACATCAGTTGGCCATTTTAGGGAGAATTCAGGAAGATTCCTTGCTACTAGGTTTAGAAGTTGTATTTAACATCTTATTACCCCCAAAAGACTGTTTATCTCCTATTGGATTATTATTTTTTTCTGAGGAAGTTGCTGGAAAAAGAGGATTCTCCAGCTACTGGGGAATATTTGAAAAAAAAGAAAACCAAGTTTTCAAATCTTACCCCACCCATCCAGTGACCCTGGGGAGAGGGAGAATAAGCTATTTCAACTCGTGGGGACCTCTCCCCTCCACTACTATTGCCCCCAACATGCACTGGCAGATTATATGTGCCCAGAAAGAACACAGAAAAGTAGCACTCCAGGAGTTGACAAAAGGTAGAGAAAGTTTTATTTCCACTGAAAACCTTTTCTTTCAGCTTTATGATCAGGGCTGGGGAGGCTGGTGGACTGTGGCCCCGTGGTGGAGGGGAGTAGGCATGTGTATCCAAATCCCATGGCCTGGGAAGAGCTATGATATCCCAGAAAGGAATGGCAGTGCAGAGTAATACAGGGGAAGAGTGAGCCAAGGCTAGCCTGGGGAGAACGTGGACACCTATTTGACAACAGAGCTGAGCAGTACACAATACATTGTATGTATGTCTCTTAAAAAGAAAAAAAAAATCCTGGGATGCCCAGGTATGGCCACAGCCTAGGATAGCGATGATAAGCTGAAAGCTAGTCGATGAAAATTAAAAGCCACCCTCAGGGCAATGAGGCAGTGACTGCCACTTCCAAAAAATATTTGGGTAAGAAAAAGATTCAAGGACATCAATGCAAGTAAAGTTGCCAGCTGACTAGATCGTCTTATACTTTTCTCAAAGACTCCAGGAGACTGATCCTATCAATAAGCCTATATTTTATGCTTTATTCCAAAAGATGGGGAGAGACTATCTCAGACTAGATACCTTAAAAAAAAAACTGGTTAAAAGAGCTTGTTGGAGGTCTGATAGTGACCTGTATGAAACTTTTACCTATTCAAAAGAAAGAGTAAAACCAATACCACTGGCCTGGCATACAGAACAGAATTGGAGAAAGCTTGTCCAGAAGCTCTTGGGCCACCGTGTGGGGAGTGGCATTCGCGCAGGCTTACTAGTCCAGAAGTCGAAGTCACAAGCATTCACTGTGTGTTTAGCAATTATGGAGCAGGCTTATGCTAATGAGACCAGATTTACAGATTAGCAATGCATTTTAACGATTTAATTATAATCCCGAAGTGATATACAAGGGATGAAATTTTACATTGCAATGCTTTTAGTAATTGGAGCTGCTTTGTTTGCTTTCTTATTTTTAAAGGTGTACACACATGGGTTGGAGAAGAGGAAGGAAATTTATAGGAGTTCTAGGAATGCTCATGTAACAGATCCCCAGCTTATAATAAAATAACTAGAGCAGAGAAACTGCAGCATTGTAAACTCAACAGAAGGGGTTTCCAAGAAATGTTTAGCTTCCGAAAGGATAGACTGAGTAAGGGGCCATCTATCTCCAAATGCCACCCCTCGTAAGAGCCAGTCAATGAAGGATTTTGTTGAAATTAGTGTTTAACCAGTGTGAAGGCATAGTAAGCCACTAAGGGTCAAAGATAACATATGGATAAATAGTTTTTAAGAAGGTCATTTATCTGAATTTCTTATTTAGCATTCACTGTCATTTAGTTGAGAGCAGGCTCTCTAGGAGAGACCGGAAGATTGCTAGGGGTTTACCAGAGAGAGGAGAGGAAAGACTTGCAGATGAGGCCCTGTTTCGGCTTTCCCTGGCCTTGGGAGTCAGAGTTTGAGGGCATCAAGGCCAGGGCACAGAGGACCAACAGCAAACTTTATCCACTTCCAAACCTGGCTCTAGTAAATCCTATTATTTACTTTACCAGGAAACCTGAAACTAGAGAGAGAAGTCCTTCGCATTTTTATAACACTTTCTAACTTTGTAATGAGCTCTGTTATCACTTTTGATCTTCCCAGAACCCTGTGAAATTCTCAGGATCGAGTTTCTGTACATTTGGCAAAGAGCCACCTGCATTTTCATCCTCTTGCATTTTCGTGGTGGCTCATTCTTGAGCAGGGAAGAGGCTCAAGGAATTGGGTAGGTACTTAAAGAAATACAGTGCCAACTGGAAACAGCATTTACTATTATATCTGGATAGCATTTTTTGGAAGTGTAACTGACCTACTACACACTGTTAGTTCCAGGTGTACAACATAGTGATTCAATATTTCTGTACATTGCAAAATGATCACCATGATAAATCTAGTTACCATCTGTCACCATACAAAGATAGTATAGCATTATTTACTATAGTCCCCATGCTGTAGATTTCATCCCTGTGACACATTTATTTTGCAACTGGAAATTTGTACCTCTTAAGCTTCCTCACCTATTTCTTTTTTCACCTCTCCCGGCTGGCAACCACCTGCTTGTTCTCTGTATCTATGAGTCTGTTCCTGTTTTGTTTGTTCATTTGTTTTATTATTTAGATTCCACATATAAGTGAAATTGTATGGTATTTGTCTTTCTCTGTCTGACTTATTTCACTTCTCATAATACCTTCTAGGTCCATCCACGTTTTCGCATATGGCAAGATTTCATTCTTTTTTATGGCTGAGTAATCCATCACGTGTGTGTGTGTGTGTGTGTGTGTGTGTGTGTTACACCACATCTTTATCCATTCGTCTGTTGATGGACATGTAGGTTGCTTCATATCTTGGCTATTGTAAATAATGCTTCAATGAACATAGGGGTGCATATATAATTTTTGAATTAGTGCTTTTGTTTTCTTTGGAAAAATACCCAGAAGTGGAATTGCTGGATCATGTGGTAGCTCTATTTTTAATTTTTTGAGGTAATCCATACAGTTTTCAGTAATCCATACCATTTTCCATAGTGGCTGCACCAACTTACATGCCCAGCAACAAAGCATTGAGGGTTCCCTTTTATCCACATCCTCCCCAACACTTGTTATTTCTTGTCTTTTTGATAGTAGCCATTCTGACAGGTGAGGTGATATATCATTGTGGTTTTGATTTGTATTTCCCTGTTGGTTAGTGATGTTGAACATCTTTTCATGTGTCTGTTGGCCATCTGTATGTCGTCTTTGGAAAAATGTCTATTCAGGTTCTCTGCCCATTTTTATTTGGGTTGTTTGTGTTTTTCATGTTGAGTTATGTGAGTTCTTTGTATATTTTGGATATTACCCCTTAACACATATATTGTTTGCAAATACCTTCTCCCATTTAGTAGGCTGTCTGCCTGATGTCAAAGTGCACACTGTTTATGTTTTTCTAGGAGTTTTATGGTTTCAGGTCTTAAGTCTTTAATTCATTTTGAGTGTATTTTTGTATATAGTGTGAGAAAGTAGTCCACTTTAATTCTTTTGCATGTAGCTGTCCAGTTTCCCAGCACCATTTATTGAAAAGGCTGTCTTTTTCTTATTGTATATTCTTGCCTCCTTTGTCATTGATTAATTGCCATGTAAGTGTGGGTTCATTTCTGGGCTCTCTATTTTGTTCCATTGATCTATGTGTCTGTTTTTGGGCCAGTTCCATACTGTGTTGATTACTATAGCTTTGTAGTATAGTTTGAAATCAGTGGGTGTGATATCTTCAGCTTTGTTCTTTCTTCTCAAGTTTGTTTTGGCTATTCAGGGTCTTCTGTATTTCCATATAAATTTTAGGATTATTCTAGTTCTGTGAAAAATGGCATTGGTATTTTGATAGGAATTGCACTGAATCTGTAGATTGTCTTGGGTAGTATTTTCATTCTAACAATACTTATTCTTCAATTTATTGAGCCTGGTATATCTTTCAATTTGTTTGTGTCATATTCACTTTCTTTCATCAGTGTTACAGTTTTCCAAGTACAGGTGTTTTACCTCCTTGGTTAGATTTATTCCCAGGTATTTTATTCTTTTGATGCAGTTGTAAATGAGATTTCCTTAATTTCTCATTCTGGTATATTATTGTATAGAAATGCAACAGATTTCTGTATATCAGTTTTGTGTCCTGCTACTTTGCATCTCCCTAAGGTTTATCGATTTTATCTTTTTAAAGAACCAGCTCGCTCTTTTATCTTTTTTTGGTCTCTAGTTCATTTATTTCTACTCTGATCTTTATTCTTTCCTTCTACTAAATTTGGGTTTTGTTCTCTTTTTCTAATTCCTTTCAGTGTAAGGTTAGGTTGTTTATTTGAGATTTTTCTTGTTTCCTGGGGTAGGCTTGTGTTGCTATAAACTTCTTTAGAACTGCCTTTGTTGCATCCCATAGATTTTTGGATCACTGTGTTTTTGTTTTCATTTCTCTCCAGGTATTTTTAAATATCCTCTTTGCTTTCTTCAGTGACCCATTGGTTGTTTTGCAGCAAGTTGTTCAGTCTCCACATATTTGTGTTTGTTGCAGTTTTTTTCCTTATAGTTGATTTCTAGTCTCATAGCGTTGTGACCAGAAAAGATGCTTGATAAAGTTTTAGGCTTATTAAATTTATTGAGACTTGTTTTGTCACGTAGAATGTGATCTATTCTGGAGAATGTTCCATGTGCACTTGAAAAGAATGTGTGTTCTGTTTTTTGAATGGAATGTTGTCATTTATTTATATATATCTATATACCTGTATATATAGATATATAAACACACATTAGATCAGATTGACATTTATACAAATATAAATAAATGCCAGTCTGATCCAAAGTGTCGTTTAAGGCCAGTGTTTCCTTATTGATTTTTCTGTCTGGATGATCTGTCCGTTGATGTAAGTGGATGTTAAAGTCCCCTACTATTATTGTGTTACTATCAATTTCTCCCTTTTTGTTTGTTAACATGTGCTTTATGTAGTTAGGTGCTTGTATTGAGTCCATATATATTTACAATTGTTGTATCTTTTTCTTGGATTGATCCTTTTATCATTATGTAATGTCCTTCTTTGTCTCTTGTTACAATCTTTCTTTTATAGGTATTGCTACCCCAGATTTCTTTTTGTTTCCATTTGCATGGAATACCTTTTTCCATTCCCTCACTTTCATTCTGTGTGTGTCTTTGGCTCTGAAGTGATCTCTTATAGGCAGCAGAATTATGGGTTTTGTTTTTTTTAATCCATTTAGCCAGTCTGTCTTTTGACTGGAGCATTTAGTTCATTTACATTTAAAGTAATTATTGATGAGTTTGTACTCTTATTGCCATTTTGTTTATTGTTTTCTTGTTGTTTTTGTAGTTTCCTTTTGTTCCTCCCTTCTTTTGTTCTCTTCCTTTGTGGTTTGATGACTATCTTTAGTGTTATATTTCGATTTTTTTCTCTTGTGTGTGTGTGTGTGTGTATCTATTATAGAGTTTTGGTTTGTGGTTTCCATGGGCTTTGTAAATAAAACTATATATAAATATATATATATTATATATAAATGATTAAGTTGATCTCTTCAGTTGAACACATCTTAACAGCCTTGCATTTTTACTCCCCTCACCACACATTTAATGTTTTTGACATCATATTACATCTTTCTGTATATCCCTTAACTACTTATTGTGAATATAAATGACTTTACTACTTTTGTCTTTTAACCTTCCTACTAGCTTTATTAGTTGACTTACTACCTTACTGTATATTTGCCTTTACCAATGAGACTTTTTCCTTTCATAATTTTTCTATTTCTAGTTGTGGCCTTTTCTGCTTAGAGAAGTCCCTTTAACATTTCTTGTAAAGCTGGTTTTGTGATGCTGTATTTTTGCTTTTGCTTGTCTGTAAAACTTGATCTCTCTTTCAAATCTGAGTGATAACCTTGCTGGTTAAAGTATTCTTCATTGTAGGTTTTTTCCTTTCTTCACTTCCTTCTGACCTGCAGAGTTTCTGCTGAAAAGTCAGCTGAGAGTCTTATGAGAGTTCCCTGATATGTAATTAGTTGCTTTTCCCTTGCTGCTTTTAAGATTTTCTCTTTTTCTTTATGTTTGGCCTTTTTAATTACAGTGTGTCTTGGTGTGGATCTCTTTGGGTTCATCTTGTTTGGAACTTTATGCTTCTTGGCCCTGGATGTCTGTTTTCTTTCCCATTTGAGGGAAGTTTTCAGCTATTATTTCTTCAACTAAACTCTCTGCTCCCCTTTTTCTCTCTTTCTTCTAGGACCCCTATAATGCAAATGTTAGTATGCTTGATGTTCTTCCAGAATTTTCTTACCTTATCCTCAATTTTTAAAATTCTTTTTTTCTGTTCACCTTTTTTTGTAGTGATTTTTCACTACACCATCTTCTAATTTGCTGAGCTGTTCCTCTGTATAATCTACTGTTGATTCCTTCTAGTGTATTTTTTATTTCAGTTATATTGTGTTCTTCAGCACTCTTGGTTCTTCTTTATATTTTCTAACTCTTAAACTTCTTTACTGTGTTCATTCTTTGCCTGAGTTCACTCAGCATCTTTATGATCATTACCTTGAACTCTTTATTGGGTAGATTGCTTATCTTCCCTTCTCTTAGTTCTTCTGGGGTTTTATCTTGTTCCTTCATTTGGAACATATTCCTTTGTTGCCTAATTTTGTCTAATTCTCAGTGTCTATTTGTATGTATTAGATAGGTTGCTTATGTTGCATGATCTTGGAGAAGTGGCCTTATATAGGAGACCTTCTATGGGGCCCAGCAGCACAGTCCCCTCCGGTCACCAGAGCTATATGCTCTAGGCGTGCAGCCTATGTTGGCTTCATGGGCCCCTCTGTTGTGAAGGGGCCGACTGCTGTGGGTGCACTGGTAGGTGGGGCTGGACCCTGGCCCGGTTGGCTGCCAGGCCCTGCCTTGTGTTCAGGATGCTGGCCCACTGGTGGGTGGAGATGGGTCCTGGAATGCTGGCTGCAGAGCCTGGAGGGTCCTGGAACTGATGCCTGCCCACTGTTCGGTGGGGCTGGGTTCCTGCATGGTTGGCTGCTTGGCGTGGCTCATCCCTGGACTGGTGCCGCCTGGCTGGTGGGTGGGTGGGTAATCCCTTGGTGCCAAGAGGTTAGAGAGAGGACTCCAGAATGGTGCTTGCCAGCATCAGCGTCCTCAGAGTAGAAGTAGCTCCCCAAAATGGCTGCTACCAGCATCTGTGTCCCCGGGGACATGTCTCAGTAGTCTTCTGCCTCTCCAGGAGGCTCTCCAAGATCAGCAGGCAGGTCTGACCCAGGCTCCTTTCGAATTACTGCCTCTGTCCTGGGTCTCAGAGCATGTGGGATTTTGTATGTGACATTTTAGAGCAGAATCTTTATTTCCTAAAGCCTTCTGGCTCTCCCATACACAGTCACCACTGGTCTTCAAAGCCAGATGTTCTGGGTGCTTGTTTTCACAGCGCTGGACCCCCCTGGGCTGGGGAGCCTGACGTGGGACTTGGATCCCTCACTGCTTGGGGAGAACCTCTGTAACTGATTATCCTCCCATTTGTGGGTCACCTCCTTGGTTGTTGGGTCTTGACTGTACCATGTCTCCACTCCTCCTACCTGTCTCATTGTGGTTTCTTCTTTGTATCTTCAGTTGTGCAAAATCTTCTGTTGGTCTTCAGAGCATTCTCATTGATAGCTGCTTTGTACATAGTTGTAATTTTGGTGTGCCTATGGGAGGGGATAAGTTCCAGGTCTTCCTACTCCACCATCTTGGCCCTGAATTGCAGTTTAAAAATGGGTATGTTGAAATGAAATATGACTGCACATATTTAAATTATACTATTTGATAAGTTTCAAAATATGTATATACCTATGAAAACATCACCACAGTCAAGATGATGAGCATATCTAATATTTATAAAAGTGTCCTCATGCTCCTTTGTAATTCATCACTCCCTATCTTTCTTCCCGACTTTTTTTAAAAAAAATAAATTTATTTATTTATTTTTGGCTGCACTGGGTCTTCATTACTGCACGCCGGCTGTCTTTAGTTGTGGCGAGCAGGGGCTACTCTTTGTTGCGGTGCACGGGTTTCTCATTGTGGTGGCTTCTCTTATTGTGGAGCACAGGTGCTAGGCATGAGGACTTCAGTAGTTGTGGCACGCGGGCTCAGTAGTTGTGGCTCATGGGTTCTAGAGTGCAGGCTCAGTAGTTGTGGTGCACGGGCTTAGTTTCTCCGCGGCATGTGGGATCTTCCTGGACCAGGGCTCGAACCCATGTCCCCTGCATTGGCAGGCAGATTCTTAACCACTGCGCCACCAGGGAAGTCCCTCCTGATTTGTTTTTTTCTTTTTAATTTGGGTTTTATATGCTTTGCCTCTTTTTTATATTTCTGGGGGTGGGGGTGCACCATGTGGCTTGTGGGATCCTAGTTCCCCGAGCAGGGATTGAACCCAGGCCCTGGTAGTGAAAGCACCAAGTCCTAACCACTGGACTGCCAGGGAATTCCCTAGTTTAAGGTAGAAGCTGAGGTCATTGATTTGAGAACTTTCTTTTCTAACTTAGTCATTTTCGAGCTATAAATTTCCCCCTGAGTACTGCTTTGTTCGTAACCCCAAACTTGGATTGGTTGTGTTTTCATTTTCATTTGGTTCAAAATTTTTTCTAATTTCTCTTTTGAATTCTTTGACCCATGGATGTCAAATAGTCAAACAGCATACTATTTACTTTCCAGGTATTAGAGAATTTCCAGGTATTTTTCTGTCACTTATTTGTAACTTAATGTCATTGTGGACAAGGAATATAATTTTTATGACTTGAAGTCTTTGAAATTTATCAAGACTTGTTTTATGGCCCATAATATAGTCTGTCTTGGCAAATGTTCTACGTGCATATGAAGAGAATTTGTATTCCTCTGTTGAGTGGAGTGCTCTGTAAATAGCAATTTGGTGAAGTTGGTTGGCAGTGTTAAAATATTTTATATGTTGATTTTCTGCCTACTTGTTCGACCAGTTGTTGAGAGAAAGGTGGTGTTGGAATCTTCAGCTACAATTGTGGATTTGTCTGTGTCTCTCTGCAGTTCTTTCAGTCTGTTTCACGTACAGATGTTCCTCAACTTGTTATGGGGTTACATCCTGATAAACCCACTCTAAGTTGAAAATATCATTAAGTTGACAATGCATTTAATACACCTAACCTACTGAACATTATAGCTTAGTCTAACCTACCTTAAAAAATGCTTAAGACACTTACATTAGCCTACAGTTGGGCGAAACAATCTAACACAAACCCTGTTTTATAATAAAGTGTTGAATATCTCATGTAATTTATTGAATACTGGAAGTAAGAAACAGAATGGTTGTATGGGTACAGAACGGTTGTAAGCTTATCAGTTGTCTACCCTCATGATTGTGTGGCTGACTGGGAGCTGTGGCTGGCTGCCGCTGCCCAGCATCACGAGAGAGTATCATACCACATATCATTAGCCTGAGAAAAGATCAAAATTCGAAATGTGAACTACGGTTTCTATTGAGTACGTATCACTTTTGCACCACTGGAAAGTCAGAAAATCATAAGTTGAGTCATAAGTTGGGGGCCATCTGTATATTAGAGCTCTGTTATTAGGTGTATAAATGTTTAGGATTGTTATGTAATCTTGATGAATTTACTCCCTTATCCTTATTAAATGACTTTCTTTATTCCTGGTAATAGTCTCATATCTAATTATTTGGATATTAATATAGACACAGCTTTTTTTGATTAATGTTAACATGATATATATTTCCATCCTTTTACGTTTAACCTATTTATATATTTAGATGTGAAATGTGTTTCTGATAGGCAGCATATAGTTGGGTCTTGCTATTGTGTTCAATCTGGCAGTCTCTCCCTTTTAATTCAGATATTTAGACCATTTACATATAATGTGAATATTGATATGGTTAGGTTCAAATCTATCATCTTGCTGTTTTTCTATTTGTCCCATCTGTTCTCTGTTCCCATTTCCTCTTTTTCTGCATTATTTTGGATTAATTGAATATTTTTACAATTATATTCATTTCCTTTGTTAGCTTATTAGCTATAAGTCTTTGTTTTATTTTTGAGGTTGCTTTAGGGTTTACAGTAAATATCTTTAACCACAGTCTACCTTCAAGTTATACTATACCACTTCATGTATTGTATGAGGACTTTATAATAGCTTACTTCCATTTCTCCCATCCCAACCTTTGTGCTTTCATTGTCATACATTTTACTTTCACATATGGTGTAAACCTCATACTATCTTATTATTTTTATTTTAATAGTCCATTATATTTTAAAGACATTTTTTAAGCCTAACTTAAAGATTTTTTAAAATAAAAAAATATTCTATATATCTACCCATATAGTTACCATTTCCAGTGTTCTTTATTCCTTTGTATAGATCCAGATTTCCATCTGGCATTATTTTCCATTTTCCTGACACTAACTGGTAGTAAGGTTCTGTCAGTCCCCAAAGAAGGCTCCTGGGGATAAGGAATAAATAATGGTTGTTGCACATATAAAAATCTAGGTTTGGTTTCAGGGTTAATGACCTTTAGGGATGTGGTCATAACCTTCACTCAGGAAAAGAGTAGAAAAGTCTGAACTCTGTTCAGAGGGGTCCAGGTGTGATTACCTTAATGAAACAAAGGAGGAATGAGCAATGGATAGTTATGAGAAAAGAAATAAGTCTTGGTCTGTAAGGCTATTTGACATGACCCATTTGGGAAGTGTTCATTGGATTCAAACATGGCAAAATAATTCTGAGCAGTGTAATGGACAGGTTTGTGTAAATTCAATGAGATGACCAGTATGGATAATATTTTGGGTGTGTGGTATGGTGTGGAAGAGGACAGGAGAAATCAAAAGCAAGGTCTCTGCTAATCTTCTACAGGTTGTTGTAATAATCCATATTGGAGCCGATGAGGTTTTACTATGGTACTGGCAATGGAGAATGATGAAATTAATATAAGGAAGGTAGAATCTAAAGAACTTGGAGATTAATGTGATGTGAGGGAAGGGAACAGAAGACTTTAGAATGTTTCTCAAACATTCAAGAAGTATATGAGTATGCTCTGATTTCAAGGATTTCATTCCAATTTAGTAAGTCTTGTATAGCAATAATGGTCTTCAGAAAGCCATCAGCTTCCAGTGTGGTTACTTGAAGTCATCAGGTTGAAACCATATCTTTGGCCTTTCCATGGAGGCAGAGTTATCCCCAATTTCCATTCTATCCTTCTTCCAAAGTAATAGAATCATCAGCTTCTTGTTAGACTTACGACCATTCACAAGAAGAACTACTTTATTGTTCTTGGATGTGGCCATATAAGGCCAATGGGATGACAGTAGAACTGTATGGCAATGTTGGGGAACATTTTTTTTTTTAACCTAAATAATTTTTATTTAATTAAAAAATTTTTTCATTCAATGCTTTTCTTTTTTTAAAATTTTTATTAGTATAGTTGATTTACAATGTTGTGTTAGTTTCAGGTGTACAGCAAAGTGAATCAGTTATACATATATCCATGCTTTTATTTTTTATTTTCTTTAATGGATCTTTTAAAAAAAATATTTATTCATTTATTTATTTGGTTGTGCTGGGTCTTAGTTGCAGCAAGCGGGCTCCTTTGTTGCGTCATGGGGCCTCCTTAGTTGTGGCATGTGAACTCTTAGCTGCAGCATGCATGTGGGATCTAGTTCCCTGGCTGGGGATTGAACCCGGGCCCCCTGCATTGGGAGCATGGAGTCTTGACCACTGTGCCACCAGGGAAGTGCCTCCACTCTTTTTTAGATTCTCTTCCTGTATAGGTCGTTACAGAGTATTGAGTAGAGTTCCCTGTGCTATACAGTAGGTCCTTATTAGTTATTTATTTTGTATATAGTAGTGTGTATATGTCAGTCCCAGTCTCCTAATTTATCCCTCCCTGCCCATTACCCCCTGGTAACCATAAGTTTGTTTTCTACCTCTTAACTCTATTTCTGTTTTATAGATAAGTTCATTTGTACCCTTTTTTTAGATTTCTCATTCAAGCGATATCATGTGATATTTTTCTCTGACATACTTCACTCTGTATGGCAATCTCTAGGTCCATCCATGTTGCTGCAAATGGTATTATTTTGTTCTTTTTTATGGCTGAGTAGTATTCCATTGTATATATGTACCACATCTTCTTTACCCTAGGGAACCTTTCTTAAAAGAAAATCGGCACATTCCCTTTTCTCTTTCTTCTTCTTCCTGTCCTCGTTCAATTCCTGGATGAATGTGAGGTCCCTGAGGACTTGGTGGACCACAGCCACAATGAGTTTTAGATTGTTACATGAAAATCTGGAGGCGGGCAGAGAAATGAACTATCTTGTTTGAACCACAGATATTTGGGGTCTGAATTACAGCCAAACTTAGTTTTAGTTGATAGATCTAGGTTGCTGTATATGAAGAACACTCAGCACACCTTTCTATCTTGTCTAAATAAAAAAAGCATTGGCCTGTAAAAAGAAAAGCTTTCTCAGTCATGTTCCCATGTAAATACTCATCTCCACTTCATGAAAACTGGGAAAAGAGAGACTTTAGAGGGACTTTTTCTTTAGTATGTGTTTTTAATCTATCAGTGATCCTCTAGAATGAACTCACAGAAGGTGTTAAATGATTTGTTGAAATAATATATAAACTTTGAGAGATAACAGGGGCTACAGGGGAGAACTTTGTGCTGCCTGGACAATTCCTATAACCCTACCATTTGATGTAACGGGATGAACATCACTGGAGAAGACTGATTGCCCTAGTACTTAGTGTATTAGTTTTCTGTTGCAGCAACTAGCTGGCAGAATAATGGCCCCAAAGATGTCCACATCCTGATACCCAGAACCTACGAACATGTTACCTTTCATGGTGAAAGGGACTTTGAAGATGTGATTAAATTAGGGATCTTGATGAGATAATTCTGGCTTATCTTAGTAGGCCCATGGGAATCACAAGGATCCTGATAAGAGGAAGGTGGGAGTGTCAGAGTCAGAGAAGGAGGTGTGATGAAAAGAAGCAAAGGTCAGAGAAACAGACAGAGACTTGAAGGTGGAGAAAGGGGCCATGAGCCAAGGAATGCAAGTGGCCTCTCGAAGCTAGAAAAAGCAAGGGCACTGCTTCTCCCCTAGAGCTTCCATAAGGAGTGCAGCCCTGCCAGCGCCTTGATTTAGGATTTCTGACCTTCAGACTTGTCAGGATAATGTGTGTTGTTTTCAGTCACTGTTTGTGGTGATGCGTTACAGCAGCGATAGGAAACGGCTACACTGTGTAACAAATTACCACAGAGTTTGTGACTTAAAACAGCACCCATTTATTATCTCACAGTTTCTACAGGTCAGAAGTTTGGACATGGCTTAAGTAGGTCTTCTGCCCAGCATCTCACAAGGCTGCAATAAAGGCCAACTGTGTTCTCATCTGAAATCCTGACTGGGAGATACTCCATTTCTAAGACCATTCTGTTTGTCAGTAGACTTAGTCTTGCAGCTATGGAACTTGGGGTTTCCACTTTCTTGCTGGCTGTGGACCAGAGGAGTCTATCTGTAGTTTCTTGTCACGTGGCCCTCTCTGTAGGCCTTTTTACATGTGTGTGTATGTATAATCCCAGGGGTGATATCCCATCCCCACTGCTCTATAACTATAATGTAGCTTAATCCTAAGTGTGACAACCTTTGCCATATTGTATTACTTAGAAGCAAATCATGGGTCTCGCCCACACTCGGTGGGAGGGGATTATACAAGGTGTGAGCATGGGGTCCACGCTAAGGTCTGTTTGCCACATTTGATGTTAAAAAAAATCATAAAAATTCATCAGTCCTTTCGGCTGCTGTTTAGTGAGATTTAGAATCAGGCAGACATTTTGAGCTTGGCAGAAGTGGGAAAGCTAAAGTCCGTGAGAACATAGATATGTTCCTCAAAATACTTGTGCTAGAATGTTCATAGCAACTCTCTTTGACAGCTGAAAATTGGGAAACTACCCAAATTCCTCTCAGTAGTAGAATGGATCAAAAAATTAGTATTACTTTGGATGAATATACAGTTAACAGAAATGAGAAGGAAGATTCTAAAACTGTATTCAAGCATTTGAATGAACCTCTATGACGTAATTGTGAGCAAAAGAAACTAGACCCAAGAGTGCACAGAGTAGGGTTCAATTTCTATCAAATACCAAAACAGATGAAATTAATCTGTGCTGGTAGAAGTCAGCATAGTTATGAACTGGAGTGATAGTGGCTGGAGGGGAGCTGGGAAGTTTTTTGAGTTGCTAGCAATGTTTTTGTTTTTGATCTGTGTGTCAGTTACACGGATGTGTTTAGTTTGTGAAAATTCATCCTGCCGGACGCTTACGACTTGTACATTATCCTCTTTATATATTATACCACAATTAAAAGCTTCTCTTAAATCCCCCCAAAAAAAGGAGAACAAAGAAAAGCTTTTGACAGGTGGAATCCAGTGAGAGGTGTGAGAATGGCCTAAGGGCAGCAGGGGACTGTAGTAGAGGGAAGTGGCCAATCTGCTCAGGAAAAGGACACGGGATGACAGGCAGGCAGCTGCCTGGGGTGGGCACTGGGCACGTCATCAGGAGATAACCGCTGTTCCCCACGCCCTGCATTCAATCCCCAATGGAAGTGGCCTTGAGGGTGCTGGTGTTTACTCTTCTCCCCTGTTACCAAGGGCACTTTTAAAGGGAAACTGTCTGTGGATGAGCAAAGTGGACACCCCAGCCCTAGACGTCCCTGATAGACTAGTGGTACGGCTTCAAGGAGCCTTCTGTGCCGATGAGAAACTCATCTTCTCTGGGTTCCTGAGTGGCCTTTTTGTGAGCTCACCATAATCTGTCAGCCGATGCTAGGGGAGAGCAGCAGGGCCTAAAATGAGAACACAAGCTCACAGAGGCTTTCTGAGGCAATTAGGTGCCCCGATGGAGCATTCTGGTCTGTGGCTTCAAGTCACAGGCTTCATCTTGGCCTTTGCGGACCTCTTATTCACTTTCAGCTCTCGGCTTCCCATTGGAGTCCAGAGGAGGCAGCGAGGGGGTGGCACACAGCCAGAGTCCTCCACGAGCGAGCTCTTTATCTCCCTTCTACAGAAGCTCTGTGCAGAACGGGCAACTCAGGCTGCCCCTTAAGCAGCTTCATTGTCAAAGGCTCAGTAGAATTCTCCTTCTGAACAAAGGGAGATACATTTCTTTATCTCTCTAATTAATGCTTAGACTTAAAAAAAAAATTGTGTTCAGTCCGCAGCCTGGAGGATGAACTACCTGCAAAAAGAGTATTCTTCTTTGGAAGAAAAATAAAAAAAGAGTTGATGTCATCTCTGCTGTATGGATTTTCACATCAGTCAGGGAGCTTGATAAATAGAGATTCAGAAAAAAAAATTCCAGGGGGTGTATTCTGCCCCAGCCTAGACATTCAGACTCCAGTTCCCATTATCTAGCAGTCCAGTGGGTGGAAATGGAGCAAATGCAGATCACTGGGAGCTGCACTAAATGTGTGTTGCACCAACCTCCGTTTAATATGTGCAAATGCTTTCTCTCTTCAGTTATGCACTTTTTAGGCTTGTGCAAAAAGACCAGTCATCAAAATACACTGTGCTGGTGGGGAGTAGAAACAAGTAGAGAATGCATTAAAACTTTCTGTCTCCCAGATCAATTCTAAATTGACTCTGTGCACGGATCTGCTAAAGCTTATCTCCCTGGATAGATCTCTTCTCTCCCCCTTTCATCCCTCCCACCACATTGTGCCCCTACTCCTGCTGCTGCTTTTTGTCTTGTCTCTCTCTCCCCCGCTTCTTTCGGGGTGATTGGACTGTGACATCTCTCTTGCCACGCTGCAACATGTGATCGTTTGAATATCTTGCAAGAGCCACAAAAGAAGTGAAAATCAGGCTATGGCAAGACTAAATGACTGAGATTTTATCTTGATGAAACAAATCTCAAAATAGTTGAGCAAAAAGACATGGCATCTTTGACCTCTGTAACATGCATGGCCAGAGAATATTCTAGAAATTGAAGAGCTGTGGGCTTGTGTTCTGTACATATTGTAAAGCTTAACCTTCAGCTGTGAGCAAGACTATGAACACGAAGTGATAAGTACAGAAGCAAGAGAAGCCAGGTAGCAGAGCAGATGCTTTCTGTTCTGCTCCCTCGGAAAACAGGAGAGATGTTTCTATAATTCAAGTGAGGCCTGTATTCCCTAGACGCTCTCCTTCTGAGACCAAAGGGTCCTCTCCAGAGCCAGCAAATTCAGGTTTCATCTAGGGGCATTATTATACCTTGTTGCCAGAAATTCCAGTCTTGCCTCCTTCCTTTGGATTGGAATCGTTCTTCCCCAGAGCACCTCGTCCCGGGTGGCCCTTGTGCCCCATTCTTGCTTAGAGGCTGGTAGAGTTACCCTGTGCACAGTTGTGGCTTAGGCATTGCCATTGGTGTCCACCAGAAAAGGTCACCTGGTTGGGAAGTTTGGGGCGTGAAGCTTCATGATCTAACACAGCAACACTGACTACCCAAGGAAGAAAGAGGAAGGAAGTTGCTAGACGAGTGAGGGACGTGATCGGGGAGAAGCTGCAGCGCATCGGGCATCAGCCGTGGACGCATGCCAGTGAGCCTGCACACGCGGGCTCCACACCAGATCCACTCGCTTTCTGTGTTGACCCTGTGGGGTTTTGTTTGCTTGCTTCAGAAGACTCTCTCTTGCTTAAAGTTTCTGCTTTTTGAATTTTATGGTGCCCGTCACACAGATTCTGCCACCCAAGTCATCTCATTTGGGAATTCAAGGGCCTGAGGTTGCATGAATCCCTCCATATAAAGACATTAACACCACGGTCCTGGTCCCAACTAACCAAAAGACTGTGTTACCCAAAAAAAAAAAAAAAAAGGTGAAAAGGAAATTCGAAGGGGTAGGTAAGGAGACAGCAGGGAAGCCAGTGTCTGGCTTCTCGTGTGGGCAGATAGAACATTCCACCCCTCTCACCCTCCCCAGACTTTCCATTTTCTCCATCTGGCTACAAGTTTGTTTTTTTTTTTTTTTTAATTAATTAATTTATTTATTTTTGGCTGTGTTGGGTCTTCGTTTCTCTGCGAGGGCTTTCTCCAGTTGCGGTGAGCGGGGCCCACTCTTCATTGCGGTGCGCGGGCCCCTCACCGTCGCGGCCTCTCCCGTTGCGGAGCACAGGCTCCAGACGTGCAGGCTCAGCAGCTGTGGCTCACGGGCCCAGTCGCTCCGCGGCATGTGGGATCCTCCCAGACCAGGGCTCGAACCCGTGTCCCCTGCACTGGCAGGCAGACTCTCAACCACTGCGCCACCAGGGAAGCCCTGGCTACAAGTCTTTTAATGATCACTAGAGCCCCTAACCACAGGCTTCATCCCTGTAACCTCACCCCCAGAACAACCTCCCTTCGATTCCTGTTCATTAGAGGACCACATTCCTGAAAGTTCCATCCTTAGCCCCCCTCCATGACACATACCCAGGGGAAGGGAGTACATCTCACTGGCCCCTAGATTGGCCCTGCTGACTCCCACGAGGCCTCTTCCTGTCAGACGCGCTTAACTGCTCCCATCCAGGCTTCACTCTACCCCACAGGCCCAACCTCCTGCTGGAATTCCCTTCTGGAAGTTTTTAAAAGCAACTTCTGTGGTCTGACAGACAAGCTTGTATTTCTCCGCCTTATCGTGGAGTCCCTACGAGGTGCACAGCCATCGGTTTTTCCCTCATTCACATATCTCTTCACCGTCAGGGCCAGCTGTCCACAGAACTGTGAATTTTTTGCCGAGCCTGCACTATCCTCCAGCACTACACAAGCAATGTCACCATCATCACTGTGGTACAGGCAAGGACATGGACACCCACAAAGGTTAAGTCACCTGTCCAGGATGAGGTGACGGAGTTAGGAGTCACAGCTAAGGCCGCCTCTTACCAGCTCTCTGTGGAGCTGATTTGGCCGAGTCTGGCCCGAGTGGTGTTCCCATCCTTTCTCTTTCTCCTGCTTCTTCCTCTCCACTCCTGCACAGGTGCGTGGCGCCCTCAGGTTTCATCAGGACCCTCTTGGCACTGTGGACGGTGACTTTTACCTATTTCCCCGCTTCTGGAGGAATACAGGAGCTGGGAAAGGGCATCGGGAGGAGAAATCTCCAGGTGGGCTCCTTCAGTTTATATAGTTCCCTGTGCAGGGATAGACTTGAGGTAAGGAGGTGTTCTTTGCTCCTAAATCAAGTGGTGAGGTGAGTGCCTATTCTGATCATGTGTAAGACTAGGCTGGGAACCGTATTCGACATGTTTTGAAGCCTTACAATTTGGAGAAGGGGCTCAGGAACGGGTATAGGAGCCCTGTACCGGCGCTTCCTCTCCCGCCTTGTAGCGCTCTGCCCTTAGTGGTGCTGTGAAATCCTAGGGCTGACTCCCTGACTTCCCATATCTTTGATTTCCCTGTGTTTACTAGAGTAGCCACTCCATTCCCTTGTACTTCCTAGTTAGTTTTGTCTCTTTCTCATTTCCCCTCCAAACCAGAATCTTCTTAAAGCCTGGGGACCACATCCACTGCAGTTTAGCACAGGACCTTACTTAAAGTCAATGCCCCATACGTCTTTGTCGAATTGAAATGAAGTCAGAAGGTTGGATGCCGTTTGAAACTTCAGATTCTGGCACAGGCTGGAGGGAGCTCCGAATGTGTCATAAGGCAGGCTCTAGCTACAAAGAAAAAAAAAATTGATTCTTCTTTCCTTCTTCATCCTTCCCCCTCTCTGGCTCCTTGCTTCCCCCCTCCCCATCCCAGACCATCTGATGTGAGGCACAGAGCAGGCTGGAAAAGATAAAGAAATCCAAAAGTGAAATCTTGGCACGGAAGCAGTGTGCTTTGAATCAGCTCTTGACATTAGTAACAGGAACCAGTGAAGGGGCATATTCTTCAGGCTGAAAGGAAAGTCCTGAGATTAATAGCTTCTAGATAACTGATGGATTCTACTGTCTCTTCTTGGGCCTGGGGGTGGGGGGCGGGGATTCAAACAGTGCCTGGATTCATCTGTGATCGTGGACTCACAGACCGCAATGCGGGGAAAGCCTCTAAGAGTGCTTTTCTTTCCTGGGTAGCTGAGCCTCTGAATAATTTGGGGTTGTGGTAATCAGGGGGCACACAGAGGGTTGCCAAAGCCTCTGCCAACTGTGCGTTAGTTTCCAGTTGTTGGGGGACTACTAGCAGGTGGTACAGCTGCAGGTGGGTCTTGCTTTTGTTTGTCTCTGTGCTGAAAGCCCAGGAGGGAAGACCATATTGTGAGAATTGGAGCTAACGAAACAACCCTCAGCCAGTTCACAACATGATGACCGGGGCCCGATCATCCATGGTGCTTAGAGATATTTTAATGAGAGTCTAAAATGCAGGGAGAGCGAGAGGCACAAGGTGGACCTGGCTGCTGACATCACAAAATAACAAAATTGGACAAAATAAACATTGGTTCAGATTTTCAGTTGGCATTTGCTTTTGAGGCAAGGTAGCAAGTATGGCCTACAAGATGCCTGATGAGATGCATAGAGATCAGGGCACCCCTTTTTATCTTCGGTCAGGCACCCCGCTGGGGCCTCTTTGATGGCCAGTAGAAGGCTTGCGCTAGTGTCCTTTCTTCCTTTCCCTAGAATACCCACCATTCCTTTACTGAGAAATTAGAAAGCAGAAGCCCAAGTGTGATCTTTCCAAAGGCCACCACTACACATCCATCATAATAAGGAATAATTCTATTGTTATGAATAATAAAGTCTAATATTAAGAGAGTTAACAGTGAACTTGGAGCGGGGGAGGTGCAGAAACATTTGAAACTTTGCTTCAACTCTCTTTCTCTGCTACGATCCTGATTATCAGAAAGTCAGAAAGGCTTTGGGTGACCATCCATCTATGGCTTCCCTTTGTTCCTTTCTTCCTCATCTAATTGAGTGAAGTACGTGTGCCATACACCCATGGCTTGGACCCAGCTATCACCTCCCTGTAAATAGGGTAAAGGTGGAAAAAGACAAAAGTTGACGTTTCTCCTATATGGTACATAAGCGTCTAGAATTTAGGATTTTTGAGGTTTGGCGTGCTGACGAGGAGTCCTGTCATGGCCGAGTTTGTAAATCAATGGATGAGATAAGACACTGGAAAAGGTGGTATCAGAGACAACCAAGGGCAAAAATTGAAAGTTGTAACGCCAACTAATGTATACTATCACTTGTGATATTTCCTCCACCACCGCCCCTGGGTCATATGCCTATTATAACTGGGAAGGGCTCATATTTAGTGGAAGTGGACGGGGAAGTGGGGCTTATAAAAACTTTGTGAAAGCCTCTCTGCGCGAAACAGGCTTGAAGTGCAGACGTTGACCTTTATGATGTGGGGTTGGCCATGTGTCAATACCTTCATAGATTCTTCCAGGCCAGTCTCTGTTCTTGGGTTTTATTTGCATTTATTACCCCAGGATCCTAGATGCTGTGGCTATGGGGACAATGGCTCCTGGTTATGGTAAAACTAAATGAATCTGTATCATTGCCTCCTCTCCCATTACTGCTATTTAATTGATCAGATTAATTTAATTATGATCAACTTAACCAAAGGTTAGAGCGACAATGGTGGGATAAATGCAAGCTTCGGAGGGTTATTAGTAGGCTGAAGTATTATTATAATTACTGAAGAATTATTAGTAGGCTGCTTAGGCCTTGTGCCCCACCTTGTGACACCCAGGCTTTGCCTGAAAGAGCCATTGATCACTTCACCTGGAGGGTGCGATGTCTTCTCTCTAGAAGATAGATCCCTTCTGATTCCCTCATTAATTTTGGTCCCTGTATGTTTACCGTTTGCTTGCTTATTCACATTGCCCATGTGGGTATCTTACACTAGTTGTCCCCAGCGAATCACTTTGATAGACCAGGTTTAGGGCATTTCCTGACTGCCCAGAGTGGAAGTTTAATTAGACACCTAATTGGCAGTTGTACACGTAGTCTGACATGTTAAAAATGTATACTCTGCCACTAGTATAAGGGTTGCCTAAGCACAGATATTACTGTGGACCTTTAAACTTTCTGATCTGTAAAAAAGAACTTTTTGTAAGGTACCAGTTTATCCCCAACAGATGGTTTATTGAGTAAGAAAAATCAGCTTTAAAACAAACATGTCACAATTATTTTATTCTCTGCGGCAGAATTCCTACTGTCGATGAACCCCTAATTGGAATTTGGTTCTGGCGCGGAATGAAAAACAGAGAAATACTGTGGGGACAGAGTGCCAAAAATAGCCCACTGAGCAGTACCAAGGTTCAGAGCAGCCCTGCCTCGTGTTTTCTTTAGGCCCCCTTTATTGACTTTCATGTGGCGGAGACCATTTGGCCCCAGTGTAATCCCATTTTGTGGTCAGGAGACAGAAACACCGAGAGGCTTGGGACAAGCCAGCAGTAAGGCAAGATCCAGGATTTCTGATGCCTTCTGTTCTGGGTGTGCTGGAATCAACAAGGTCCCAAACTCAACTGCGCTTGACTAGCTTCTCTAATACCCGGAATTACCACTGTTAATGTGTCTCTAGAACTTTCTTGCGGAAATGCCCACAGTGCTAGAGAGGAGTGACATTGGCAGCATTAAAATGGCTAGAGATTATTGGACATTTGCTCTGTGACGGGATCTGTGCTAGATGCTATGCATACGTTACCTCATTGAATGCTGCTAACCCCCCTTTGAGATTTATACTATTATTTCCCTGGTTTGCAGATGAGAAACTGGAGGCACACAGTGGTTCAATGACTCACTCAAGGTCAGGCTGCTAATAGGTGATAGAGCTGGCATCGGAACCCGGCTCTGACTCCTAACCGCAGCGTTACTTATCTGACATATTTGAGTGTGATCATTTGGCCATTGGTGCCCATTAATACACTAAGCTGGACTCACCTATCAGATTAGCAGTCACTCACCTGTGTGCCTGATTTAATGGGACAGGGGAGTTTAAGAATGTGTGTGTGTGTGTGTGTGTGTGTGTGTGTGTGTGTGTGTGTGTGTGTGTGTGTGTGTGTGTGTGTGTGTGTGTGTGTGTGTGTGTGTGTGTGTGTGTGTGTGTGTGTGTGTGTGTGTGTGTGTGTGTGTGTGTGTGTGTGTGTGTAGAAGGATAAGTCCAGAGCAAGGATCCACACCTCATCTGTTGAAGTGTAACACTAGAAAATCCTAAATAGTTGCAATGAGGGACGCCAGGGGGGGGCATCATGAATATCCCTGAAATTAGGTTTTATTACTGGCGATTTCTCATCAAGTAACTTTACTGGCTCAAAGACTGAAATCAGTGCAGACTCTTCCCTGGAACCATGCTGACTGCCTCATTGTTGGCTGCACTGAAACATGTAGTTTGAAAAATCCACCTTTGCTTGACATAGTCGCCAGTCCTTGCGGGGGTGGGGAGGAGGGAATAAAGCAGCCTTGGGTCCCAAGGGATGCTACTGTGAAAGAACCCCAGGTGGTCTGCAAAATTATCAGCTTCTGAAAGGTAGCCTTTTCTCTGAGCTGGGGGCACCAGGCACGCTTGGCTTCTAACTCACCATATGGCGTGCGGTATTGGGCCGGGCTGCTCTGCTCAGTCTCTGGTGTGATGTGGCACTTAATGCTGTGGAATTATTTCCTTACTCAATTAAAAAAAAACGCCCCGCTCTAAATCCTCATCTGTTTCTCCCCACAAGCCCCCCTGCCAATCCCCTAGGCACAGAGTGTATTTTTTGCTTTGCTCCTTGCCTGTCCTTTCTTTTTTGCTTTTCTTTTTCTAAACCTTTTCTCCTCTGACTTAAAAGTGCAGCAGGAGAAGGGAGCACAGTTGCGTGCCCTGGGCCTGGATTCACCCAAAGCAGCTGATCTCTGGGGTCTGGCCATTCCCTTTCCGAGGAAGGCTTCTGGTTATTTGTCTCCTGCTGTATTTTTCAGGATTCCACTCTCATCAGAGTTCTTGAAGGCAACAAACAAAAAACAGGCAAAAAAACCCGGAACTGAGGTAGTCAATTCGGAGACCCATTGGTTTGCTTTCTATAGCTCGTCACCTTCTAAGTTCTTCTGAGTCTCGAACCCCATCTGCTCTCTGGTTGTGCTCAGATGTGGTCGCTCAAATAATCACTTTCAGTGTTTTTATCTCACTGTTCCCCTGCTCAGGAACCAGCCAGTGTGTGGGATCTCCTAAATTCAGGAAGCTTCTCAGGCCCCAAACATCTCCCCAGTACAACCCCAGAGAGCTTGAAGTCCTAAGAACTCAGTGGTGTCTCCTGAAGGCCCCAAATGAACAATGCTAATGGTTCCTGGGATAGTTCCTGCATGAATTTATTAGCATTGGTCTATCCACAGTTGTTTGCATCAGAATTACTTGGGGAGCTTGTTACAATGCGTATTCCTGGGCCCTACCATAAGTCTCCAGAATTAAAACCGCATGTGCGTGTGTGTGCTAGCTTGTGTGCAGGAGGCGTCGGGAAGCAGGCTCAAGGACCTGCATTTAAAGAAATAACCTCCTTGGGACTTCCCTGGCGGTCCAGTGGTTAAGATTTTGCTGTCCAGTGCAGGGGGTGTGGGTTCGATCCCTGGTGGGGGAGCTAAGATCCCACATGCCTTGCAGCCAAAAAACCAAAACATAGAACAGAAGCAATATTGTAACAAACTCGATAAAGTCTTTAAAAATGGTCCACATCAAAAGAATCTTAAAAAAATGTATATATATAACCTTCTAGACAGAGCACACAGGAATTTGAGAACTACTGACATAAGGTTTGTAAGCAGGGAAGAACCATGATCAGACCTTTTTTTTTTTTTTTTTGAAGAAAAATCTGGTGACAGTGTGGAGGTTTTCTGGCCTGGGGCAAAGTAAAAATTCAAGTAGGAAAAGCCACTTCAAAAGCTGCTGTCGGGGGTGGGGGCAAAATAACAGGTCACCTGTGGGAGACCAATAGAAGGTTCTGCTCTTAGATGTTAGGAAAGCCGTTGCAAGTGTGGAATAAATGGCTTCTGTCTCTGAAACAGCACCTCAGGTCTCCCCTAGGATAGAAGTTTCTATCCTTCGTGTCGAGATATTTAATAGGGCGGTTCATTGACCCATGTCCATCACAGGGAAAGAGCTCACCTCTCCTGTTTAAACCAGAGTTCAGAGGTATAATGTTTCACCTCTGTGAAGGATTGTGATTCTGTAGCTGTGGATCCAAATAGTGGTTCTCAAAGTGTGGTCCTCTGATCACCTGCATCGGAATCAGCTGAAATACTTATTAAAATGCAGATTCCTGGGCCTCATCTCGGACCTACTGAATCAGAATAGGAGCCCCCAAATCTGCATTATAACCAGCTGTCCAGGTGACACCGATGTATGATAAAGCTTGAAAAGCAGTGTTCTACAGTGTTTGTGTCTTTACACTTACTGGGGAATTCTTTGCCTCCATTTCTGCCCGTGGAAATCCCTGATCTACTTACCCCAACAGATACAACCCTGACTGTTGCTATGGAGATGAGAAATGTGGGGAGACACCATGGTCAGGGTGCAGGGGAGCACTGAGATGCAGCAGCTAGACGGGAGGTGGGGGGAGGGACCCAGGGTTTGTACTTAGAATTTGTGCCCTTGAGTTGAGGTTGCAAAAAGGCAGGAAGCCCAGGGTAAACCAACCACAGAATTCCCCCCAGGCCAGATATCTGCACTCAGGCATGAATTCAATCCCCACAGCAATTGTGTTTGGCGATGAGGCTTGGAGGTCAAGGCAGGGCAGGGCTCTGGAGTGGAAAGTGAGACCAAATGCCAGGTCAGCTGACAAGTGCACGTGGAGGGAGGGGGACGGGCCAGCCTGTCTTCCCCTTTCCCGCTGTGGTTGCCTGTGGGAACCCCATCCCGTCCTCAGCAGCACAGCGCCTTGCCCAGGCTACCTGCGCTGCCCCACTCTTACCGGAACAACTGCCCCTCGATGCTCTCCCACCCCTCTCTTTTTTTAGGAGTATAGGGGTGCACTTTCCTCGGATCTTTCGCTGAAATCCTCAGGGTAGGAAATACCTGGGGTAGAAAATACCGAGAAGCAGTCCACGTTCCCTGCGAGACTCGAACTACAAGAAGGCCTGTCCAGGGCAAAGTGAGGTCTGAGGACCTCAGTTGCATCAGCTCAGACTGCTGTAACAAAACGCCATAGGCTGGGTGGCTTAAACATTTCTTTTCTCACAGTTCTGGAGGCTGGAAGTCTGACCTCAGGGTGCTAGCATGGTCAGGCTCTGGCGAGGATTCTCTTGTACACATCCGCTCTGTCCTCATGTGGCCTTTCTTCTGAGCACTCCAGAGGGAGAGTTCTTCCTCTTTTTATAAGGCCACTAATCCTCTTGGATTAGAGTTCCACATTATAGCCTCATTCAACGGTAATAGCCTCCTAAAGGCCCTACCTCTACATATAGTCACACTGGGGTTAGGGCTTCGACACAGGAATTTGCCTTAGACCCACTTGGATCTATAGCACTCAGCATCGCCCTTGTGGGTATGTTTGAAAGGCTCCACCCTACATATCCTCAATCAAGATCTCTACTGGAGTAGAGCCAGAGAATCTGTAAGCACTTCAGGCGATTCTGATGAACACCGATATTTAAGAATCACTAGAGGTATGTTATATGTAGTTTATATGATCTCAGCGATTTTGAAGCTGGTTTTATTTTCACCCTGTGTTATCATTTGGTGGGTAGCACAGTCTCCATTTATAATTATTCTTGGCTGAGGTAGGCCTTTCTTTTATGTATCCTAAACCAGTAGTTCTCAAACTTTAGTCTGGATCTTGTTAAAATGCAGATTCTGATTCAGCGGGTCTGGGGCAGAGCGTGAGGTTCTGCATTTCTAACAGGCTCCCAGATGATGTTGCTGGTGGTCCATGGAGCACAGCTTTGAGTAGCAAGATCCTAAACCATTTCGCCAAGTTTAGAGGTGTGCCTCTAATTCAGGGAGAGCAAATTTAGGTGTCTTCACTGGCCAGGCCAGTAAGGAACTGTGAATGCGTGCAACTACCAGAGGTAACATGAATAGGGCATGATAGAGCCTGTAGGCATTCAGTTACACATTTTTAAAACACACTGGGCTGGACAAATATGCTACAAACTGCTTCCATTGGGGGCAACTGATTTGCAACCCTTCTGCTAGTACAACTATTTTAAGATTTGTCAATAATGTATTTATTTTCCCATCTACCCACTTCATGGGTGTTTAGATTTCCGCCACAATCCCTTTTCACTCTTCCTCTCCCCACTCTTAATTGGCACTGCTTGATGTTGCTTTGTAAGCATTTTTAAGGGTTATTATTTTAAATAGTATGTCCTATTTAAGCAACAGGGTTGTGACTCTTCAAGGGCAGGAACTGAGCCTTGTTTCTTTGGTCTGTCCTCAATAACGTTTAGTTCAGTGTTCAGCTCACAGTGGGCACTCGGTCACTGATGGGTAATTGACTCACTGTCAGGACCAGGATAGTACTTAAGAAACGAAGTGAGTTCACTAGGATGGCTGAGATTTGGAGATAAGGACCACATCCTATGTGATCAGCATACAGATACTGCTAGTTCGAAGAAGGCAAGCCAGGATTTTTTTTTTTTTAAGAAGCATTGGATTTTTCCAATATTAGAGCACAGACCAGGCTTGTTCAACTGCTATTGTTTTGAATTTAGCAGGATGTGTTGTGTTTGCAGCTTCTGGACTTACTCGATCTGCTATTTTTGGTGCTCTTCATTAAATGGATTGTTGATATGTAAATATACAAGTTGCTATGCAAAATTGCCCTAATTTTCTTGTGAACTTTCTTCTGCAGCTTGTGAAAAGGCATTTTGTTAGTTCCCCACATTCAAGAATATTTTAAGTACTTGCAGCTAAATTGTGCTAAACCAGTTGTCAAAACTTGGGAGTGTACCATAAAAGAAAACTGATACAGATAAAGTCAACCCGCTTACATGGGCTCCTGTTTATTTATATGTATGCAAATGTATCTGTATGTGGCGTAGATATACACACATTGTACTATGGCCAAAGATTCAACTGGAGTTAATGACCATATTACAGGGAAGAACTATTAGCAAATCAATTAAGAACCTGTCCGTTATGCTATTGTAAAACAGTCATTTGTTCGCGTGAAGAGGAACTCTTTCCCTCACTGAAAATTGTGATTCTGTACAGTATTAGCTGACCTCTGCTAGAAAGGAGACTTCTGTTCAAATAGCAAAAGGCTGTAGATGACTAGTCAACCAGAGAAGTGTAAACATGAACTGAATTGAGTACTTTGACTCCCTACTTTTTCATTTGTTCAACAACTGTTGATTGATCAGAAAGCCTCCTATGTGACAGACACAGTAATGGGTACAGGGTGAACAAGAGGTTACAGTAGTAAACAAGACATCCGTGGTCCTTGCCTTCTTGAAACTTAAATTGATCCAAGTTCTTTCATCAATGCGTATATGTGTGTATTAGGCCTTTTGGGCTGCTGTAATGAAAATATGATAGACTCAGCAGCTTAAGTAAGAAACATTTCTCACAATTTTGGAGGCTGGGAGGTCCAAGCTCAAGGTGCTGGCAGATTCACCGTCTGGTGAGTGCTCTCTTCCTGGTTCATAGATGGCTGTTCTTGCTGTAACTTCCCATGGCAGAAGGGGAGAGGGAGCTCTCTGAGGTGTCTTTCATAAGGGCACTCACCCCTCATGACCTTATCACCTCTCAAATGCCCCACCTACTAATACCATCGCCTTGGGGGTTGGGTTTCAACGTAAGAATTTTGGTGGGGGGGACACAAACATTCAGTCTCTAGCAATGTATATTCGTGTATTAAAAATTATAACAATCTTAGATAGTTTCTTTATACAATTAAAGAATTACACAGTTGGGAGATGCCTTGAAATGCCATTCAACGTAGTCTTCCATCCTTCAGGTAGCTGGAAGAAGTTGTGGGTGTGTTGCAGCTACACTGAGAGATGAACCCCATTCATATCTCCTGGGCATTCATCATTTCTGCGTATACCCATCTGACATCTTTGAACTGCAAGTACCAAGTACTTGTCTGTGTGCTTTTTCTGGTGTCTGGTGCCCATGTGACCTATGCTGGGGAGTGAACACATCTCTTCCAACCAGTGAAGCAGCCCTCAACAGTTGGTGTGTAAATACCCCAACTCCCTCCCACTCTGTTGAGATAACTCTGAGGAGTGTTCTGTACTGTCTTTCAGAGGTCCCTAAGGGGATTGAGCCCCAGTTACCCACAGTGGTGACCTGCTCAGTAATCGCTCCATAATGGCTTCCTTTTCTCCCTGCAACGCTTCCCTATTTTCCTACTCGGGCTTCCTGGGATCACCTCCCCCCATCCAAATATACCACTTGTATCACATTCTTGTCTCAGGGTCAGCTTCTGGGGGAACCCAACCTAGGTCAAGTATCAACCCATGGCTCTCCAAGAATACATGATAGAATTGTATATTCACAGGCAGATTTATTTTGAAAATCATGTATAATGTAAAATACATGGCTATACCATTCATAGACAAATACAAGTACAATGTTTATTTTTGTCAAACCATTTAGATGCACATGATTAGCTAATTAAGTGTACTTGGGGAAGTCTATCTTTGAGAAAAAGTAAAATTCTTTTGTGATTTGGATAATAGAACCCCACTTTTGGTTGGGCAATTTCACAGTTTTGTGTATTAGAATTTTTAGAAAGCCAGTCGGTACCTTCTAGGATTAAGAAACCTTGTTTTTAGGATCTGGCTACCTCTTTTAATACTTTCCCACCCCTTCTCCCACTATAACCCAAGTCTTCCTGGGATAGAGTGTTGGCCTGGGTGGTTACAACATAACCCAAAGCTCACCTCCTCTTGTTTGTTTCATTTTCTGTTGTCTTCCATTGCTGTTTTCTCTCATCCACAGCCTATGGCTGTTTTCCTCTATCTTGAATGGAATCTAACCCCTAGTTGTATAGACACGGTGTCCAGAATTTTCCTTTGCAGCCCCATAAACTCACTGTGTATATTTCTCTCTTCCCTTTATTGGTGGTGAGAAAGTCACCTGATTTTTATCAGACTTAAAGTATTCCAGTCCATGAATAATATAATGTGGGAAATGAAAACAGACAAGCAAAAAACGGTTGGGCTTCTGGGCAGGACTGAAGACTTATAACATGAACTTTTTAAAAATTATTTATTTATTTATTTTTAGCTGTGTTGGGTCTTCGTTTCTGTGCGAGGGCTTTCTCCAGCTGCGGCGAGCGGGAGCCACTCTTCATTGCGGTGCGCGGGCCTCTCACTGTCGCAGCCTCTCCCCATTGCGGAGCCACAGGCTCCAGACGCGCAGGCTCAGCAGTTGTGGCTCACGGGCCCAGTTGCTCCGCGGCATGTGGGATCCTCCCAGACCAGGGCTCGAACCCGTGTCCCCTGCATTGGCAGGCAGACTCTCAACCACTGCGCCACCAGGGAAGCCCCAACATGAACTTTTTAATACATGTACATTTTATGTATGTGTCCTAGGATTTATTTACTGCTCTCATTTTAACTTCATTCTTCCCTCCAGTCCCCTGCAACTCTTAAGATTCATTTGTGAGCTTGAACATGGCCATTCCTGGGTAAGGAAGCATAGGAGAAGCTCCCTGATTAGGAAGGAGCATTCGGCTTTGGTTACTAAAGCCATTGTTGTCAGCTCTCCATGTTGCCTGCCCCAGTTGCTTGTCTGGGTGCTTGAACTCTTGCCTTTTCCTACAGATGTCTTGGTTCAGGATGTTTGCTTAGAATTTGGACCTTGGGCCTCTGTCTTGTCTTTATTTTCTATGTCCAATCTATTGGCCTAACTCACTACTTGTTATGAATCCTTGCACATAGTAGGTATTGGATAGATATTTCTTAAATATCAGGTATGTTTCCTGACTCCTGCTTGCATGAGCTTTCTAAGGCTTATATGGCGTCTAAGACCTGAACCCTTGACTCGTGATTCCAAACTTTGCCCTGGACTCATGCTCCTGCTTGATTTCCCGGGGCTGGCAAGCTCTCCTGCCTGGATCCTTCCCTTCACCCTCAGCCTTGCCTCAGTTTCCTGGAGTTCCAGTTCCTTATTTTGCACCACAACTTGCCGACTGGCTGTGATGCTGACAGTCGAATACAGATAATGTAACTAGAATATTCACAATAAGGGAGCACGTTAACAAATACGAGGCCCATGATGCTGTTTACACTTTTATTTTGAAGGATAATTATGTCTGTGCTTAAGTAAGACCCTACGCATTGAGTGCAGATGTCAGAGCAAGAAAGTGTTGACTAAGACTGGGTTCCCGCTGTGAAGTGCACGATGTGTGAAATCCTAGCATATGTGCAGAAATTTAAACCCATCATTTACTGACAGGCAATAATTACTTTAATGAAGTCAGGAGACTATTTCAAACAAGCAATTAGAGTTAACAATATAACTGTAAACAGGACCCTAGTTAATGAATTTTCAAACTGTACTTCCCTCCTCTGTGACTGCTAGGAGCTATAAAAAGAATGAGAAGAGTAACTCATATTATTGAATACTTGTACGTCACGCTGGGCGCTGTACCAAGCCCTTTACATAAAGTGTCTTATTTAATCCTCTGTGAGGTAAATACTAGTACTCTTCCCATTTTGCAGATGAAACTGTGCCTCAGAGGTAAAACACCTTTCCCAAAGTCACACTGCTTAGGAAATGGTGGACATGTGATTTAAACATTGGTTAGTTTGGCTCTAGAACCCAAGCTCTTAACTATGACACCTAGATTATATAGTCTATTAGCACGTATGTAAAACCTACTTTCCACGGGGTTTTGTCAGTACGTACTAATAGGAAGCACATGGTGCATTCAGATTAAGAAAATTTGAAGAGGGACTATTCATAAATGGACTGTTGGCAGAGCTGTAGGTATAAAGGATCCACAAAGAGTAGCATAGTCATGTCAGAGGGAGCTGTTACTATCTCTGGGTTGAAGGGACACGAGGAGGGAGCAATTACAGGCACCTGGAAGGATAGACTCAAACAGAGGAGGCTGATAGGAGGGGGGCCAGTTATCTGAGTCTAGAGGCACAGTCAGACCAAGACAACCTTGCAGGGAGGAAGCCAGGGGAATAAATAACTTGCCCTCACCTTCCTACCTCCTTCCAGTCTCCTTTCTGGGCTCCCCATTGGCCAGACCTAACCAGAAGCCAGAGAGTATAATCTTACGGGTTACCTGGGAAATGTGTTGGAACAGTACACCCAAATGCAGAACATATTTGCTTCTGAAATCCAAAGAGGCCTGCCAGGCATTGTGCCTCTTTCTTCAGGGTGGGAAGTATAAGGTGTATAGCAACTTGTTCCTTGGTTTAGAAGGATATCCAGACATATCGCAGATCACTAAACCTTCTAAAAACATCACACGTGTGGCAAGTCCCTGAACTTTTGCAAAATTTATCTTCTGCCCTCTGGTGTACATATATCTTAAGGAGGCATCTAGGATTCTTGCTTCTTCCTTCTCATCAAGTCATTAGCAATATGTTATCATGTAATGGAGCAGCATGATGTTAAGGGGCCTCTGGACCCTATTATGACAGAGAGGAGGAGAATTGACACAGCCCTGGGGCGTGATAGTGAAGATATACTGTTGTTCCTACCATGTAAATTCAAACTGCTCGTAATTTTCCTTACTGATGGAGATGGAAAAGAAAGCATTTTCCAGGTCAATCGCTGTCTACCAGGAGCCAAGGGATATTCTGAATTCATCTAGTAAAGATACCATATCCGGAACCACAGCTGTGATTGGCAGCACCGTGCGATTAAGTTTGTGATATTTGCTATCATTCACCAAGACCCACTGGAGCTTTTACACCAGCCAGGCAGGCATGTTAAGTGGGGATGTAGTAAAAATCATCATCCTGGTGTCTTTCAAGTCTTTGATGGTGGCACTAGTCTTTGTAATTTCCCCAGGGATGCAGTATGTGATTTGGTTTACTATCATGTTGGGGAAGAGGCAGTTCCGGGAGCTGGCATTTGACTCATCCCACTATAATAGCCCTTGCTGCGTGGGCCAGGGAACAAAAGAGGAGAATCTTTCACTTACTAACTATGCTACTCCCAGGCCAGCTAACCTGAGACTGAGAAAATAGCCACAGGATGAGACTTCTGTCCCATTGAACTGGTTGTTAGACTCAGGCCAAGACTCCCTCTACCACCTGACTTCCAAAAGCCCCTACTCTGCCGGGTGGACCACTGTGGCATTTTGGTTTCTGGGAATCAGTGTAAATTTAGAGTCTATATCTAATAATCCCCAAAAGAACTGAGCATTTTTCTTTTCCTAGTATATGGCCGCAGTACCTCTGGAGAAGGCTTCAAGAAGATTTATAGTTTCCTCCTGCAGCCTCAAGGGCTTCACGCCTGTGAATTGACTTAAGTTTGGGAATTGTATAAGAGACCATGAATTGTCACTTAGTTAGTTGAGTTAGGTTTCTGCTTAGTAGACCAAGATTTTTTCTGCCTCTGTATGCCAAGCAGCACATTGGTAGGCTTTATGTATTTCATTTTGAGACCTCCATGATCAGTTAACCATCACCACAGATTCCTGAAGGTCAATACTCTGATTACCATTTTGTCCCTGGGTCTTACTGTGTATATTGCACCTGCCATGTCACTGATTGATTGTTAAGTCATCCTGCCATTAGCACTTCAGGATCCCATATTCCCATTGAGAACAGGACACACAATTGCACGATAGCATCACCTACCATAACCTATGACCTAGAGAAGACAGCCATCACAGAACTCTTTGAGGCTGAGGGGGCTCCCAATGTTTGTCATAATGCCTTGATGAAGGAAATGTTGTCCAGGACTTCAAGGACTAATTGCTATGGCCATTTGATTTCCCAAGACATCGCCCTTTACCTGAACTTTATTCCATGCTGTGATAGGTAATAATTTGAGTGATTATGATGCCGCTGCATGCCACAGTTTACCAACTCCTATTTTTTTCCTCAGCAAGAAAGTTATTCCAATACTCTTCAATATGACCAAGTCAATCTCAGAGTCTCACTTTCAAAGTCTGTTTCATGGGGCCACTTAAGGAGTAATTACTGCATCGGTAAGCTCCCAACTGAAATAAAGTGGAAACTTACCATAATTCATGGAAGATTTATTTATGAAAGGATTATTTATAGAGGTGTAGGTGTGGAGAAACTGCAAGGGATTGTGTGGTAATTCAAGGATGGTGGCAGGGAAGACATTACCAGTCCTAGACCCATGGAATGAATGAAGAGAACGAGCAGTTACCAGATCTTGGAAGGGAAGACTTGTGTAAAGGGAGACTATCTTGAGAGGAGCAGTGGCCTTTGGATAAGGGACACAGCCAGGCCAGAGCAATTTCTCAGGAAGGAAGCCAGAGGGTCAAACACCCTGACCTTACTTTCTTCTCCTTTGGATCTCCAACTGGAGATCATATTGGCAAAGTCCATCCAGAAGCCAGAGGGAAGGCAGCCAGTTGATAAGGTCCATATAGGTCACCTTCTGAAGGCAGAGAACAGGATGAAGACTGGAGAGTAGATCAAGAGGGGCAAGTGGAACATACCGTAATTCCAGGTATGAATAGAATGTCCTTATCTACCACTGTGCTCTGCTTAGGTTCAGATAGCTTTTCACAACTTTCAGCTAAGCAGGAAATATGAATCTGCCTCAAGTAGGGCTTTATGCCTTTCTAGATGGTTATAACAAAGTCATCATTGAATGTCTCATGAGCACCTGATAATGCAGTCACTATTTTCTTTATTCTTTTGAATTTGTCAAGTAACTTGACATTTATTTACATTACTTTGTTTTCTCAGAGTCATCAGTCATTTATAAATGTGCCTAAAGGTTTTCTCTAATTTTTCATTTTTATCTCCCACTCCTCAAGACTTTGTCATTCCTGTCAAAAATACCCCAACTGGAAAACTGGGGTCATCTTTGTCGTATCTATCTTGTCATCTAACATCACGCCAGTCACCAGTTACAGTTAATTTTTCCTCTAATTTTTTTACAGCCACAATTTCTCTCTCTCCTGTTGTAACCACCCTAATACAAACCTTTATCGCTTCACACCTGGATTTTAGGGATAGCTTCTTAATGGCCCCATTAATCTTCCTAGATAGTCATTTTGGACATGAACCTCTACTGTCAAAAAACACCAGCGAATCCTCAATATCTCCAGGAACAGGGCCACCTTTCTTTCCAAACTTGTCTCTCAGTAGTTTTACCAGACAATTCTACTCCAGTGAAAGCACTCAGCTCCTCATGCCCTGAAACTGTTCAATGGATTTCCTCTTCAATGTGTTGCCTCAAGTTGTTCCTTCTTCTTGGAATGGCCTCACTCTTCCACTTCAGCTGTCTAAGTCCCATTCTTCACTTGACGCTCAGCTCAGTTCCTGTTTTGTTTTGTTTTCCAAGACTGCCTATTACTCAGTCCTTGGTGAGATCTTACACATTCTAGTAACACTTGCTATCGATGAATAGGCATAGTATAACTAGGGCCTATTTCTTAGGGCTTTTAAAAATGATACTCTTACAGGTTTGTTGTAAGGTTTATATAACTTAATACATATAAATTTTTAAGACTAATGCCTGGTACATAGTAAGCTCTCAGTACATTTTAGCTATCAAAATTATTATTTATTATTATGTTTACAACTCATTTGGCAATTAGTATAGTACTTTGTATTGTTACTTTGTTTTGCATGTATATGGAATATTTCCCTAACTAAATTAGATTACCATCCCTGTGTGGGAAGGGTATGGGTTTTTTTTTCAATCAATTGCTATGTTTTCAACTTTTAGCATAGCGTCTGGCAGAGAAGACGCCTGAATAAATGCTTACTGTGTAGTCAGTGATGGTGGTGATGATGACGCCTGCTCCTCTATTCTTGGCTGCTTTTGGAAAGTGGCTTCAGTATATCAGTTTGCAAAATCTTTGATTGCATTACAAAGCTGGTACGTACCTCACAGATCATTTAATTCCACACCATCATCTTCTAGATGGTGAAACTGAGGTGCAAGGGAGAGAAAGGACTTGCCCAAATCCAGAGTTGCCAGTTAGTGACAGACGCAGGGCCAGAACTTGGAATGCATTCCAGAGCAGTGAATTGAACAAATATTTATTGCACACCTATCATGCGTCAAGTACTATGCTAGCTGTTGGGGACATCTATGACCAGGACAGAGGCCCATCCTTCCATGCCATTTGCTTTTTAATGGTGCGGTGAGACGTAGTCAAACAAAACTAAAGAGATAATTGCTATGAAGGAAATAGGGTGATTTAAGGACTAACAGGGTGAACAGGTAGGTATTTTAGGGCTTCTGAGGTGATAGTTAAGCTGAGTTCTGTGTGATGAGAAGGAGACAACCAAGGGAAGATCTGGGCAAAGTTAGTTTCAGGTACGAGGAAGAGTAACTGCAAAGGCCCTGTGGTAGGAATAAGCCTAATGTGTTCCAGGAATTGGAACTGAGGCTGGTGAAACCAAAGCATAGTGCACGAGTGAGAAAGTGGTAGGATTTGAGGTCAGAAAGCTAGGAGGGGGTCTAGTCACATAGAGTTCTGTGGGCTATAATAAGGAGTTTGTATTTTAGTTTTATGATCCTGTTTATGCTTTAAAATGATCATTTAGGCTGTTATGTGGAATAATATTCTATGCAGAGAAGGACAAGGGCGTGTCAGAAAAATTATTGAAAACTTGGCACTCGGTAAAATACGTTACTGAGCCTTTTCTTCAGTACAGTGCTGGGCTTGACTTTCTATCGTCTAGGCTATTGTATAACCTTTTGAGTCAGAGGATAATTTGTAGATTGTTGCCCAAAGTTTATAGTTATGGCTTCGTTGGATATTAACTAGTTTTGTATCTAACCCATAAATAATATCCTAACATTACTAGAAATATTTAGCTTCTCAAATGGTCTTTGGACTAGATTTAAGATCTTACTGGTTCCTGTGTTAACGCATTGGCCCAAATCTTTGACATGTGTTTATTTGAATCACGAGTTTATCTTATTGAATATTACATTTTAACAAGTGGAAGCAGGCAGAATAGTTAGAGGGCAACTGCAGTAATCTAGGTGAGCCTTGACAATGTCTTGGACTAGGGTCGTGGTGGTGGACATGGTTGAAAGTCATTGGATTTCTTATAAATTGGAGGCAGAGGCAACAGGATTTCCGATCGATGGAACACCCAGGATCAAGCAAAGAGTAATCAAGAAAGATTCCTAGGGTTTTTGCCTAAGTAACTGCTGGTGCCATTAACTGAAGTGGGGAAGATTGGAGGTGGAAAAGATTGGCAGAGCATGTGAGGTGGAAAATCAAAAGTCCAGCTTTAGATATGCCAGGTCAAAGGTGTCAATTAGTCATCTATGCAGAAATGTGAAATAGGTTCTAGACTCGTAAATCCAAGAGCCTAAGAGAAAATTCTGGACTAGAGATAAAGACTTGGATGTCATTAGAACTTAAGTGATGTTTAAAGCCTGGGCCTGGATGGAGCTGGCGTTCTTCAGGAGGTTTAGAAAAATGGATATTATTGGGCTCCATTACATATTCAGAACATTTAAGGCATGGTCTGGAGCTCTCCAGTTCTACCACATGATCCAGGTGATTTTTGACACTGAGAAACAGAGCTCTAGAGAAAGTTTGGCAAAATTTTCTCTGTTAAGGCGCAGACAGTAAATATTTTAGGCTTTCCAGGCTATACAGACTATCCCAGCTCTGCCACTGTAGCAGGAAAGCAGCCAAGGACAACATATAAATGCCTGACCACAGCTATATTCCACTAACATTTATAAACCTGAAATTTGAATTTTATATAATATTCATGTGTCATAAAATATTTTCTTTTTTAAATATTCATTTTTGTTAAGATTCCACATATAAGTGATAATGCACAGTATTTGTCTTTGTCTGACTTATTTTACTAAGCCTAATACGCTTCAGATCCATCCATGTTGTTACAAAGGGAAATATTTTGTTTTTTTATGGCTGAGTAGCACTCCATTGTGTGTATACACACACACACAAACATCTTCTTCATCCCTTCATCTGTTGATGGACACTTAGGTTGCTTCCGTATCTCAGCTGTTGTAAATAATGCTACTGTGAACATTGGGGTGCATGTATCTTTTTGAATTACTGTTTTCATTTTCTTTGGATATACACCCAAGAGTGGAATTGCTGGATCATATGGTAGTTCTATTTTTAGTTTTTTTGTGGAACCTCCATACTGTTCTTCATAGTGGCTGCACGAATTTACATCCCCACCAACGGTGTACAAGGGTTCCTTTTTCTCCACACAATCACCAACATTTGTTATTTGTGGTCTTTTTGATGTTAGCCATTCTAACAGGTGTGAGGTGATATCTCACTGTAGTTTTTTGTTTGTTTTTGCTTTTTAAACTTATATTGGAACATAGTCGATTAACAATGTTTTGTTAGTTTCAGGTGTACAGCAAAGTGATTCAGTTATACATATACATGTATCTATTCTTTTTCAAATTATTTTCCCATTTAGGTTATTACAGAATACTGCTTTGCATTTCTCTGGTGATTAGTGATGTTGAGCATCTTTTCATATGCCTGTTGGCCATCTGTATGTCTTCTTTGGAAAAAATGTACATTCAGGTCTTGTGTCTATTTTTTAATCGGGTTGTTATTATTTTGACATTGAGTTGTATGAGCTGTTTATGTATTTTGGATATTAAGCCCTTATCTGTCATGTTATTTGCAAATATTTTCTCCCATTCCATAGGTTGTCTTTTCATTTTGTCAGTGGTTTCCTTTGCTTTGCAAAAGCTTTTTAAGTTGAATTAGGTCCAATTTGTTTATTTTTGCTTTTGTTTCCTTTGCCTTAGGAGACAGATCCAAAGAAATATTGCTACAATTTATGTTAGAGTGTTCCGCCTATGTTTTCTTCCAGCAGATTTACAGTTTCTGGTCTTACATTTAGGTTTTTAATCCATGTTGAGTTTATTTTTGTATATGGTGTGAGAAAATGTTCTAATTTCATTCTTTTATATGTAGCTGTCCCATTTTCCTAGCACCACTTTTTGAAGAGACTGTCCTTTCTGCATTGTGTATTCTTGCCTCTCTGTCATAGATTAATTGACCATAAGGGCATGGGTTTATTTCAGGGCTCTCAATTCTGTTCCATTGATCTATGTGTCTTATTTTTCTGCCAGTGCCTTACTGTTTAAGTTACTGTAGCTTTGTAGCATAGTCTGAAGTCAGGGACTGTAATTCCTCCAGCTCTGTTCTTCTTTCTCAAGATTGTTTTAACAATTTGGGGTCTTTTATGTTTCCATACAAATTTTAAAATTATTCTAGTTCTGTGAAAAATGCTATTGGCATTTTATAATAGGGATTGCATTGACTCTCTAGATTGCCTTGGGTACTATGATCATTTTAACAATATTCTTCCAATCCATGAACACTGTGTATCTTTCCATATGTTTGTGTCATCTTCAGTTTCTTTCATCAATTTTATAATTATCCAAGCATAGCTCTTTTACCTGCTTAGGTAGGTTTATTTCTAGGTACTTTTTTCTTTTTGATGCAATTTTTAAATGGGCTTGTTTCCTTAATTTCTCTTTCTGATAGTTTGTTGTTAGTGTATAGAAATGCAAAAGATTTCTGTATATTAATTGTGTGTTCTGCAGCTTATGCTGAATTCATCGACGAGCTCTAGTGGTTTTTTGGTGGTGTCTTTAGGATTTTTTATGTATAATTTCGTGCTGTCTGCAAACAGTGACAGTTTTACTTCTTCCTTTCCAATTTGGATTTCTCCTATTCCCTTTTTTTGGGTCTGACTGCTGTGGCTAGGACCTCCAGTTCTATGTTGAATCAAAGTGATGAGAGTGGGCATCCTTGTCTTGTTCCTGATCTTAGAGGAAATGCATTCAGCTTTTTCCTGTTGAGTATGATGTTAGCTGTGGGCTTATATATTGCCTTTATTTTGTTGAGATATGTTGTCCCTATACCCACTTGGTTGACTGGTGCCAGCCCTCTGGTGTGTTGGCTGGGTACTGGCAAGGCAGGTTACTGGGCTGTGATGTTCCTTGGGTCAGTGTCCTTCTGCTAGTAGGTGGGGTCTGGGTCCAGGAGATCTTGGGGTTGGTGCCCGCTCATTGGTGGGTCAAGCTGCCTCCTGGGGCTATTGCCAGGCTACTGGTGGGCAGAGCCTGGTCCTGGGGTCTCTGGATGCAGGGCCCAGGAGTCCCAGATCTGGTGTCAGATCACTGGTAGGTGGAGTTGGGTCCGGACAAATGGCTGTGGGACCCAGGATGTCACAAAGCTTGTGTTGACCACCTGGTGAGTGGGGCCAGATCCTGGGGTCAGAGCTGGTATTGGCATGCTGGTGGTTTGGCTGGGTCCTGCCACGGCAGGCTGCAGGGTTGTGGTAGTCATGGGGCTAGCACCCACCCACTGGTGGGTGGAGCTGGAGCCCAGTGTCTCCGGCTGTTGGAGGGTCCTCGGTCGAGTGCCTGTGCATTTGGTGTGTGGGGCTGAGTCCTGGGCCCTCTGGTGGATAGGGCCATGTCCATGGGTGGCTGTGGTCTCAGCTTGCTTGCTGGTGGGTGGAGCTGTGTCTCCCCCCCCCAGCTAGATGCTTGGCCTGAGGCATCCCAGTAGTACTGGTGTCTACAGGTTGGTGGGGGTGGGCGGGGCTGGGTCCTGAGGCTAACGAGCCAGAGGGAGGATTCCAAAATGGCATTTGCCTGCACCAGTGTCCACGTGGTAGAAGGACCTCCCAGAAATGGCTGCTTCCAGGGTCTGTGTCCCCAGTGGGAGTCCCAGTTGCCTCCTTCCTCTCTGGGAGGCTCTCCAAGATCAGCAGGTGGGTCTGACCCAGGCTCCTTTCACATTACTCCTTCTGCCCTGGGTCCCGGAGCATGTGAGATTTTGTCTGTGCCCTTTAAGAGTGGAGTCTATTCCCCACAGCCCCTGGGTCTCCAGAAAGTAAGTCCTGCTGGCTTTCAAAGCCAAATGTCCTGGGGGCTTGTCTTCCCAGTGCAGGGCTTCTGGGCTGAGGAGCCTGAGAGGAGGGGCTCAGACGCCTTGCTCCTTGGGGAGAACCTCTGAAATTGTAAGCATTCTCTCATCTGTGGTTTGCCCATCGAGGGTTATGGGTCTTGACTATACTGTGACCCTGGCCCTCTTACCTGTCTCCTTGTGGTTCCTTCTTTATGTCTTTAGTTGTAGATCTTCTCTGGTAGACTCCGATCATTCTTGTCAAAAGTTTTTCCATAAATAGCTGTAATTTTGGTGTGCCCATGAGAGCAGGTGGGCTCAGGGTCTCTCTACTCTGCCATCTTGAAACAATCCTCCAAAATATTATTTTTCTTGTGATTGTTTTCCAACCATTTTAAAATATAAAAACCATTCTTAGCTTATAGGCTGTATAAAAACAGGCAGTGGGCCAGGTTTGGCCCATGGCTGATAGTTTGCTTATACTGTACATGATCTAGATCAGCGGTCTGTCAAGAGACATGTGGGAATATAATGTTAAAGTCTGTATTTATATTTACTTAATCTTTACTAAGATTTTCTAGTTTTGAAATCTCAGTAATGTAATCATTTATAATGAGTTATGTAGCTCTTTCCATGTGGAAGCACTTTACATATATTAAATCATTTAATGCTCACAAAACTCCTGGTGTTAATAATAATAACATTATTAGTATTTTCATGTCTTGGATTAGGTAACTGAGGTAAAGAGAGGTTGAGTAACTTGTCCAAGATCATACAGCTCATGACTAGCAGAGTCAAGATTTGATTCCAGGCAGCTTAGTGTCAAATATCCACCTATTGGGGAACATACTGAAAATATTTACCTATGGGGACAGGATCACAGTTTGGAGAGCCCTGATCTATAACATAGGGACTATGTTAAGGTTCTCCAGAGAAAGAGAACCAATAGGATGTATATATAATAGAGAGAAAAAGAAAGATTTGCTGTAAGGTGTTGGCTTACGTGATTGTAGAGGCTGAGAGGTCCAAATTCTGTAGCTAGGTGGACACCCCGGAGAGCCGATGGTATACTTATAGTCCAAGTCTGGAGGTCTGAGCACCAGGAGAGCCAGAGGTGTAAGTTCTAATCCAAAACCTGGCAGGCTTAAGATCCAAGAGTGGCCAGTATTTTAGCTCAAGTCTGAAGGTAGGAATAGACCAATACCCCAGCTTAAGCAGTCAGGCAGGGGTTTTCCCTTCTTAGCATGAGGGTCAGCCTTTTTGTTCTGTTCAGACCTTCATTTGATTAGATGAGGCCCACCTGTATTAGGGATTGCCATCTGCTTTATTCAGTCTCACGTTAATCTCATCCAAATACACCCTCATAGACACACCCAGAATAATGTTTGACCAAATATCTGGGCACCCTGTGGCCCAGTCAAGTTGATGCATAAAATTAACCATCACAGGGAATATCTCTTATTAGTTAAATCTGTTTATTCCTCTGTGCTGTTGTGAAATTATATTCTTACCTGGAAGGTGAAACGTAATTGTAGCACTGAGGTGATGGTGGACGTCCAATGTTTGCAACTTTCTGGATCTGCTCATAGCATGCCCCAAGCCACACTCTGTGTTCTGGCCTACCTCACTGTACTTTATACTGTTAAGTGCTTTTAGAGTTTCAGTCTTATGAACCTTCTTTTATATCAACCCACTTTTCTTATTAAAGCAATCCTGGTCTTAAAAAAAAAAGACACAGAAGCATTGCTGACAAATAGAAGCACATTTGAAATGTTTTGGAAGTAAACTAGAGCAGCAGACGCTAAGAGGGAAACATTTGAGAAAGCTGGATTTCCTCATTGTATTTGCTTAAAGGGAGGCATACCTCAAGCTATTTGCTTGCTCACCTAATCAATGAGGATTTCTGCTTGTACAGTAAGCAGCATTCCTAATTGTATTAATTTTCTTGGGTGATGTTTGGTTGAAGCAGGGTGAGTTTGAAGACTAAACTATTTTGGTGCATGTGTCCATTTCATTTTTCATCCTAAATCCTTTTATTTACTCTGGCTCCATATCTGTTATGTTTTCTCTAAGAAGTGCAAGTAAGAGAAAGATACTAGGCACAGGTCAGTGTGGGTGGGGGAACGGGGGCTCCTGCCCAGGTCTGCCCTGCTCAGTCTCCTCTGGAGCGTGGCAGATGGGGATGGGTGCCATTGTTATCAGGGCGCAGTCAGAGCCCCAGAGCTGTAAGGCCAGCAGGAGGAGGCGGGGCCAGTGCCAGAGAAGATAATTAGTCTCAGCCTGCCATCTTCCACCCTCACGATCCCCTGTAGCCTGCTTCCTGTATAGAAAATGGGTCTCTGGGGTAGGTGGGTGGCGTTTGCCCTGGCTGGCCCAGAGGAGAGCTCTCGGGAGCTCTTCTTTTGCTAAAAATCAAGGAAGGGGAGGGAAGATTTTCGCAGAATGACAAGTAGTGGAGCTGTGCCAGGGCGGACAAAGTCAGAACAAAGACGAGATCCTGAAATGTTCTAGCCACATCTCATTTGAGGCAACCAACCCCCCCCCCCGATCTTGTGCCTACCTCTCGCTCCTGTATCCTCAATTTAAAGGCCGTTGGGTTGTTAGACACTGGAAGCCCAAGGGGCCAGGGGAGAAAGAGAAAATGCTAGAAGCCTCTGCACAGGGGATCCTACAAAGTAGAGTTGTTTGAATAACAAAAAACAAAGAACACACAATAGGAGACCAATCACAAGGAATGGGGCAGAGGAGAAGGACCCCTGTAACACCGGAAGAAAGAGGCGGGAAACGGCATATAAAGCAACTGTGGTTTCTCTAAAAGGGGGCTTTTGCTTTATTTTTCATCTCTCAAAAGGTGTCAACTTAAGAAAACCTTACAGATCCTGTGGGCTGCCGGTTCTCAAAGGGAAATGAATTATTGAGGAGTGTGATGAATAGTTCATCAAACCTCCCTCCAAAAGGGTTGCTGCTTAGGCTCAGAGTAATTGGCCAGGAGTGGAACGGGGGAGGGGCGGGGGCCGGCCCTTTCCTCTTTGATTCTTTCTTCTTCCACCCACCTTGGAGGGGGCCAGAAGTGGGAGGGGGAGGGTGACTGCCCGGGGTGGATCTTTTCATCTCCAATGGGAAGAACAGACAGGCAGAGCTTAAAAGAGGTCATTCCTAGGGCAGGCCTGCAGGAGGAGCCAGCGCCCTACAGTGGAACGAGCTCTCTTCCAAAGGGAGCCTCTTCCCTGGGAGGGCTTCAAGAAGCCTCAGATCCACCAAGAATCCCAATCTCCCATCAGGTGGAGTAGGCATCAGGTGCTTCCAGGCCATTTCAGCCTCTGCTTTTCCTGATTGCAGGCTTTGGGGGCTTTTGGAGTCTGTAGGGTGAAGGTTGTTTAACAGAAAGAGAAATGCAGTGCAGCATCTAGCCACAGAGCTATGCGTCCAAGGCCGCCTCTGAACAGCCTTGTTTTACCCCCAGTCTTCCCTCCCTCCCCCGCCCCCCCCCACCTGTCGCCCACACAGCACCCACCAGTCCACACCCACGGAGCCGCACACTTAATGGAAACGGCCACAGGGATGGGCCCAGCCTAATGAAAACAGATTTCAGACCGAAGAAGCTGCATCTTTTTAAAGGCAAAGAAAGAAAGAAAACATGATCAGAGTTTATACATTCACTGATAGGATTGGAGAAAGACAAGAGCTGTGCTGGCCTCAGCCTGATCAGTAGATGAGGTGAGAGGCAGTTTGATAGAGTGCTTCTCTTTAGTCTGTCAAATATGGGTTCAAATCAGGGCTCTGCTCTAAGCTGTTTGACATTAGACCCTTCACATAACCCCATCTGAGCCTCAGTTTCCCTGTCCATAACTCAGGGATAATACCTGACTCACAAGGATGTTGTGAGGATTAAATGAACTAACTTTTGCAATGTGATTGGCCTATTATAAGCATTCGATGAATGCTAGCTGTTGTTATTTATATTATTATTATTATTATTATTCTACTCGCAGATTTGCCATAGATCCCATGGGCAATTGGGCAGAAGAATTTGAATGGCTCTGGGAAAATCTACTCCTTACTGTTGGAGAAAAATCTTCATGTCCAGGTCATATATCCTCTCTCTTCTTCTAGGCGCTAGGTGGCTTTTCCCATATCAAACTGCTGTTACCATTCTAATGTTTTCTAACTCTCTGTCTCTTTCTTTCCTTCCCTTCTTCCTCTTGTGTTCTGGGAAAATTTTTCTGAGGTGTGGTGCAGTGTCTGCTTTATAGCACCACATTCTATTATTAAAGGATTTGCATTATATTACTAAGCCCTGTTGGCCCAAACTTTATTACCTACGGTTCCAAACCGAACTTCACTTCACACAAAGAAGAATAATTTAACTACACACACATGCACAAACAATAATAAGGGTCCCGGTTGACTCCCGTTCTTCCAAAAGATTTAGAAAATCATTCAGTACAATTATTCCTAGTACGCTGCCCATCAGCTCTGAGACAGTTCTGCGAAGAACAGCTGTAGTTATTTCACTCAAAGTAATGGATTAAGATGATAAATCTGACGAGACCTGCCTAGCAAAGTTAGCATTGAACTAACTTGGTCCTTTTGAAACATCGTTTGGAATTGCCTCTTTTTTTTTTTTTAATTTATTTATTTTATTTATTTTATTTTTGGCTGCGTTGGGTCTTCGTTGCTGCGCGCAGGCTTTCTCTAGTTGCACTGAGCGGGGGCTACTCTTCATTGCGGTGCGCGGGCTTCTCATTGCAGTGGCTTCTCTTGTTGTGGAGCACGGGATCTAGGCATGCGAGCTTCAGTAGTTGTGGCACATGGGCCCAGCAGTTGTGGCACGTGGGCTCTAGAGCACAGGCTCAGTAGTAGTGGCGCACGGGCTTAGTTGCTCCGCGGCATGTGGGATCTTCCTGGACCAGGGATCGAACCCGTATCCCCTGCATTGGCAGGCAGATTCTTAACCACTGCTCCACCAGGGAAGCCCCTGGAATTGCCTCTTTTGACAAGGGGGACATGTCCTGAGTAGGAGCATGTTATGTCTCCCAGTAAGTGAGAAAACTTGCAAATGTGGGGTCGAGATGTGCAGGAATCTCGTGAGCTCCACTGCTAAAGGAGCCTGGTAATTGTGGCGGGCTGTTTTTTCTGCTCAGTGCCACAGTGTTCTCTGTGGCCGAGGGGCAGCAAGCTTGCTGTCAGTTAAAGAGCCCCAGATAAGAACAAATCATCCTCAGGCTTCTGTGTGCAAGGATCAAGTTCTCTGTGGCCAGGAGGCTTCCAAATGCCCACTAATAGGTACGGTTGTGTATTCATTCATTCATTACCCCAGCGTTTACCCCTAGCGTCCACCCTGTTCTAGGTGATGGAACTACAGAAAAGACTAAAACCTGTTCTCTGCCCTCAGGGAGCTTACAGTAGTCATGGAGATGAGTCCAAATTAAGAGGCAAGTACTGACTGAGTCTGGCACACTGCTGTGGTGGGTTCTCCCTGCCATCTGCCTTTAATTATCTGGCCAGGGCAGAACTAAGAACTAAAAATAAAAATAATTCCACTTCTTGAGTGCTGCCTTTATGCCAGGCACTTTGCACATATTACCTCATTTCATCCTCATAGCAACGGTATTAGTCAGCTGGGGCTGCCATGACTGGGTGGCTTAAACAACAGTATTTTATTTTTTCACGGTTCTGGAGGCTGGGAAGTCTAAGATGAAAAGTGCCGGCCAATTCAGTTCCTGGTGAGAGCTCGCTCTCTCTTTCTTTCTTTTTTTTTTTTAAAATAATTTTCTTATTTATTTATTTATTTATTTATTTATTTATTTATTTATTTATTTATTTATTTGGTTGTGCCGGGTCTTAGTTGCAGCAGGCGGGCTCCTTTAGTTGTGGCAGGCACTCTCCTTAGTTGCGGCTTGTGGGCTCCTTAGTTGTGGCATGCGAACTCTTAGTTGCAGCATGTATGTAGGATCTAGTTCCCTGACCAGGCGTCGAACACGGGCCCTCTGCATTGGGACTGTGGAGTCTTAACCACTGTGCCACCAGGGAAGTCCCCGAGAGCTCTCTTCTTGGCTTGCAGACAGTGGCCTTCTCACTGTGCGTTTACTTGGCCTTTCCTTACTGTGTGCTCATGGAACGAAGGAAGGAGGGAGAGAGGGGAACTTTCTTTCTCTTCCTATAAGGCCACAGTCCTATCAGATTAGGGCCCCACCTTTATGACCTCATTTAACCTTAATTACCTCCTAAAGATCCTATCTCCCATGCAGTCACATTGAGGATTAGGGCTTCAACATATGAATTTGGGGGAGTGGGGCACAATTCCGTCCATAGCACAAGCCTGTGCCTTAGATAATGTTGTTATCCTCATTTTCCAGATGAGGAAACTGAGGCTCAGAGAGGTTAAGTGACTTCCCCAAAGTTACACAGCTAAGAAGTTGCTGAGACGGGATTCTAGGTCTTTTGGACGAAAGGACAACTGCTTTCTGCTCTACCCTGTGGCCTCTTGCATTAGTGGCACCTCCCACACCACTGGGTGGGAAATTCTGAGTCACTATGAGAAGACGTTGATGTCTGGGATAATTAGAGATGGTAACATATTTTTAAGGTAATGAGGCCCTCATCCCTGCAAGCGTTAAGAAGAGGTCACGTGCTATAGAGGGGGCTCTGGAACTGGGTGGAAGCTTGTAGTAAAGCAATGATTTTCAAAGTGCACCAAGTGAGGGGGTGGGCTCTGGGATGCCCACACCTACCCCGCCTTCAATCAGAGCCACTCAGTGTCCATCTTTTATGGTAACAAAAAGCTAACATTTATTAAGCATTTACCAGGCACTGTTTCACAGGCTTCCTATGTACTTATTCATTTAATCATCACAGCAGTGCTCTGAGGTAGGTGCTGTTATTAGCCCCATTTTAAAGGTGGTAAAAAAAAAAAAACAGAGGCATGGAGAAGTGAAGACACTTGTCCAAGGTCACGCAGGTAGGGTAAGTGGTAGAGCTGGGATTTGTACCCAGGCTGTCTGGCATGTATTGTAGTTCCTATGCAGGATGCCAACTAGCTTCCCAATTTATGAGAAATAATGAGTCTCTTTGTAAGAATTCATATGAATGAGGAGTGTGATATGGATAAAAATTTTTGAAAATTACTGTAATTATGTCCTCTGGAGGTTTCAAGTTTCATTGGTTCAATAATTGTCCTCCAGGTTGGGTTAGTCAAGAAATTCCTGTGACTTTCCCTATCTAGCTAAGACCTTGGCCCTTGACTTTCTAGCCCACCACATTTCTACTCACTGAAACCAGCTGGTCCCCTGGTCCCACCCAGTTTGAGCATCTACTGGGATTAGGGTTCGTTGGACACAGCTGGTGAACCGGTGGGGCACATGAGCCTCAGGAAGCTCCTGGACTCTTCCCCAGGGAAGCAGAAGCCGTGCAGGAGTGATGGGCCTGACCAGTGAGAAAGCCGTAGTCATCAGATGGGAGGGGAACGATCATTGTGCCTTTCATGTGTGTCTTTCTAATTTTTTAAAATTTTTATTGAAGTATAGTTGATTCACAATGTTGTGTTTCTGCTGTACAGCAAAGTGAATCTGTTATACATATATCCTCTCTTTTTTAGATTCTTTTTCCATATAGGCAATTACAGTGTTGAGTAGAGTTCCCTGTGCTATACAGTAGGTCCTTATTAGTTAATTATTTTATATATAGTAGTGTGGATATGTCATTCCCAATCTCCCAGTTTATCCCCCCCGCCACCGTTTCCCCAGCATGGTTTTCTTTATCTCAAATTTGTCTCCTGGCCAAGACAACCATGAACTCACACCTCAGTGCTGTGGAGAGTAGGAGGGAGGTACGTAAAAAATCAAGAGCACTGGTTGATGCAAAACTCCATATGACACCTGGGCACCAGCAAGTGCAGCTTAAATATGGCTCTAACAGAGTCAAACCTGAATGACAAAGTCAGTCATTTAGTTACCACTATGGATTGAACACCCAGGGCATTTAGAGTCCAGTGCTTGTTGGAAAGGGAATATAGAATAGGGGACGAACATGGTGTTTATCTGGCATTGTCAGTGAAGAAAGGGAGTACAAATAGAGTACTCAGTAGAGTATGTGTGACCAGAAAGCACCTAAATGTTCGTGAACTACATATAACCCTGTTGTCAGAGATTGTTTCCATATCTTCTGAATAGGGCTATTAATGTCTACCTTGCAGCATTGTTGGGTGGATTAAATAAGAGAATGTATACACATGGATATAAGATGCCTAGTTCAGTGCCTATCACATAGGGGCACTGATAAATGGAAGACCTTACTTATTATTATTATTAGTATCGTTATTGTTGTTATTATTAGCACCCATAAATTATATTGTTCTAAGTAGCAAAGAATATGAATCTAAAGACAGTCTGAGTCATGGTTATGTTTTCTTTGTCAATACCAGCTTTAGGAGCTTAATCTACGTGATCTTCTTATTGAGTATGCTCTGGATGTTGTTTTTGTCTTACTAGCTGGATAGGGAGTTCCCTGAGAGCAGGAATTTCTTTCCATCGGATTTGAAACTTGCTATTGACGAGAATGTCTTCCCAGCTCTACAGGAGAGTCTACCATCAGACATGGGGCTACATGAAAGCTGGCTACAAGTCTCTGCCCCTGGCCTTTAGGTCTCCCCGAGGACATAGATTGCATTAGCATCTTCCTTTTATTTCTGGTTAGTGACTTGGTATTACTGCTGGGCTGCACTGGAGTGAGAAGGCAGCAAAGAGGTGGGAAGAGATAGGGTCCAGAAGCCTCACTGTAGTTGAGATCCTATGGACTATCAAAACCCACTTTACCCTCCAGTATTTTGCAGCTAGCAAATGTCCCCAGACTCTGCACTAAGATGTTTGCCTTCGTGTTCAAGCCTGGGCACATTTTAGGACCTATGGAATCCATGTGCTTCCAATTGATTTACATTTAACACATCAAAATGTTGTTTTGTAAGAGAGATTTGATATCCAAAAAGCCTGCTGAGCTGCTTTTATGAACATCTGAAAGCCTTTTTCTTTGAAGGCGTTGAAACCTGGATGGCGCTCCCTGTTGCCTCTGGCCTCAGAATGCCAGAGGGTTCTGGAATAGTAGAGTGTCCTGGGATGGCCTGTCCCATGCAGAGTGACTGACTGGTGATCTGGAGGAGGCGGGAGACTGACTGGAGTTGTGGACCAGTGTGGATGGGGTAGGTTCTTTGTGAATTATGGCCAGAGAGACATCTGAAGTCCCAACTATCACCTGTGAAAACCTGGTTCCGGTCCCAGCTTGGTGTGGAGTGGGAGGTGTCTGTTGGAAGAGTGAAAGAATGCTAAGGCACGAGGAGCCATCAGAGTGGAGCAAACATGAGGTACAAAGCGCCTGACCCAGTGTCCTGAATGCAAATGCCCATGAGTGAAGTCGCTGGGTGGAAGGCATTGAAGAGTGGTGGGCGCTTTGGGAAAGTAGAGTGTGTATTATCCATCATTAAAAAGAAAATTAAACACTGTGCAGGCCAAACAAAATACATCCGTGGGCCCAGTTTACCACAGAGGTCTCCCGCTTACTGAATCTTGGTCTAGTTTACCCCTGAAATTTATCAACGAGGAAACTAAGGCCTGAGAACTGTGAAGTAACTGGTTAAGAGGTTTCCAGCTAGTCAGTGGCAGAAAGAGACTTGACCTTGAAGCTTTTTGAGTGTAAGAACTTCAGGTCTGGTGCTTTTTGTCATTACACTCTGCTGCCTCCTTAGGTCAAACCTTACCAATTAGAAAAATAAGAAGCAGACATCTGAAAGGCATGGAGGAGATCTAATGAATCCTCAGAACGGCCAGTGCTGGTCCTTTTGTGGGGAGAAGACTGACAAATTGTCAGAGGAGGAGTGTATGGAAGAGGGGCCTGGGTGTCAGAATTGAGGAAGTGAAAAATAGGGCAAACTCATCAGAAGCTGGGGGTGGTCCGGAGAAGTTGGGCCTTGAGTCACTTCCGGACTGAAGGTGACAGAATTCAAGAGAGCATTGAGATAAGACATGAAGAGGGAGGGTGATGGCAGCAGGCACCCCTCCCAAGGGTTCCAGGAGGGGGTCTGAGACGAACGGTTAATGGACAGTCACCAATGATTGCTATTGGAGTTAGCACTTTAAAAGCATACCTAGAAATACGTAAGCTAAGATCTGGAGGAGAGGATATTTGCGTTCATCTGGCGGCTTTGATATTGTTTTAAAATTTTTATTTTGTATTGGCATATCATTGATTAACAATGTTGTGTTAGTTTCAGGTGTCCAGCAAAGTGATTCATTTATACATATACATGTATCTATTCTTTTTCTTTTTTAAAAAATTCATCCTTTTATTATTTTTTTTAATGTTTTTTTAAAAAAATTTATTTATTTATTTACTTTTGGCTGCGTTGGGTCTTCGTTGCTGCACGTGGACTTTCTCTAGTTGCCGCGAGCTGGGGCTACTCTTTGTTGTGGTGTTCGGGCTTCTCACTTTGGTGGATTCTCTTTGTTGCAGAGCTCGGGCTCTAGGCACGCGGGCTTCATTAGTTGGGGCACGCGGGCTCAGTAGTTGTGGTCCGCGGGCTCTAGAGCGCAGGCTCAGTAGTTGTGGTGCACAGGCTTAGTTGCTCCGTGGCATGTGGGATCTTCCCACACCAGGGATTGAACCCGCGTCCCCTGCACTGGCAGGCGGATTCTTAACCACTGCGCCACCAGGGAAGTCCTATTATTATTTTTTAAATTCTTAAAATTTTTTTGGCTGTGCCGGGTGGCACGTGGGATCTTAGATCCTGGACCAGGGATCGAACCTGCACCCCCCCTGCAGTGGAAGTGCAGAGTCTTAACCACTGGACTGCCAGGGAAGTCCTGTATCTATTCTTTTTCAAATTCTTTTCCCATTTAGGTTATTACAGAATATTGAGCAGAGTTCCCCATATACAGTAGGTCCTTGTTGGTTGGAGGCTTTGATTTTGAGCCATGTGATGTGCACACGTGCACATGTGTGTGTGGGCATGCGCACACACAGGCTTCTGTGCGTCTAGAACTGTAAGTTACATACTGCCATATGCCTAAGATCAGATATTTGACTGGCAAGAAAATGAGTTACACTGTACAAGTAGCTGACGTCACCTCCATATATATAGCTAAAATGCGACAGCTTCTCCTGTGGAAAATTGTTCCATCCGCAGGCATCATGGTCCGCATTTAATTGCTGTCTAATTTTTACATGCAGTGAGAAGTTGATATTATGTGCACCTGTGAGGTTCCATTTCAGGACCTCTGTTTTCCTAACCAACTGTGTGATATAATTTTGGGAGTTGACACCGTTCAGTAACATCCCCCACCCCCACCAAAGAATCAACTTTCAGCTAGATTTAAGGAACCCATAGGGTGGATTAATTCAGGGACTGTCAATTTTTACATATTGGGGCGGTATGTTCAAATCTCAGCCCCCAAATCTAGGTTTCTATAGTGCAGCTTAATTTCTTTTTGACTCCTTCTACCCCTTAGATGGCGGATCTCAGTATCACTTTATCCAAGGATACCTCCCTCTTTTCCCAGGGTCATGAACACTGGGGAGCCCCCTGGTCCTCCATGTCATCTACCAGGCAGGCTGCACCTTTGACATCCTTCCGCCTGTCCCCTTCAGCTCTAATGGCTTTCTCTGATACTTTCATGCTTCATTTGAGGACTTGGAAATCATTCTGCTCCTTCCAGGCCATGATCGGGCTTAGAAATTCCTTTTCCTCTCCATTCCCCAAGCTTCTGGTCAGGAAGCAGGTTGCAAAGACCCCCTCACTGGGTTCCAGGCACACCTATAATCTCAATATTTCCCTGTCTCTTCCCTTGTCACAGCGAAGGGTCTTTTCTAGTCTGAGGAAATATGAAATACTTCTCTCTTCAGTAAACATATTGACTTTACCCTCTGTTCTCTCTAGTGCCCTCAGAACCTAAGCTTTTGGACACCAAAGCTGAAAGACTTTTTCCCTGCTTTTGTTTGACGTTACCCCTCCCTGAAGAAATGAACATAGAACTGCTAAACTGATGGAGTTGGGGAAAGGCTGCTGGTCCTTGGGGTAGAGACTGCACTACCAAGAGAAAACCGATTTCCAATAGTATTATCCTGATCTAAAACCTAAATGATCTAAAATATTGTGATCATCATCAGCAGCAGTGGTATTTATTCTTTGTTACCTAAATGCTCCTGTTGGCCTATTATGTGCACTGTGAGTTTTACTTCTCAAGGACCATGATGAAACTTTTTTAGAGCTGGTCATACCATCCCTACTCCCAAGAGCTGCTGGGATTCCAGGGTATGGCATCAGGGGCAGTCAGTGGTGGCCTGGGCACTAGGCAAAGCAGCCCACAGGGTGATCGAATGATGCCAGATGTTCCTCGCTTCTCCTCCCACTTTAGTATCTAATGCAGTCATTGCCCTGCATAGAGATGTTGTTTAGTGAATTCCTTTCTGAAAGGACTAAGCTACCCTTTAACTATCCTGTAGAAGCAGCGTGTGTACTTCTTGGCTTGCTTAAGATTTCTAATTGGAAATCCAGATATCCTTGCAAATCTTTTCAAACCTTAACACTTCTAATTGCAAAATGTGTGGTAGGTCCTGAAGGAACACAGATGGAGAGAAAAGAACCAATTAGGGTGGTATAGGGGGTAATAAAAAGATACTCAGATTTCAGAAAACCAGTAAGTACTCAAATCAAGGGTAGGAGCAAAGACAGGAGCCAGTGATTGGAGGGTTAAAATAGGAAGCTTGGCTTTGTTTTCAGTGAGACTAAGGTTTGCCGGACAGGGGAGAAAAGAAGCTGCAAGTATTAATTCAAGCTCATTGCCCCCTCCTCGCTCTCCTCCCACCCTACCTCCTCGTCCCATGGTGAGAAATAATGATCACATTCCGCACTTGGAAGACTGGGTAATGCGAAGCATGGTGAGAGGAAATGACTTTCTCAGCTAATTGTCAGCAGAGGCTGAAGGACCCACAAGCGGTGGCTTCCAGGGCGCTCTCACACGCGCTCCTCCAAAGCGGACGCTGGCTGCTTACCTCGGCTGGTCAGTCTTGTGCTAATGAGACCAAGCTTGTAAGTTTCTTCTAATTTGGGCCAGGTCCCTCTCCAGGCTGAACCCAGGCCATACATTTTAACCCTAAACTTAGTCTCGGTCCTGGCCTCAGGCTGAGGCCCTAACCTTGACCGTAGGCTGTACTCTAACCCTTGTCACAGGTCGAGTCCCTAACCCCAGCAATAGGTTGAGCCTCTAACCCAGGCCAGCTGTCTCAGATACATGTATTATGCGTCACAAAAGGGACTGGGAAAGAAGTTGGATGTTGTAGTGTATCTCCATCACTTCTACTAAAAAGAAAAAAAAAGTGCTTACTTCGCTAATAGGACAGGAGTGACCTGTTTTCATATGATTACAAATGCTATATACACACTTTTATCCTAGAAGCTGCAGGGCTGACGTGACAGTATGAGAACTGTTGTCCCTAGTTCCGAGGATAGAAGCTAGGTTAAAAGTGTAAGGTCTCTCTGCAAGTGTATCTGGCAGTCTTTTTATTTGTTAAAGAGACAAAACGCCAAATTTTGTCTAGTTTGTCTTGCTCCACTTTCTTATGTTTAAGACTCCAAGGCCAGTGGTCACGAGGGCCGCTTGTGAAAATGGCACCCGGTACTAAAAGCTTCTTTCGTTCTTGAATTATGTATCTAGCCCACTGGTATGCCAAAGCATCGAGACCCACGACCACCCCTTTGGGTTTTGACATCGGTAGCCCCAGCTTAATTGCAGATCTTACTTGGGAAACTTCCCAAGTACATAGATGTTGAGAAATTAAAATGCATTCGGGAAAGGAGTTCCATCTCAAGTAAGCCAAATAAACTGTTTCCAGAATTCAAAGCAGTCCAACAGTTGGTGGGTAAAGTAAATGAGAGGTTTAAGTAGAAACTGGACAAACAAGACTTAAAATGGAGTAAATCTCCCTTGATAGTGAAAAAATATTTATTGCAAGTTCAGACTCTTACTTCCAACATTTGTACAAGCATAGGGAGAAGCTAACTTTAGATACTCAAAGGGCAGTCATGTCAAAAGCAGGGAAGTGGGGGAAGTGAGTCTCTACTTGTAACCAATAGCCGAGGCCTAGGTAATTAATTGAGGTTCTCTAGAAGGTAGGGGACTTCACATATGCTGCCCAGAGACAAGCCCTTGGCCTGCTTGAGATGTCTCCTTGGAAGTCCAGGTATCATAGCACAGATTTTCAAATCTTAGCACGTCTGATTACAAGGAGACACCTGTCTAGTAGGGAAGCATGAGAGTTGGATTGCTGGAAAAGATGGTGGGACTACAAAAGGCTGTCTTCTGTATCTCTAATCTTTCCCTTTTCTCAGTTTTTAATCAGTCTCAAGTAAGTTGACTCCTTAACATATAAACAAAACAAAAACTGTCCTTGAATCCCATATTCCCCTTCCCAGCCAAAGTGTCTCAGAGAATAGGGTAAACTCTATCTCTACTTCCTCACCTACATTTACTTTTAAATTTCAACTGTATTGAGTATAATTTACATATAATGAGATGCATACCTTTTAAGTGTGCATTAATGAGTTTTTACAAATTTGTGCACGACTTGTGTAACCATTACCACCATCATTGATACAGAACATTTTTACCACCTCAAAAGTCAGTTGCCCCTTCCCAGTCAGTCCTACACCTCCCAGCCCCAGGCAATGCCTTATCTGCTTTTTGTCACTATAGATTAGTCTATTCTTGAGTTTCATACCAATGGAGTCAATGGAGTATAGCACGTACATTTTTACATCTGACTTTGGCTAAGTATAATATTTTTGAAATTCATCCATGTTATGGCATGTATCAGTAGATCGTTAGCTGTAAGTTTTTCTTTTTTGTTTTGCTTAATAGATGCCTTTTCAGATTGAGGAAGTTTCCTTATTTACCAACTTTGCTAAAAAAATTTTTTTTAAATCAGGAATGGATGATAGATTTTTGTCAGATGTGTTTTCTGCACCTTTTGACATGATCATATGTTTTTACTTTTTTAGTCCATGGTGACTTTTTTTTCAAATATCAAATCAACCTTGCCATACCAGGATAAACCCATTTGGTGATGATGTATTATCTCTTTTAAATGTGGTTGGATTTGGGTGGTTAAATTCGGTTAAGAATGTAACTTTTCATAAGGGGTATGGGCCTGTAGTTCTTTTCCTATAATATCTTTGCTGTGCTCTGGTAATAGGAATGTTGGCCTCATGGAATGAGTTGGGACGTTATTCCTTCCTCTTCAACTTTGTAGAAGAGTTTGTATTAAATTGGTATTATTTATTCCTTGAATGTTTGCTAGAATTCTCCAGTGAAACCATCTGGGCCTGGAGTTTTCTTACTGGGAAGGTTTTAAACTTACATATTCAATTCTTTTAATAGATATGAGTCTATTCAGGTTATCTATCCTTGAGTGAGCTTTGGTAGTTGCTGTCTTGGAAGTAATTTGTCAATTTCACCTAAGTTGTTGCCCTTTATTTTATTTTATTTTTTTTTGTTGCCCTTTATTAACAAAAGTTTTTCATAATATTCTCTTAATAGCCTTTTAATATTTGTAGAATCTGTAGTGATGTCACTACTCTCATTCCTTATATGGTTAATTTGTTTCTTTTTTTCCTGATCAGCCTGGCTTTAGGTTTATCATTTTTATTGGTCCTTTCAAAGAAACAATTCTTGGTTTCATTGGTTTTTCTCTTTTTCTGTTTCCTGTTTCTTAGATTTACATTCTGATCTTTATTATTTCCTTTATTCTCCTTATTTTGGGTTACATTTGCCCTTTTTCTAGTTTCATAAGTAGAAGACCTTTTTTCCTCTCAAATATATGCATTTAATGCTATAAAACTCCTCCTAACTACTGTATTAGCTACACCCTACAAATTTTCATATGCTGTGTTTTCATTTTCATTCAGTTCAAAGTAGTTTTTAATTTCCCTTTTGCTTCCTTGTTTAACCCATTGGTTATTTATAAGTATGTGTTGTTTAGTTTAAAAATAGTTGTGATTTCCCAGAGATCCTTCTGTCAATGAATTTTAACTTAATTCCATTCTGGTAGAAAAAATAAACATGTCTTGTGTGACTTTAGAATCATTTTAAATTTGAGACTTGTGTTATGGCCTAGAGTATCGTCTTAGTAAATGTTCCATGTGCACTTGAAAAAAATATTCTTCTGATATTGGGTAGGGTGTTATATCAATATTGATTGTGTCATTCAGTTCTTATCTATCCTTACTGATATGCTGTCTGGTAGTTCTGTCAGTTGCTGGGAGGGAGATGTTACAGTTCTCAACTATAATTGAGGGTTTTTAAAAATTTCTCCTTCAGCTCTGTCAGTTTTTGCTTCACGTATTTTGCAGCTCTGTTGCTAAGTGCATAGGTGTTTAAGACTGTCACACCCTCTTAAATTGACCTATTTATCATTATGAAATGACTTTCTTTTCCCCTTCTTTGTCAACAGACTGTATTTCCTGCCCTGCGTGAGCTCTGAGTATTGTTCCCTCTAATCCTTTATTAGTGTGTTTTTTTTTCTTCCAGGATTGGGAATTTTCCTCACGTGAATGTGCTAATCAATACTCAATTGAATATTCAAGGAGGACTCTGCATAGGTCTCCAGAGTTCTCTCTGTGGAGTTCTCTGCTATCAGAAACTTTCCCAACAAACTCTAACCTCCTAACCTCTCTAGACTTCTAGTCCCATTTTATCAACTCAAAAATTCTGTTAAGTTAGGTCTGGATTTCCCCTCCCTGTGCCATGGCTTAGAAACTCTTTCCAGGTAGTAAGCTGGGGCAGTGGTAGGAGCAGGGCTCACCTCATTTGTTTCCCATCCCTCAAGATCACTGTCATTTGTTGCTTGGGTGCCCAGTGTCTGAAAACTGTTGGTTCATATATTTTGTTCCTTTTATTTTGGTTGATTGTTTCAGGCAGGAGGGTATGTTCAGTCCCTGTTATTCCACCTTAGCCAGAAGTGAAAGTCTCAGCAACACTTACTTTTTTTTTTTTTTTCCCATCTCTGGGCAGAGGATTATTATTATTTTTTTTAACATATTTATTGGAGTATAATTGCTTTACAATGGTGTGTTAGTTTCTGCTTTATAACAAAGTGAATCAGTTATACATATACACATATCCCCATATCTCTTCCCTCTTGCATCTCCCTCCCTCCCACCCTCCCTATCCCACCCCTCTAGGTGGTCACAAAGCACCCAGCTGATCTCCCTGTGCTATGCGGCTGCTTCCCACTAGCTATCTGTTTTACGTTTGGTAGTGTACATATGTCCATGCCACTCTCTCACTTTGTCCCAGCTTACCCTCCCCCGTCCCTGTGTCCTCAAGTCCATTCTCTAGTAGGTCTGCGTCTTTATTCCTGTCCTGCCTCTAGGTTCTTCAGAACCATTTTTCTTTCTTTTTTTAGATTCCATATATATGTGTTAGCATATGGTATTTGTTTTTCTCTTTCTGACTTACTTCACTCTGTATGACAGACTCTAGGTCCACCCACCTCACTACAAATAACTCCATTTCGTTTCTTTTTATGGCTGAGTAATATTCCATTGTATATATGTGCCACATCTTCTTTATCCATTCATCTGTCGATGGACACTTAGGAGCAACACTTACTTTTAAATACATTCAACTTTGGCTTCTACACTCATGACACTGAAACTGCCCTTCTGGGAGAAACCAACAACATTTTATTGACAAATTCAAGGGATGATTTCTAATCCTTTAATTTGACCTCTTGGCAGCATTTGACTGTTAGACTGGGACTTTCGCCTTGAAATACACTCTACCTTTGACTTCTGTGAAATTACACACTGTTCCGGTTTTTCTCCATCCTTGCTGGCATCCCTTCTCAGTCTATTTCATGAGCTCATCTTCTTCTACTTGTCTCTTTACTATCCGTATTTAGAAAAATAATAACAAATATGAACTGAACCTTTCCTGGATGCCAGAGGCAGTGTTAAGTGATACAAGGAACTCAAACTCAACGTACCTTAAACCAAAATCATCTTCTCTCACTTGTCACTCTGACTCATAATTTACTTCTTTTCTGTGTTTCTTATCTGAGTAAATGACTTCCAGTGGTCCCAGCTGGAGACCTAAGAATAATCCTTGGTTTTCACCTCTCCTTCACCATTTTCTTTGTTCAGGCTGCTATAACAAAATACCACAGACTGGGTGGCTTATAAACAACAGAAATTGATTTCTCACAGTTCTGAAGACTGAGAAGTCCAAGATCAGGGTGTTGGCAGATTCGGTGTCTGGTGAGAGCCCACTTCCTTGTCCACAGACGGCCATATTTTCGCTGTAACTTCACATGGTGGAAGAAGGGAAGGAGTTTCTTTTATAAGGGCATTGTAAAAGATAATGGGGTTTCTTTTATAAGAGCACTAATCCCATTCACGAGGGCTCCTAAAAGCCCCACCTCCAAATATCACATTGCGGATTAGGTTTCAGAATACAAGTTTTGGGGGCACATAAATATTCAGTCTATAGCATTCTGCTCCCTGACCCCCCAGTTCATGTTCTTCTCATTCCATCTCAATAGCCCTGACAGTCATAATTTGTTCCAGCATCTACTTAAAAGCCTGAAGTCCAAAGTCTCACCTAAATATCATCTAAATTAGATATGAACAGGATTCAAGATACATTCATCCTGAGGCAAATTGCTCTCCAGCTGTGACTCTGTGAAATCAAACAAGTTATGTGCTTCCAAAGTACAATGGTAGGACAGTCGTAGGACATAAGTTTCCATTCCAAAAGGGAGAAATAAGAGAGAAGAGAGAAGTGACAGGTTCTGAGCGAGTCCAACACTCACCCCTATCACAGCACTCCTCATACTTTAATTACAATTACCTGTTTAGTGGTTTGCCTCTCTAGTTTGACTGTGAACTCCTTGAAAGCATGGACTCTTTCTTGCTCATCATTATATTCTCAACAGTGAGCATGATCTCCGTGTAACTCATATTGGGACTTCAACCCACGTGGCTGGGACTTGAACCCGGCCAAAACCCTGCTTGGGACTCGAACCCGCGGTCTTTTAATTAGAATCACTCACCTGATGTCTGAACTTACTGAGCCTCAGGTTCTTTGTGTCTCAGTGCAGAAGGAATTCAGTGAGAGGCAAAGTGATAGGCAAGAAGTAGATTTATTAATATAGGATGCTTGTAAGAGATGCAAGCGGGCAGGTGAGGGGCCTCTGCCCTGAGGATTAAGTGAGCTACAATTTTATAGTCAAAGGAAATGGAGAGGGGAAAAGACCACCTTCTTCAGGTCAACGTGAGGCTTACCTCACTAGTTCCTCCTTCATATCAGGCAGGAGAGTGTCTGACCCTATGAGGTCGAACTAGGATTATCATAGTGCTTATTCAAATCAGTAGAAGGGTGGTGACATTTTTCTTCCACCTAATGGCCTGGGGCATATCTCGTGCTTTTATTTGTGGCTTTATAGTTAAGCAAGCCTCCTTTGTTCCATGATGTTCCAATAGCTTTCCTGAGCGATCATTAACTTACAGTGGTCTCCCAGAGTTTCCTAGGTTTCCCTCTCTATCTGTAGTCCTCTACTGGGACTTCTACAACTACCTGTGTAACTATCCTATTCTATCCCTATCAAGTTCACAGCACATTTTAAGGACAGAGGAATGAATGGTAAATTTGACCTACATTTTAAGAGTAGGTAATACCTTGAATGGGTCCCAGAACTAGGTTGCCCTACGATTCTGTTCTCTTTTCCTGTGGGAGGTATGGAGAAGGGAGAGAGTACTTCTCTATGGAGTCATCAGGGGAGGCTTCATGGGGAAGTGAAATTCAAGCTAGATTTAGAAAAACAGATAGGACTTTTGACAGGTGATTACGGAGAAGGTCATTTTCAAAACCAGGGAACAGTGCAAGCAAGGGCATAGAGAAAAACCCAATTATGCATGGAATGTTTGGGGAAGAGTTAATGTTTTAGTGTCATTAGAAGAAGGGGCTGGTATAGGGGTGTGTAATAAGTGAATCTAGAAAGTTAGAGGTTGGAAACTTCGGATGGCATGCTATGGGGTGTGGAATTTTTTCCCACAGGCTCCAAGAAGTGTTTTGCAGATCTTTATCGTATGTTAAAGACTTCTTAATGACTTGAAAGGATCAGGTTGTCTTAAAAACACAGTATATTTTGTTTTTCTCTGAGACTGTATCTTAGAAATTGTACTATAAGTCAAGGGAGAAAGGATAATTCACTTTACAAACATCTGTTTTGCAGACAACCTTTCAAGAGCACATGGCTTACTTTAAGTGATGTAAATTTGAAATATGTGTTACACGCAAATGATTTTGAAATGAATCCATTGTTTTGGACTTTTCTTGACGTGGCTTCCTTTCTGGCAGAAGTTATTGATAGTTAACTCTATGTTAAATAGACAACTGTCAGCCTGGTACATGATGCCTTGTCCCCACCAAACACCTTCAATTATGGTTGCAATTCTTAGGATCAAGTGCAGTAAACAACCATGTCAATTGTTAGTTGTGGCAGGAGAGGGCAGTGTGAGTTAGTGGGATGGGGGTTGCGGGAGAATATGAATCACTGGATTCTAGTCTTGCTCTGACTCTTGCTGACTGTGATTTTGGAGGCATCACTACACTTTTTTTGTACTTGAGTTTCCCCAATTGCAAAATAAAGATTTAACTCTAACATTATGCACTACTTTATTTATGTCAACATTACTCAAACAAGAAATCTTTATTTGTTGAGAGAACATATTCTTTCTTATACCAATTTATTTCTAGTGAGTTACTCTCATGATCACGTGGTCAACATATTTGGTTCTGATCAGCAGAAATGAAACAAAACAAAAACAAATTCCACATTGTGCTTTATTGAAAATGACTCAAGTCAGTCCCCAAGATAACTGTTCCCCATGTGTAGTGACCTTTGTCCCAGTCTCCTCATTACTTCTTCCCTTCATCCACTCTGGCGGATGATCTAATCCACTCTTGCAAAAGACTTCTCAAATCTACATATTTTAGTTTTGGCCTTTCTCCTGAAATATGGATCTTCTAGCTGCTTATGGGACATTTTCACTTAGACATCCTGCAGGTACCTCAAACTCAAACTGTCCCAAAGTGAGCTCCTCATTCCGCAAACAACAATAACAATGATGAAAGAAACAAAAACCAAATGTAGTTCTCTTCTTGTTCCCTAATTCAGGGCATGGTACGAGAAGTGCCACTTAACATCACCTGTGTCTCCTTCAGTTAGTTCCCCCCAACCCTTAAGTGTAATCAGTTACAGATGCTTTACAACATCTCACTTCTTTCATCTCCTCCTGCCAGTGTCCTCAGTTAGGCCTTAGTCATCTCTAGTCTGTTGCAGGACCCCCTAAATCACTGTCTCCGGTCTGCACTCCAAACGCCCATTAGAGTCATCTTTCTAAAGCACAGCTGTCGTCCTGTCACTCTCCTCCTCATGAATGCCTTTGTCTTCATCCTCACTACTTATAGAAAAAACCCCAAACAACACCACTGGGCATCTGATGCCCTCCCCAATCTGGCCCCAGCCTACCTTTCCAGGCTTATCTCCCTCTTGCCTCCAGTGTTCTATATTTGAAACATATCCTGTTCTTCCTTGCTCCTATGTCTTTGTTGATGCAGTGCAGGCAGAAGGGAATGCATTTCTCTCCATGTCTGCCTGGTAAAATCCTTCCTACCCTTCAGCTTATTGTGTGATGACTGATTATGAAATTATTTTTATTGATGTGATTCCTTGCTAGACTCTTTACTGCTCCTGTTTATGCAGTTCCCCAGGAGGTGCCCATTGGGGTCTGTTGTTGATGGGCAGGATATTGTAACAGTTGTCAGTCAGGACATGGCCACTCCCTTTTCCTCCCAGAGGTTGCCAGCCTCTAGGGACACTATTGTATTTCCCTGACTCAAGCATTTGCTCCTGCCTAAATGCTGTTGCCTGACTCACAGTGGTGATAGGGCAGGGGAATGCACAGAAGTTGGATAGCTTATCTGCTGTAATCACCTCAGTATCCCCCCTTTTAATCCTTTGGTTGGTTTCTCCTTTTCCATACCCCTTCCCAGGTTTCATTGACTTCAAGTGTGATATACCCTCTCTCTGCATTGCTTCTACATTTTGTGAAAACAGCTCCTGGTGCCTAATTTGTACACTTTCTAGGCTGCCGTTTTCCTTTTTAGTTGGGTTGGTTGGCTGTCAGTTTCTCAATGGTTCCTCAAATTTCAGTTATCTAACAATATCACCTGATTTTCAGCCCACGTATTGCACCCATTTCTTAGCTTTGGTGTACAAAAACTTAAGAGGGGTAAAGGGGTAGAGGTTTGGAGTCCGGAGGTAGGGAAACTACCATGTATATATAGTCTGCCATTTTGAAGTCAGAAATCTTAGCCATCTTCAGATCTCAGCTCAACTGCAACTTTCTCCATGATATCATCCCCAACTGTTATTATTCTCTTCCTTGCCTATTCTTCCATCATATTCAGAAGAAAGGAGAAAAAAATCATACAATCATGAGAAATGCTGAAAAAATATGGTATTCAACATTATTCCTAATTAAAAAATAACTCAATAAAATAGTTGAATATTCCTTAAAATAACATATCTACCTACCTACCTACCTATAATCTCTAAAAGACAATATCATGCTAAAAGGTGAAACACTAGAAGAATTTTCCATTCAGGAAGAAGGTAAGAATTAACTTGTTTCAAAATTTTAGTCAGTGCAATTAGAGAAGAGAAAGAAATAGGAAGTATAAAAATTGTAAAGGAGGAACTAACAACATTGTAAAACAACTGTACCCCAATCTAAAATAAATAAATAAACATAATAATTCAAAAAAATTGTAAAGGAGGAGGCAAAATTATTAATATTTTTCTATGATGTAATTGAACACATAGAAAACACAAGAGAATCAGCTTAAATATGGTAAACATAAGATAATCCAGAAAGACTTCTCAGAACAACATTAATATACAAAACTGACAAACTTCCTTTATGTACAAATAGGCAATTATGATATATAACTGAAGAATCCCATTTTAATTGTAACAAAAATGATAATAGACCTAGGGATAAATTTATCAGGAACATGCAAGATCTTTTTGAAGAAAACTTAAAACACTAAGAGGAATGATCTAATTGGAGACTTGAACCAATGGAAAATCCATACCATATTCTTGGGTTGGAACACACAACTCATCATCCTAAAGATGAGGATTTTGACAACTTTAACATGATCTAAATAAAGATACCTGTAGGAACCTGACATTCATATAGAAAAATAAATACGCAAGAATAGCATGGAAAAACCTGAAAAAAAAAAAAAGGTAGAGAGCTGGCTTTATCAGTTATTAGGATCTATTATAAAAGCTTCAGTAATTAAAACTGTAAGATACTAGCACGTGAATAGACACAAAAATCAGTGTAAGAGTATAGATAATCCAGAAGTACACCCCAAAACACATTAGCACATAATAAATAGGGCTTTTCAAGTCAGAGGTGAAAAGGTGTTTTATTCAATAAATGATGTAAATGGGTAAAGTTGGGTAGACATCTGGGAAAAGTAGGGTTGGAGTCCTACTGCTTTCTATGCCAACGGAACCCAGCCCCCATCATAAGTTATCAATAGTGATGCCCACTGCCATAATTGATGTCCACCACCAGAGCCATGATACCCCTACCACACCTACCAGTAACTGCTGTGCCAGCCAGCAGCCAAAACCGCTGTTCAGCGCTAATCCCACACTCCGTGCCTATCACCAACAGCTATCTACTGGCCATTCCCATCACCAGCAGCCATAGCTACCAGCTATCTCTACCGCAAGCAGCCTTGCAAGAATCCATTAGCGGCGGCCATACCACTGGTTCCACCCGGTACAAACCCTATTCAGCACCCTTCCTTGCTACCACCTTCCCCCTGCCATGCCCCTTTCACCTTCTGGGCTGCTTTGGTCTACTCATTTCTCTGACTAGTGTGCCTCTACCCTCTTGTCTCTCTCAGCCTCACTCTTCGCCCAGATAATGCCAATTCACCGTTTCTCAGCTTAATCATGGGCGTCTCAGGCCAGGTCAGGACCACATTTTATTTGCCTTTTATTTCTCCTTCACAGCCTAGTACATGTCTTAATCACTTAATGAATTAATTGCAACTATTTATTCGAGTTCTATTAGGGTACATTTATATCGTGTTCACAACTGTATCCCCCAGGGCCTACCAGTGTTCCTGGCACAGAATCAGTGTTCAAAAAATATTTGTTGACTGGCTGGTTGACTGTTTATTCCTGGGCTAGTCCTTCAGGGTACTCTGGCAGTGGGGATTAAGTTGTGCCTTGAGGTATTTCTTTTCCCAATGTCTCCCCAGCCGTTGGTCAGGGACCTGAAATTCCCACCATTCCTTACTCCTCTGTGCTGGGGCTTTGAGGACACCTGTGAAAATGCAAAAATAGTGGCCACTGATTTTTACCACCAAAGAGGCTTTAGCCTAGATCACAGGGCCCTTTGGGATGAATATTAGGCCAGTCAAGTATGATGGTAGGGGAGGAAGGGACTTGGTAGAGAAATTGTACTGCATCAACTCTGGGGAGGGTGTGTCAGGGCAGTGCCCAGGAAGTAACAACGCCACAAGCCAGGCTCCACTTATCTCAGCTTGAGATTGGTGGGCATTGTTTTGGTTTTCCTATGGGAATTTGTTGGCAAAAACCGGGACTTTTCTTGTGGAAAAGAAAAATCCGAACACTTTATCAAATGACACTGTAGATTTATAATTAGATAATAGTGGCTGTCTCCTGAGGGGACTGTCAGTTTGCAAATGATTCTCACAAGATTATGGTAGGATCAATAGGAGCTGAATAATTAAAATTCGATACTACTATGTCTCTCTCAATAACACTGTGGAGAATGATGTATGACAGATTTAATTGAATTTGTCAGACACTGTGGCTGCACGCATAGATCACTGAGGATATTTTTAGAGTTATGTATTTGATTTTCTGATGAGACTTGCAATGGGCCTTTTAACATTGGAGGTTCCTCCCGAGCCCTGTGCTGTTGTGCTCTGGGAGGGAGGTGGCAGCTCAGGGCGCAGAGAACGTTTATGTAGGGAGGAAAAGAGGTCCTAAAAGAAAAAGAAACTCCTATTACCTAATAATTTTCTGTCTCATAACATGTGCTTAGCCACTGGAGAGAGAATTCTGGAATAACTCAGGCGACCTGAGTTCTAGTCCTGACTCTGACACGTACTAGATCTGTGACCTTCAGAAGTCACCCATTCTATAGAATGATGGGTTGATGCCATCTGTTTGCCTTTTCTGCCTCACAATATTATTGGGAACAAATAAGGTAGAAAGTTTTAAAGTGCTTTGTAAACTGTGATCTGCTGTGAATGTGTAATGTGTTGTATCTTTTTTTTGCTAGTATTGCCTACATTTGTTCATCAGTCCATTCATTTGCTTACCCATTTTATCATCCATCCATCCATTAACTCAGCAGACTATTACTAAGAGTGAACTATGCCGAGCTCTGTGCATAGTCTTTGTCTTTGAGGGCCGCCATGTCTAGTGGTGAGGGAATAAGCCTATACAGTTGTCTTGAACAACATGGGTTTAAACTGCATGGGTCCACATACGTGTGAATTTTTCCAATAATAAGTACAATAATACATGATCCGTGGTTGGTTGAATCTGAGGATGTGGAACCATGGGTACAGAGGGCTGACTATGGGACTCGAGTATCTGGGGATTTTGGTATCTGTGGTGGGTCCTGGAACCAATGCTCTGCAGATATCATGACCTAATCTGTGCCCCACAACCAGTACATGATTCTGTCACAATACTGATATCACTTTATGGCACTTAATTGTATAGGTATTATGATGAATCATGTACTGCTTGTGGGGCACAGATTAGGTCATGGTGAAGATGTCAGGAAAGGCTTGAAAAAGAAGGTCAACATGCTATGATTTGTGAATTTTAGGTAGGTGTTTATCAGGCAGATGGGGGCACAGGAGAGAGCATTTTAGGTAGAGCGAGCAGCATAAACAGAGGCACAAAAATAGGGAATGTTTTCGTGTGCTCTGGGAATTCCAAGTAGTTTGGTGTGTGTGGAGAGGTAAATCTGGAGAAGAATGTGGAACTGCTTCGTGAAGTGCTGTGTGTATCGCTTTTAGGTGCTGGATCTTCAAGCTGAGGGTAGCGGGAGCCACTGATGGTCTTTAAGCAAGGGAGTGGTGTGAAGAGATTTGCCTTTGAGTTAGAACTCTCTGACAGCTGTGTGGAGGGTGCACTGGAAGGGGGCAGGGCTCGAGGCAGGAAGACCAGTTAGAAGGTTGTTACAGTAGTTTTAGGGAGAGATGGTGTGGACCTGACTTACAGGTTTAAACCCTACATGAGTGGTGACTTGGCAGTCATTTCTGTAGAGATGCTCATGATGGGAGGAGATTTTTAGCCAGACTCCTCTCCTGTGACAACTTATGAATTTCCCTCCAACTGTGACTCTCAGTCCAGCTTTCCCAGTTTCAGGGAATGGTTCGCCCATCCTTCTATTTGTATGAGTCAGAAACCTACCCCTTCCAAACCCTTGGTGTTCAATCTTGTTTCAGTTGCTGGGAAAACATAGCATCCACGTTTGCTTCATTAAGCTGCCTGCCGACGAACCAGTTCCTTTCTTCTACTGAAGGGGGTGAGGGTTGTGATTTACAGAATCCTAGCTTCCTATAGCTTATTTCCCTTTCTCTTATAGGGCAGAGGTGGGCATGTCTCACCTATGTTTAAATTTAGCTGACACATTATCTTTTTTTTTTAACATCTTTATTGGAGTATAATTGCTTTACAAAGTTGTGTTAGTTTCTGCTGTATAACAAAGTGAATCAGCTATACGTATACATATATCCCCATATCCCCTCCCTCTTGCGTCTCCCTCCCACCCTCCCTATCCCACCCCTCTAGGTGGTCACAAAGCACCGAGCTGATCTCCCTGTGCTATGCGGCTGCTTCCCACTAGCTATCTATTTTACATTTGGTAGTGTATATATATCCATGCCACTCTCTCACCCTGTCACATCTCACCCCTCCCCCTCCCCATATCTTCAAGTCCATTCTCTAGTAGGTCTGTGTCTTTATTCCCGTCTTGCCACTAGGTTCTTCATGACCTTTTTTTTTCCCCCTTAGATTCCATATATATGTGTTAGCATACTGTATTTGTTTTTCTCTTTCTGACTTACTTCATTCTGTATGACAGACTCTAACTCCATCCACCTCATTACAAATACCTCCATTTAATTTCTTTTTATGGCTGAGTAATATTCCATTGTATATATGTGCCATATCTTCTTTATCCATTCATCCGATGATGGACACTTAGGTTGCTTCCAGGTCCTGGCTATTGTAAATAGAGCTGCAATGAACATTTTGGTACATGACTCTTTTTGAATTATGGTTTTCTCAGGGTATATGCCCAGTAGTGGGATTGCTGGGTCGTATGGTAGTTCTCTTTTTAGTTTTTTAAGGAACCTCCATACTGTTCTCCATAGTGGCTGTATCAATTTAAATTCCCACCAACAGTGCAAGAGGGTTGCCTTTTCTCCACACCCTCTTCAGCATTTATTGTTTCTAGATTTTTTGATGATGGCCGTTCTCACTGGTGTGAGATGATACCTCATTGTAGTTTTGATTTGCATTTCTCTAATGATTAATGATGTTGAGTATTCTTTCATGTGTCTGTTGGCAATCTGTATATCTTCTTTGGAGAAATTAGACACATTATCTTTTAAAGACCTATTTAGGTCTCCTCTCTCTGGTTACTCACTGTTACACTTGGGCACCAAATGCCCTTTGCTCATTATCTCTCTTATTTATTTATTTACTTACTTATTTATTTATTGTGTTTTTCTGTTTTTTGGTTTTTGTTTGATTTTTTTAAAAACCAAATGTTTATGGAACTGGCACCTTAAAAAGGTGGAGGGGACAGCTGAGTACATAATAGGATTTCACGGACTCATGGGGATCATCTGTGCCAAGCCCCCTGCGAGCAGTGCAGTCAGACATACAAGCCTGGATGCAATTCCCTCTTCGACCACTCACAAGCTTTGCAGATTTCAGCAAGTCACAGAACCCTTCAGAACCTAACCTTCTTTATCTGTAAAGTAAGCATTATAATAACTGCTTGGGAAGATTAGGGGAATGATTGCTACGAACAGCCTTGAACACAGTGTCTAGCACATGGTAAGAGCTCTATAAATTTTACTGCCCTGGATCTCCTTCCTTTCATTTTATTAATGAAGATACTGAGACCAAGAAGTGACTTCCCCAAGGTCACAGAGATAGATAGAATCCCGATTAGAATACAAGTCTCCTGTTTCCTTGTTCATGTTCGTGGTTATACTTTAGTACCCTGCTCTGGTGCAGGAGCAGGTAGAGGTGGTGGGTGGGAAGACTTTGCGTTGCTGGCCTAGGAGATGGGGGCAGAGAAGAGGCTGAGGAGGAGGCCGGTGAAGCCAGCAAAGGCAGCCTTCACCTCTCGATTTTGCTGAGGGCTGCAATTGCCACTCTTATCCTAGAGCGTGATATAGTTTCCTTCACCATTGATTATTCTACTTCCGAGTTCATCTGTCATCAACATACAGGGCTGGCAGAGGCAGGGCTTCCCAGCCGCAGGTTGCATGATAGGAGGAGTGAGCTGGGGGAAGTGATTAGTATCTGGGGAATCATTGAGAAATGACGGGATTTTGAGACAGTTAGAAAAAGACACGTGAATGAATCTCCAACAATTAATAGCAGGCAGAACTTAACAGTTTTTTCAGAGTGAACCGCCTTGAGGTCATTCAGATATTTTTTTCCCGTATTTCGAATACGATGCCATTAGAAGACTGAAATTTATTTTAAGGGCTGTTATTTGTAGCTCAGAGCTACAACAAAAGGCAGTGATGTTGGATGTTTCACCTTTGGGTGCCTCTAAGGTCGTTGCTCTCAGACATTTATTGTCTGTTCTGCTTATAAGTATTTACTTCCATGCATATTCTGGCATCATGGCTCAGTTCCGATTTTTTCCGATATGAGCAGAGTCAGGGTTATGTCAGTAAACACACTAAAAAACACGTCTTGATGTTGTTGACGGGGAGGCTCCGAGGTCTCGGTAGAGTAGGCTCAGCTTAATTCACTTGGTTCACCTACCTAATAGACTCTATTGCTAGCTCCCTCTACCCCCCATCCCTTGACTTTTACTGTTGGATTATAAATTACAGTTGATAACTTGATATCCTTCCTATAGCAAAGTAACACTGCTGATTTATAGTCAGTCAGACACGATGTGTCCTTTGAATTGTGTCTCTACTGGTAGGGCATGGGGTTTCTCTGAATCAATCATACTTTTTTTTTTTTGGTTCTCTTAGTATCCAACCATACATAGCTGTCAGATGGCCAGGGTTAGTGCTCAGTCTGGGGCCAGAGTTCGCTAGGTACCAGGGGACATAGTGAAAGTAACCTTGGATCATTTACCTTTGGTGGAACGGTTAGTTCAGATTAGTGCCCAGTTGAACTTGTCCTTAAACCCCAAAGGACATTTACTTATATAATCCAGTGCCTACCACATTCTACTGAGAGGGAATGAGCCTTGAGGGAAGCAAGCCAGAGCTGGAAGGTAGAGGGCGAAGGCAGAAGGAAGGGAAGGTCAGAAGCAAGTCTGGGCAAGTGCAACACATGAGTCAGTTGCCACTCTGGGAGGCCCCAGGGCATCAAGCCCCGCCAGATGGACTGTGCAGGAACAGAACGTGGAGGTGGAGGAACACCAGAAAGAAGCCTCACCTACTTCACACCTTTTTCTTTCACATCTTCTATAGAATCCACACTTCTGCCTGGAAGGAGTTTAGAAAGAGGCATTTTGGAATATCACACGTGCAGTGACAGCTGTGATGTTTGTTCTCTCCATCCTTGAAACCATGGGCTACCTCGGAAGTGTTCACCACCTTGAGCAATATCCTGGTCCCCTTGGTAGTCAGGACCTTTGCATGTGGGGACTTCAGTCTGGTCACGTAGCATGCTGTTGAACCTGGAGGTCCGAGTCTGCTGCCGGGTCTCTCGCCTGGGAGAGGACCAGTCTTTCACTGGCTGCTGGCTGTGATAATCAGAGAAGGTAAAAGGTCTCAGAGGAAAACCCTGTTAAAGGCATTCAACTTCAGGGTCACCACAGATGCTTAGTGCTGCTTTGTAAAGAAGATAGGAAATGCCCTTGGTGTGGACCAGGGGACGTCTGCTAGAGAGCAGTGGCAATGGCAGCCAGCTTAACGAGGCTCTGGTGAAGAATCAGGCAGTCCGTGAGGACTGGGGCTTAGGAGGGCACTAAGACAGGTTCCCCAAGCCACCTAGAGAGCTTGTCAAACTTGTGGATGGCAGCCTTCAATGTGGAGATTTTCATGCATTCCATGTACGGTGCGGCCAGGGAATCTGTGCATTTAACAAGAGCTTCAGGTAGTTCTGATGCTGCTAGTGCTGGAAACTACTGCAGGAACAATTCATTATTTCAGATTCTTTGAATTGGACTTGGTGGTTGTTTTGATGTGACTTGAGCTGTGATTTCTGTTGGGGTCTGTGATGAGATGGTCGCTTTAGCAGTGGAGCCTTGCAGACAAGTTCAAAACAAGGAGAATGGTTTACCTGTACAGGAGAACACTCGGATTCTAGGAGAACCAGGCATTTGTAAGAACTGTTAGACTACTGCTTTGTGTACTAAAAATTAGTACTCCATGTACGTTTCTGATTAGTCTTTTCCTTTCTTTGTTGTAAATTCCATAAGAGCCTCTCAATATACGATGCTTGCTTTTCCAAGTTTAGGTTAATATCGAGTGGCAGAATAAAAAGCCTCTTCTGGTTTTAAAAAACAGTCCACAGTTTAGATTGACTAGATAGACTTCCTTACAGCTTCTTGAAATGCCAAATTTTTGACTAGTAGAATTACAGATCATGAAGCGGTGGGTATACAGGGGAGAACAGTAGTTGAATTGTAAAGGAAGATGGACTTCAAGTAAAGGACTTCTGTGCTTCTTGATATAGAGATCTCTACAGTCCTACCCCTACCCCCTGTGCCTGGAGAATTCCATTTTCATCGAGCTCAAAGCATTAAAAGCCAGAAAAGAGGAAAAGGGAGAGAAGGGCTGGGAGTGAGAAAGTAAGAAACAGAGAAAAATAGTCAAAGGTGTACATAGAGAGCCTGAGCAGGCTTCTGAGTGTTTGGTTTTCTGTGGCTTTGGTGATGTCTTAGGGACTTTGTCAACTTCCTCCAGCACCGATGTCCTCTTAGAGTGTAGACACAGGGTGGGGTATATAGGAAGATTTGGAAACAGAGGAGCAGCCAGCCTGATCCCAGCAAATCCTGCACCTCTCGCTCTCCAGCACATCCCAACACTGCCCTCGCATCACCCCAAGCGTAGCGCCCCTCATACAGAGTACATGCACCTGCCTTGCTGACTACTTCCTGTGCCTAAGCCGATCAGCAGTGTGCTCTGCCTTTGGGGGAAGGGTAGGTACAGGTACAGTGTAGACAAGTGTACCTATAATTAGCTGGCAGCCAGATTAATTCTATGAAATTGTGATCCAAGAAGAGGGAAGCCTGATTAAATCAAAACTAGGGAATTTGGGTCCTGAAATGATACCAATGAGGTGTAAGGGACAGGTTGTGGGATGTAGATGGTTGGGAAGGCACAAATTTCCTGATTCCTTTTATCGATAAAAAAGTAATCAGTCCATCTAAGAAAGAAATGGAAAATTTTATTCGAGCCAAATTTGAGGATTATGACCTGAGAAGAGCATCTCAGAAAGCTCCGGGAACTGTTCGGCCCGTTAGAAGTCAGGGCACAGTTATACAAGTTTTTTGAGACAGGACTGTACATCAAATGACGTATTGACAGTTCACACAGTCCAGATCTAAGTGGCATCGTGGCCCCTTGCAAGATCAAGAAGGAATGTTACCTTTAAGGAGTTGTCTTGTTGACGCTAGGAGAATATTGTTCTTTATGGTCAAGCAGGTATTTCTGCAGGTAGGGGAGGTGATGGGGGAGGTTTGGTAGATGCATAGTGTAGATTCACAATGCACAGGACGGGGGAGAGAGGAGGCCAAAGGGCAGAGACAAATGTTTATGCCTAAATTTTTCTTGTCTTGCCATAAAATATGAATTTTATTTCACACCTTGTATCTCCACAAGCTAGAAGGAGTACGTAGCAAAGATGGGAGACAGATGGAGTTGGGGAAAAAAGCAAAGGGGAGTTTGGTTGTCTGTCACAATTGACAGTCGTAGGTATCTTAGTCTCTTTCCTTTTAATGGTATAAATCATAGTGTTGTTTAGGACAGTGCTTCTCAAACTGTAATATATGTGGGATCTTGTTAAAATATAGATTCTGATTCTGTAGGTCTGGGAAGAGGTCTGATATTTGGCATTCCTGACACCGCTCATGGCAGGGTAGGGGCAATTGGGGAAGGCTCGAAGCTGAAGAGGTATGTCTTGAGTGGGACATTAAACACTAAGTTTAGGCTTAGATAGACAGAGAAGAGAGTGAGGGGGCATTTTGTAGTGCAGTGGGTAGGAGAGGCAGTCGGCAATAAAGGCACTGAGGGTGTGGTAAGCAGAATATCTGCCCAGGACAAAGAAAAGCTAATCTTGGCAGGGCAGAAGTCTCATTTGAGGGAAGAGGTGAAGATAGGGTTGGGTCAGTAGGGTGTAGGGTGGAGGCATGGCATGAAAGGTCTTGAAAGCTGACCTGAGGAGTTTGGAATTTGTCCTGTAAACAGTCAGTGAAGGATTGAGCAGAGGAATAACGCATCGAAAGATGTGTTTTCAAAAGAACTAATCTTAACAGCAGTACATAGGATGGATCAAACTATATCCAATCTCCTGGGATAAACCATAATGGAAAAGAATATAAAAAAAGTCTCTGTATAACTGAGTTAGTTTGCTGTACAGCAGAGATTGGCACAGCATTGTAAATCAACTATACTTCAATAAAAAAAATAAAATAAAAAAGGAGGAGAACCTTGGAGGAAGGTAAATGTCAGTTGCAGTGAGATTGGTATGTGAGGAGATGGGGCCCTGGATCAGGGCGGCAATAGAGTTTGGAAAGCAAGTCGTCAGACTGGGAGACAGCAGAACTCTGTGACTGACTGAAGGTCCCTCCATGTCCTTCTGCTTCTCCTTCAAATCACCTCATTTAGAAGGGCTGTGAGGCCATGCGGCCAGTGTTTCTCTCGCTAGTGCATTTTTGAAGCTCTTGTTAAACTCCTGAAAATCAGACCATGAAGTGAGATGGCTGTTGTGACCTTGTGGGAGAACCAACCCTCCCTTATATTGCCAGAGGGGTGGAAAGGTGACGTTCTAAATGGTATATAAAATTCCGGAAGGATGGGACAAATGGTTGCCAATAAGCCTTGTGAGATAGTAACCACCGCTGAAACACAAGGCCATAGACAGACCTCGGAGAAGCTAGAAGTGAAGCAAGCAATTTAGGCTGGATTTTGTTTACAAGGGACGTGTAACTGGAGACCATATTGACAAGAGCTCAGCTATAACTATAGATTTCATCCAGAAGCTATTTGAGAACAGCGCCTGACGTGGTGTGGGAATGAAGGGTTAAGAGGAAGAGGTACCGTCGGTTTTATCCTTCCAGGATTTGTGAGGCCCACACCTGATTGGTCCGATGTCCTTGCACTGTCTCATACCTACAGTATGTCCCCACAGCATGGCGATCATCCCCTGTGTTCATTTCATTTTTCCGAAAAGTAAGCGACATATGCCCTATTCCTGGGCTGTGAATTGAACGTGACACCCAAAAGCCCCTTCCCCTGTTGACAAGTCTCTCCCAACTGTAGTCTGCCATGGAGCCTGGAACACCCACCATGCAAGTCAATCTGTGAAGGCACAGGGTCCTGTGAAAAAGCAGGTATGTTATATCTAGAGGAGTAGCTTCGGTGGAGATGACTTTTACTACCTCCTTAGCATAGAAAGAGCTTCAACGGAGTGGGAATGTAGGGGCAGGCAAGTTGTGGTGAGGTGGAGCAGGAAAGTTCTAGATGACAGTGTGGGGAAAAGGCTCTTCAATATGCATGTGGGTGGGACTAGGGACCTACGGGCCACTGCTGGGTGTCAGGTCACAGCAGCCCCACAGCTGAGGGGCAACAATCTTTTAGACAGTCTTTTTTTAAAAAAAAATAAATTTATTTATTTATTTTTGGCTGCATCGGGTCTTCATTGCACGGGCTTTCTCTAGTTGCGGCGAGCGGGGGCTACTCTTCGTTGTGGTGCGCGGGCTTCTTGTTGAGGTGGCTTCTCTTGTTGCGGAGCACGGGTTTCAGTAGCTGCGGCACGCAGGCTCAGTAGTTGTGGCTCGCGGGCTCTAGAGCTCAGGCTCAGTAGTTGTGGCGCACGGGCTTCGTTGCTCTGTGGCATGTGGGATCTTCCCGGACCAGGGCTCGAACCCGTGTCCCCTGTATTGGCAGGCGGATTCTTAACCACTGCACCACCAGGGAAGCCCTGGAAAGTCTTACTTTTGAAGGTCTGGTGAGTGACAGTTTTCCATTGAGGGAAGGCTGGTGGTGTGTGCTGTTTGAGAGGCTTCTTGCCAGGCATTAGGCTTTTGTGAAAAGAGCATTGATTCACATCATAACTAGATGTTTCTGCTGGGATAAAAAATAACCTGCTTGGTCTTAATGGAAGAAATTTACCAATGCTGAGATTAATATTGGCAGAGGGACACCCCTCCCCTAGGTCCCTCTGTAGCATCAAGAGGTGGTCCTGAAAGGAAATTCTAGAGAGTAAACAATGTGGGAGCTGCCCTTACCTGGCACAGAGTCAGCACTTGATATAGGTTTGTTGCATGAATGAATGGATGATTGACTGAATGAACAAAATGCAAATATTGTGAAGAGAGCACTAAATCTAAAGCCACAAGGTCTGGGTTCAAATTTCTGGACTGACATTTACAGGCTCTTGGACCTTTGTTGATTTCTCTCTCTCTCTCTCTCTGGGCCTCATTTTCTTAATAGTTAAGATGAGAATAAAGATACTTGCCCTGCCACCCTCACACAACTGTGGGAAAAACAGTGGATAAGAAGAAACATCCGTTTGGAAACTCTAAAATGCATAGAGAAGTCCCGGGTTGACCAAGGACAACCATTTTGGCGTTTACGAAGATAATGGTGTCTTGGAGCTCATTAATGGAGGGTCACCACAGCTGGCCTCTGCCTCACATGGATCCTTCTACAGAGAAACCTCCGTCCAAAATCCAGCCCCAGACTTCTGTGCAATCAGTGTAAAAATCAGATTCCCGTGCTGCCTGGCGGGCCTTCCTTCCTGAATGACAGGAGCGCAGGAAGCATCGTGGAGTTTGGGTGCAACATCTTTGGAAATCATTTACCAGAAGGCTACAGTGTTCCTCAGCCGGTCACGGTCATCCTCCAGAAGTGAGAGGTATCTCAGTAGATTTTTTTTTTCTGTATCCTCAACTGTCTCCATGATGGCACTGTCCCTAGGGGGAAGGAGTGGGTCTCTCTCTCTCTCTCTTTCTTTGTCTCACTCTGTCCCTCTCTCTCCTCACCTTGTGATTCACAATGAGCCGTTGATCTCAACGGAAGGTCCCTCACATTGTGCAGAGTCCCTATTTAAATGGGTGCTTTGTTCTTGGGGTTAGGGGAAAGAAGGTGGGATGATTTAAAAATCCTGCCGGGAGTCCTTGAGGAAACAGGCTTGGAGTACTGTTTGCAGAAGTCAATAGGCTTGTTGTAAGCAGGCATTGTGTGTTCTAGCACAGGCGGCTGAAACAAATCAATTTCAATTTACTTGTCCAGCAAAAGGAGCCATTATTTAGAACTGAATAGCCAGAGCTCCCATAATATATTGTGAAAACTTATTGTAGTTTTTACTGAGAACTAGCTTATGATGAAATTATTTGTTTAGAAGCAAAGTGTGAATGTTTATAGAATATAAATTCTGGAGGTATTGATTAGAAGCAGTTGAAGAATGAACCACAATTCTTTTCTAAATGTGGTGGCCGGGTGATATTCATCTGACATTGATACCAGAGTACATTGCTGGCTGGAAGTGTGGCAGGATCCTTATTTTGACAGTGTGCACAATTAACACCACGGGAAGGTGTTTGCTAGTTGGGGGGATATGATAGTTAAGACTGAAGTTCATTCCCCTTTTAAAGAGCAAGTTGGCTCATAAGTTTGGCTCCTTCACATTTTCCCTTACAAAAATATCTGTCCCTGGCTCTGTCTCTTAGCTCTGTGGCTTCGTATATTACCAGTAAATTGTTGAAACTCCCAGTAGGAGTAAAATTTAAGGCTTGATTCACTGAAGTTTCCCTTTTTGCACAGTTTACATTGGAAAAAAACAAACAAGACGTTGGGCTTGAGACATGATTTATGTCTCTCCCCCAAATTGGCTGATCATATATATGTATATTTATATATATTTACATTTATATTTAAAATTTATTAGCCCTTTCTGTGCATCTTGTGTAACGTCTAATAACAGCTCTTTTGGAAAATGACTACAGTTTTTTACTGTCTATATATTGTGTTTTTCTGTTAAAAGATATCTCCCTACCTCTTCCACGAGTGCAAGTTCTCATGTTTTCCACAAAGTTCAGATACATTTACCTATTGGAAAGTATAACACCACCAGGTTCTTTAGAGTACCTACTCTGTGTCGGATACTATGCCAGGCCCTATGTCTTTGCCATCATAGTGGCCTAACAGAACTTTGGATCTGTTCAGTGGACCTAGTTGGGTAGAACACTGGTCTGTAGAGTAATAACTGATGACAACTTACTACAAAATCCTCAGCACCTGGTTAACTTAGAGGTTATTCTTGCCCCAGTTACGCTGTCCTGCTTGTGCTTGCCTTCCTCAAGCAGTGGTCCCCACGTCCAGCTCCTTCACGCTCCACCCTGAGCGCTTTATCAATAGTACTTACAGAGAGCTTGAATTTAGTGGGTGTTCATTAAACATTTATTAACTGAAAATATGGAAAGATGCCTCAAGGGTAAAGAGGTAGGTAATTTGATATATGAAATCAAGCTACTGTCATAATGGGTGCATATGATTTGATATGCTCCCTTGCTCAGATATAACATTTATATTTAAGAGAGACTTACATGGTGGGAGCTTTAGACACCATAGCTAGCCCTAAGATGGACCCTGTGTGGCGATGAGGTCCTATCCCACATGTAAATTAAACGTGTGTGATTGGGACTTGCTCGTTTTTCAAGCACTGCCTTTATTTACACCGTGAACCTTGTTTTGGAAGGGGAACTGAGGGTGGATCAAATGTACCAGAGTTCAGTCAATACTGGACAATGCCTTCAAGTTCAGAAGCCAGGCATCTGTAATCTAAGGTAAACTGGTTACTGTAACCCTGTGCTGCTGAATGATCCAGAATAAAGGCACGATTCATGTGGTTCATATCAGTTTGAATTTTCAGACAGTAAAGAGCAAAGATCCAGTCATGCCATTAGAATATAGTGCCAACATGAGTGGCTAATTAGGGCAGTTCAGTGAGCAGACACTGATGGCAACCTAGGCTAAGTGGTTGTTTGCAACACAGTCCAGTGGAACAGAATTGAAAGCCCAGAAATAAACCCATGCATATGTGGTCAACTAATATTTGACAAGAAAGCCAAGAATACTCAATGAGGAAAGGATAGTCCTTTCTTATTTACTTATTTATTTTATTTTATTTATTTATTTTTGGCTGCATCGGGTCTTAGTTGTGGCATGTGGGATCTTTCGTTGTGGCGCAGGCTCTTCTTTGTGGCGTGCGGGCTTCTCTCTAGTTGTGGCGCATGGGCTCCAGAGCGCGTGGGCTCTGTAGTTTGCGGCACGCGGGCTCTCTAGTTGAGGCACACGAGCTCAGTAGTTGTGGCACGTGCGGGGCTTAGTTGCCCCTCGGCACATGGGATCTTATTTCCCTGACCAGGGATCGAACCCGCGCCCCCTACATTGGAAGGCGGATTCTTCACCACTGGACCACCAGGGTGTCCCCAGGGATAATCATTTCAATAAATGGTGTTGGGAGAACTGGATATTCACATATAAAAGAATAAAATTAGACCCCTATCTCACACCATTCACAAACATCAAATCAAAATGGATTAATGACTTAAATGTAAGCCATGAAATCATAAAACTCCTAGGAGAAAATATAGGGAAAAGGTTTCTTGACATTGGTGTTGGCAACAGAGTTTTTGGATATGACACCAAAAGAACCAGCAACAAAAGCAAAAATAGACAAGTGGGATTACATCAAACTAAACAGCTTTTGCGTGGCAAAACAAAATGAAAAGGCAATCTACAGAAAGGGAGAAAATATTTATAAATTACATATAAGATAATGGTTTAATATCCAAAATATATAAGGAACTGATAAGGGACTCAACAGCATAAAAACAACCTGGTTAAAAAATGGGCAGAGAAGTTGAATAGACATTTTTCCAAAGAAGATACACAAATGTTCAACAGGTACATGAAAATGGTACTCAACATCACCAGTCATCAGAGAAATGCAGATCAAAACCACAGTGACTTTTTACCTCACACCTGTTACACTGGCTAGCATCAAAAAGACAAGAGATAGCAAGTGCTGGTGAGGATGTGGAGAAAAGTGAACCCTTGTGCACTGTTAGTGGGAATGTAAATTGATGAAGCTACTATAGAAAACAGTATGGAGGTTCCTCAAAAAATTAAAAATAAGACTAGCATATGGTCCAGCAATCCGATTTCTGGGTATGTATCTGAAGGAAATGAAGTCAGTATTTTGAAGAGGTATCTGTATCCCCATGTTCATTGTAGCATTATTCACAGTACCCAAGACATGGAAACAACCTAAGTGTCCATCTGTGGATGAATGGAGAAAGAAAGTGATACATACGTACACAGGCGCGCACGTGCACACACACACACATTTGTGGCAACATGGATGTACCTTGAGGGCATTATGCTAAGTGAAATAGGTCATAGAAAGACAAATACTTCATGTTCTCCCTTATGTGGAATCTAAGAAAGCCGAACTCATGATGGTTGCCAGCAGCTGTGGAGTGGGAGAAATGGGGAGATGTTGGTCAGAGTGAACAAACTTCCTGTTATAAGATGAATAAGTTTTGGGGATCTAATGTACAGTATGGTGACTATAGTTAACAATACCCTATTATATACTTGAAAGTTGCTAAGAGAGTAGATCGTAAATGTTCTCATCACACACACAAAAAAAAGAAAAGGTATTTATGTGTGGTGATGGAGCTGTTAGCTAACCTTATTGTGTTAATCATTTTGAAGTATATGCGTCTATTGTTGTACACCTTAAACTTACGTATGTTATGTATCAATTATATATCAATAAATCTGGGAAAAATCCGATTGTTTGCATGTCATGTAGACAAACCTGCCAGTGGATTGACCAACTTTTCATTTGAGTTGCTTATAGTATTGTCACTTAAGCCCAGTAGATGTTCGTGTGGGGCCTGAGAGTAGTCAGCATAGTGAAAAATTCAGCCCTCCTTCCTTAAAGTCATGGTTTAAAAGTCACAGCAGGTGAAACATATCAGATGAACCGTGAACCTTTAACTCAGACCCTTATTTGCTTCTTAAATATCAAGTCAGAAGCCTGATTATGGTAGTCTAGTTCAAATATTCTTTTGTATTATTTAATACAAATAGAAATACTCCCATGTTAGTGTTGTTTGTAGTTACATTTTTCTTTTTTCTTGCAGAGACATTTACAGTCTCCATTTCAATACAACTCTTTATCTCCTGCCCTGTCTTACTTCTTCCTTTCCTCTTGACTTATTATCTGGACCGTTCCTTTGCCATTGACTCAGTTGCCTTTTGACCTCTCCTATAGTCCCTTCTCTTGTGGTGATTGAACACCTCTGTCTCTCTCCCCACACATGCCTGTGAATGAAGGAAAGGACTTGTGAGCACAAAGCAAGAGGGTGGCCATCTGCAAGCCAGGAGAAGAACTCCCACCAGAATCTGACCATCCTGGCATCTTGACCTTGGACTTTCTAGCCTCTACTACTATGAGAAATAGAGTTCTTTTGTTTAAACCACCCAGTGTATGGTAGTTTGTTGTGGCAGTCTGAGCTAACTAAGACAAATGTTGAGCATATTTTCATGTGATTTTTGATCATTTGTATTCAATGTATCTTCTTTGGAGAAATGCCTTCTCAAATACTTTGTTTTAAAATTGGGTTATTTTTTTTAATTGTTGAGTTATTATGGTTCTTTATTTATTTTGTACACAAGTCCATTATCAGATATGATTTTCAGATATTTTTCCCATTCTGTCTTTTAGCTTTCTGATGTTGTCCTTTGAAGCACAAAAATTTTTAATTTTGGCAACGTACTGTTTGTTTTCTCTTTTGTTGCTTATGCTTTTGGTATCATATTTAAGGTTCCACTGCCAAATCCAAGATAATGGTTTATCCCTATGTTTTTTTCTGAGAGTTTTATGGGATTTGCTTTTATATTCACATCATTGATCCATTTTGAATTAATTTTTGTCTATAGTTAGAAGTAGTGGTCCAGTTTTATTTATTTGCATGTGGATATCTACCTGTCCAGTTACTATTGTTGAAGAGATTATCTTTTACCGATTGTATTGTCTTGGTACCCATGGGTAAAATTAACCATAAAAGTATTTGTCTCTGGACTATCAATTCTATTCCATTGATCTCTGTGTCTATCCTTGCCAGTCTTTTTTTCCCCACAGCTTTATTGAGGTATAATTAATATAAAATAACTGCACATATTTAATGTGTACAGTTTGATGAGCTTTGACGTAGGTACACACCAGTGATACCATCACCACAATCAAAGTAACAGACATATCCAAATCTTCCCAGAGTTCTCTTGTGTCCTTTTTTGGTGTGTGTGTAGGAAGAGCACTTAACATTAGATCTACTCTCTTAACAAATTTTTAAGTGCACAATACCATATTGTTAATTTTAGGAACTAGGTTATACAGTAGATCTCTAGAACTTATTCATCTATCATAGCTGAAACTTTATACCCATTGAATAACAACTCCACGTCCCCGCCCCGCCCACCAGCCCCTGGCGATCGCTATTGTATTCTCTGGTTCTATGAGTTTGACTACCTTAGGTACTTTATATAAGTGGAATCATGCAGCATTTGTCCTTCCCTGACTGGCTTATTTAGCTTAGCATATTGTCCTCAAAGTTCGTCCATGTTATTGCAAACGGCAAGATTTCCTTTACAACTAAATAACATTCCATTTCATGTATAGACGACATTTTCTTTGTCCATTTATCTGTTGATGAACACTTGGGTTGTGTCTACGTCTTGGCTATTATAAATAGCACTGCAATGAGCATGGGAGTGCAGACATCTCTTCGTGATCCTGATTTCAACTCTTCTGGATATATACCCAAAAGTGGGATTGCTGGATCATATGGCAGTTCTATTTTTAATTTTTGAGGAATCTCCATACTGTTGTCCATAGCTGCTGCACCATTTTACATTCTAAACAACAGTATACAAGGATTCCAATTTCTCCATAACCTTACCAACACTTCTTTTGCTTTTTAAATAATAGCCATTCTAACAAGTGTGTAACGGTGATATCTCATTATAGTTTTGATTTGCATATCCCTGATAACTAATGATGTTGAATATCTTTTCATATAACTGTTGGCCATTTGTATGCCTTCTTTAGAGAAATGTCTGTTCATGTCCTTTCCCTTTTTTTTTTTTGCTATTTTGTAGGTGTTCCTTATATATTTTGGAAATTAGCCACTTATCAGATAGATGACTTACAAATATTTTCTCCCATTCTGTGAATTATCTTTTCTTTCTATTGATTGTTTTCTTTGCTGTGCAGAAGCTGTTTAGTTTTGACGTTGTTCCTTTTGTCTGTTTTTGCTTTCGTTTCCATGCTTTTGGTATCATATCCAAGAAATCATGGTAAGACCAGTGTCAAGAAGCTTTTCTACTGTTTTCTTTGAGGAGTTTTAGTTTCTGATGTTACATTGAAGTCTTTAATCCATTTCAAGTTGAGTCGGTTTTTGTGTATGGTGTAAGGTAGGGGTCCAATATAATTTTTTTTTGCATGTGGATATCCACTTTTCCCAGCACTATTTAAGAGACTATCCTTTTCCCATTGTGTGTTCTTGGGACCCTTGTTAAAGATCAGTCGATCCTATATGTGTTGGTTTATTTCTGGGTTCTCTATTGTGTTCCATTGATCTTTGTCTGTCTTTTTGCCAGTACCATACTGTTTTTTATTTTTTTTCTAATTTCTTTTTCCACACACACACACTGTATTTTATTTTTACAAGAGATAAATAAACTGACACCAAGCATTGTAAATGGATGACCACAACAAAAGCAACAATGATTGCAATTACCAAACACGAAACACACTCATACTGTGTCATAATATTGACATTCAGCCCAGTAATCCTCCACTGTAACAGCTCCTTTACATTGCAGTGAAAATTGATTTGTATATTTTTCGCCTCTGAGTCCTTGAAGGATTTTTTTTTTATTCAAACAGAAAGTCACAAAAATTATAATCATCCTCATCAGTTCACTCAGTCCCATGTAATTAATTTTTTTTTAACTTGATCTTTTGTTAGCACTTTTATGAATTCATCAGTTTTCCATTAGAGTTCTGAAAATGCTTATTCATTCAGTTCAGCAGTACAGTCAGTTACCAGAAACCTGTACTTGTCAGAGTCTTTTCCATGAATTCCTTGAAGATGAAACCCTTTTATAGGAACATTTTTGCAAAAGCATCAGAGTACACCCAGAACTGTCTGTAAATGACAAAAGGCTTAAAAATGACCACAGTTAAAGATTTGATGAAAGTTCATAATCATGCAATTGACAAGAAAATTTAGTTATTTCTGAAATATACATTTAAAACTAATAACTGGAATTATGACATAACATTAATACCAGAACATATAAGATATTTAGAAATTTCATGTATTGTCTGAAACATGTATATTAAAATATTTACATACAAATAACCCAAAGAAAGTTTAGTATTAGTTGTTTTTTGTTTGTTTGTTTGTTTGTTTCTTTATACTGCAGGTTCTTATTAGTCATCAATTTTATACACATCAGTGTATACATCTCAATCCCAATCGCCCAATTCAGTGCAACACCATCCCCACCCCACAGCGGTTTTCCCCCCTTGGTGTCCATACGTTTGTTCTCTACATCTGTGTCTCAACTTCTGTCCTGCAAACCGGTTCATCTGTACCATTTTTCTAGGTTCCACATACATGCGTTAATATATGATATTTGTTTTTCTCTCTCTGACTTAATTCACTCTGTATGACAGTCTTTAGATCCATCCATATCTCAACAAATGACTCAGTTTCGTTCCTTTTTATGGCTGAGTAATATTCCATTGTATATATGTACCACAGCTTCTTTATCCATTCGTCTGTCAATGGGCATTTAGGTTGCTTCCATGACCTGGCTATTGTAAATAGTGCTGCAATGAACATTGGGGTTCATGTGTCTTTTTGAATTATGGTATTCTCTGGGTATATGCCCAGTAGTGGGATTGCTGGATCATATGGTAATTCTATTTTTAGTTTTTTAAGGAACCTCCATACTGTTCTCCATAGAGGCTGTATCAATTTACATTCCCACCAACAGTGCAAGAGGGTTCCCTTTTCTCCACACCCTCTCCAGCATTTGTTGTTTGTAGATTTTCTGATGACGCCCATTCTAACTGGTGTGAGGTGATACCTCACTGTAGTTTTGATTTGTATTTCTCTAATAATTAGTGATGTTGAGCAGCTTTTCATGTGCTTCTTGGCCATCTGTATGTCTTCTTTGGAGAAATGTCTATTTAGATCTTCTGCCCATTTTTGGATTGGGTTGTTTGTTTCTTTAATATTGAGCTGCATGAGCTGTGTATATATTTTGGAGATTAATCCTTTGTCCATTGATTCGTTTGCAAATATTTTCTCCCATTCTGAGGGTTTTCTTTTCGTCTTGTTTATGGTTTCCTTTGCTGTGCAAAAGCTTTGATGTTTCATTAGGTCCCATTTGTTTACTTTTGTTTTTATTTCCATTACTCTAGGAGGTGGATCAAGAAAGATCTTGCTGTGATTTATGTCAAAGAGTGTTCTTCCTATGTTTTCCTCTAGGAGTTTGATAGTGTCTGGTCTTACATTTAGGTCTCGAATCCATTTTGAGTTTATTTTTGTGTATGGTGTTAGGGAGTGTTCTAATTTCATTCTTTTACATGTAGCTGTCCAGTTTTCCCAGCACCACTTATTGAAGAGACTGTCTTTTCTCCATTGTATATCCTTGCCTCCTTTGTCATAAATAAGTTGACCATAGGTGCGTGTGTTTATCTCTGGGCTTTCTATCTTGTTCCATTGATCTATGTTTCTGTTTTTGTGCCAGTACCATATTGTCTTGATTACTGTAGCTTTATAGTATAGTCTGAAGTCAGGGAGTCTGATTCCTCCAGCTCCGTTTTTTTCCTTCAAGACTGCTTTGGCTATTCAGGGTCTTTTGTGTCTCCATACAAATTTTAAGATGATTTCATCTAGTTCCGTAAAAAATGCCATTGGTAATTTGGTAGGGATTGCATTGAATCTGTAGATTGCTTTGGGTAGTATAGTCATTTTCACAATATTGATTCTTCCAATCCAAGAACATGGTATATCGCTCCATCTGTTGGTATCATCTTTAATTTCTTTCATCAGTGTCTTATAGTTTTCTGCATACAGGTCTTTTGTCTCCCTAGGTAGGTTTATTCCTAGGTATTTTATTCTTTTTGTTGCAGTGGTAAATGGGAGTGTTTCCATAATTTCTCTTTCAGATTTTTCATCATTAGTGTATAGGAATGCAGGAGATTTCTGTGCATTATCTTTTTATCCTGCTACTTTACCAAATTCATTGATTAGCTCTAGTAGCTTTCTGGTGGCATGTTTAGGATTCTCTATGTATAGTATCATGTCATCTGCAAACAGTGACAGTTTTACTTCTTCTGTTCCAATTTGTATTCCTTTTATTTCTTTCTCTTCTCTGATTGCCGTGGCTAGGACTTCCAAAACTATGTTGAATAATAGTGGTGAGAGTGGACATCCTTGTCTCATTCCTGATCTTAGAGGAAATGCTTTCAGTTTTTCACCATTGAGAATGATGTTTGCTGTGGGTTTGTCATATATGGCCTTTATTATGTTGAGGTAGGTTCCCTCTATGCCCACTTTCTGGAGAGTTTTTATCATAAATGGGTGTTGAATTTTGTCAGAAGCTTTTTCTGCATCTATTGAGATGATCATATGGTTTTTTTCTTCAGTTTGTTAATATGGTGTATCACATTGATTGATTTGCATATATTGAAGAATCCTTGCATCCCTGGGATAAATCCCACTTGATCGTGGTGTATGATCCTTTTAATGTGTTGTTGGATTCTGTTTGCTAGTATTTTGTTGAGGATTTTTGCATCTATGTTCATCAGTGATATTGGTCTGTAATTTTCTTTTTTTGTAGTATCTTTGTCTGGTTTTGGTATCAGGGTGATCGTGGCCTCATAGAATGGGTTGGAGAGTGTTCCTTCCTCTGCAATTTTTTGGAAGAGTTTGAGAAGGATGGGTTTTAGCTCCTCTCTAAATGTTTAAGATACTGTTTTAATTTACTCTAATTTTATAATATATTTTGAAATTAGTAAATGTGATGCCTCTAGCTTTGTTCTTCTTTCTTAAGATCATTTTGGCTATTCTGGTTCTTTTATGGTTCTGCATGTATTTTAGGATTAAAGCATATTCTATAAAAAAATACCACTGGGATTTTGATGGAGATAGTATTGAATCTATAGATTGCTTTGGGTAGTATGGACATTTTAAAAATACTTAATTTTCCATTTTATGAACATGAGATGTTTTTCCATTTATTTGTGTCTCCTTTAATTTCATTCATCAATATTTTGTATTTTTTAGCATAGAAGTCTTTCACCTGTTTGGTCAAGTCTATTCTTAAATATTTTATTCTTTTTGATACTATTATAAGTGGGATTATTTTCTTAATTTCCTTTTTGAATGGTTTGTTACTAATGTATGGGAACCCAACTAATTTTTATATGTTGATTTTTTTTTCCGTATACTGCCACTTTACTGTATTTATTCTAACAGTTTTTTTTGAAGAGTCTTTAGGGTTTTGTATATATAGGATCATGTTATCTGCACACAGATAGTTTTACTTCTTTTCTGATTTGGATTCTTTTTATTTCTTACCTAATTATCTTGGCTTGAACCTGTAGTAAGGTGTTGGATAGAAGTGTCAAGAGCCGACATTGTTGCATTTTTCCTGATTTTAGGGGAAAGTTATTCAGTTTTAATCATTAATTATTACCTTAGCTTTGCGTTTTATATAGACACCCCTTTATCAGATTGGGCAGTTCCTCCTATTCTTGTTTGAGTATTTTCTCATGAATAGGTGTTGGATTTGTCAAATATTTTTCTTCATCTATTGAGGTGATCGTGTGGGTTTTGTCCTTTATTAATATGGTATGTAACATTGATTTTCATATGTTAAACAAAACTTCATTCCTGGGATGTACCTCATTTCATCATGATGTAGAATCCTTTTTATATGTTACTGTATTTGCTTTGCTAGTATTTTGTTGAGGATATTTCTGTGTATGTACATAAGGGTCTGTACGTCTCTAATTTTGTGATGTCTTTGGATGGTTTTGGTGTCAGGATAACATTGGCTCCATAGAATTAGTTGAGAAAAAATTCTCTTCTATTTTTGGAAAAGCCTTTGAAGGATTGGTGTTAATTCTTCTTTGAATGTTTGATAGTTGTGCCAGTGAAGGCATCTAGGCCTAGGCTTTCTTCTGTGGAAATTTTAAAAATTATTATTTCAATCTCGTACTTATTATACGTCTATTTAGATTTTCTGTTTACTGTTGAGTCAGTTTCACTGCTTGGTGTTGTTTTAGGAATTTTTCAAACTCGTGTAGGTAGGTTATCTAATATGTTGGCCTACAGTTGCTCATAGTATTCCTTTATAATCCGTTTTATTTCTGTAAATTCAGTGGTGATGTCTCCTCTTTTATACTTTTAATAATTTAATTCTTCTCTCTTTTCTTCAAGAGTGCTTTTAGAATAATGGAAATTGGATATTTTATTGAGTCAGTAAAGAAAGATGATTCAGTTATAATATTTATTTTAATTATAATTAGGGTTGACCTTTGTGGATATTCATTCTGATACAATATTCCAGGGCTTATGTGGGCTTTTAGAGGTGAAGACAAATGTGTTCGTGCCTTTCTTTCCTGATTACCCAAGGTCATGTGTGTCATCTAGGGCCTCATTGGTTATTTGGCTACGTTTACAGAGCCCCTAATGGTTATGAAATATTTCTGTATATTTGGGAACATTTAGGAAATAAGAGACTCAGTCCCTGAATTTGGGGGCAGAGTAATGTGGAAAGAGAATAATGAATAGGGCTGAAGTTGGAAGAATTTAGTGTTGCAGGGGATTCCAGGGAGAAGCCACAGAGCCAAATTTGTAAGTGAAGGTGTGTTTGGGAGATAATGAGTGGAGTGAAGAAGTTATACAGGGGAGCCTTGGAAGATGAGGCTGGAAAAATTGAGAAGATTTGAATGTTAGACTAAGGAGCATGGACTGGACCCTGTAGACAGTGGGGAGAAATGAAGTACTTTGAGAAGGTGTCAACACCATGTTGTTTTTACATATTGTCAAGGAAGAAAAAGTATATCTGTAAATTGAGGGGTGCTGGAAAGCCTCCTCCAGCCTATTTCCTCGCCACTTATAACTTCCTTCTCCAAGTATCATATTTCTGAAATGCCACTATTAGGGATTCATTCCTTGGGGTTATACTCTCTGTTCTCTTGAAATGCAAACACCCCTGGAAAGAGTAACATGTTGTCATTAAGCTACCAATATGAAGGTGTTCATTAGTTCCTTTCATCCTTCGTAGTAGAGGCCCTCCCAAGAGCACAGAGTGCCTGAGTAGGAAGGAGGAATAAGAGGGTATGCTCTTGCCGTGAAGGCTCTCCCTGCTTCTGGCTTTGAATTTGAGCCGGCTCTCGGCTCAAGACACTTGAATTATTAACCACTGAGGTGCCTGTACTTATCTTGAAGAGGAGTAGACTTAGAATTGTGTTTTTCTGTGTGCACAAGGGTTTCCCTTGAGAATAAGTCACTACCCATTGTGAGAATCCACGTCCCTAGACTGGCCTAGTCTTAGTCTCTCTCTGAATCCGTTCTTAATCTATTTGCTGTGAAATAGCCATAGAAATAATGATTGTGTGTTTGCATGAGTATACACACATAGAATCAGCATTTCTGTGGCTGTATTTTTATGGCCGTATGTATTTATATTCTTGGGGGGGGGGGAGAGTGTTGCAGGCGTCTCATTATTTAGCTTTCAGCGTTGGTGCTGAGTTAGTGGAGGATTTCTCCCCATTGTCCTTTGAGAGGAAACAGCCCCTCTGTTGAGCGGGCTCCATTCTAGCCTGGAGATAGTAGGCAGGAAGGAAAGGAGTGACAGGGTGGGAGCTGGGGTGGACAGTATGGAAGGAAGGTCCTTGGATGCCTTCGTCAGCACTGGGTAGATGACACTGGGAGAGAAGGGAAGGCCGGATAGCAAAAGGGCAGTCGGGCAGGGAATTGGACTCTGACATGTCCTCAGGTCTCTATTCCAGGAAATGGGAATTTGAGAGACCACACACAGTGCAAACCCTGAAACTCTGTGTGGTTCCACCTGAAAGCCGCTCTCTGTGAGGGCAAATGCCAGGCACTAACTTTGGGTGACCTTTGCGTATGTCTCTTGAGTAGTAAACTTTAGTAGAAGTCTGAGTTGATATTTTTTCCCCCCTCAAATAAAACTTTGTTCTGTTGAGAGAGTGAGAGAAAGAAACAGAGAATGAATAAGATCTTGAAAACTTTTCAGTCAGGGAGAGCTGGAGGGCCAGGTTTGCTTTACTAAACCAATTTCTCAAATGGTAACTGTCAGGAATTCCCTGGTGGTCCAGTGGTTAGGACTCCGTGCCTTCACTGCCGGGGCCCCGGTTCAATCCCTGCTCAGGGAACTAAGATCCCGCAAGCCATTCGGCGTGGCCAAAAACCAAAATAAAAACCCAAAAAACAAGGTAACTCACTGAATAAGTTAGCTGCCAGGATTGAGAGAATGACAGGAGAATGTTGTGCACTCAAAACCAGTTGTATAGGCACGATCTGGGCAGTTGGGTTGCCCCCTTCTTTTCTTGTTACCCACTGACCGTCAGAGATTACATTATTACCAAAGGAATGTTGGGACTATTTGCAGGTGGCTGCGGTAGATGTGGTGGGTAGTGGGGCTGGAAAGGAGAGAGAGAGAGAGAGATGGCTGGGAATGTACCTATGAAATGTTGGGAGAAGGCAGGTCTTGGGAATCATGTAGTTTTTTTACCCAGTCCTACCAGGTGACCTGACAAGCTTCTTTTAAGCCTCAGGCTAACTGGTCTCAATTTGAGTTCACATGTCCCAAGGCTACAGATTGTTTCTCAAGCCATGGGTCGCTGAGTCCTAATTACAGCTTTGTCCTGCCCCACAGAGGTTGCTAGAACACCCTGGACTCTGAAACTGGTGACTTAGTCACTGGAATACATTAACAAACCCACCTGGAATTTGGGAGGTAGGTAATGTGGGAGTAGCAGTGATCAAGTAAATGATCACCTGTTGGGGAATTGTTCGCCAGAAACAAGATGACATGAATTGCATTCATTCAACAAGAGCTTAATACAATGTGACCAAAATGTACCTCATTCTGTGTTGCTGGGGCATGTTCCTCCTCTTCCAATCCGTTCTCCATACAACTGTCAGCGATCTAGAATATAAATCAGATGATACGGCATTCTACATAGAACTGATTTTCCTAATCTCTTATTCAAGGACTTTGATCTTGCCCCTGCCTACGTCTCCAGCCTCTTTTTAAACATGTTATATCTCTTATTTTATGCTGCTTGTAGATCCTCAGACATATAATTCTGTTTCATGTGTCCATGTCTGTCTTTGTTCAAGATGTTCCCTCTGCTTGAAATGCCTTCCTACCTAACCCTCTTTTTTCAATAATATTCTCTGA